>NC_135141.1:16331237-16662475 GCF_051014445.1 Colletes latitarsis | reverse complement strand
TTCTATGTAGAAGTACTGATATTGCTTTTTAAGATACTCGTATACAATTCTAATACAGGGTGTTCGACCACCCCTGGGAAAAATTTTAACGAGTGATTCTAGAGACCAAAATAACACGAAAATCAACAATACCAATTTTTTTGTTTGAAGCTTCGTTAAAAAGTTATTAACAAAATTATTAATAAAATTTGTCCACCTACACGAATTTTTTTCTCACAAAAATAATTTTTCCAAGACGATTCGAAAGTCTTTTTTTCCACCCAAAACTTTCAGCACTTACTCGAATTTTTTTCTCGAAAGTATGTGTATTCACCGAAAATGATTGTAATTGGCCCACGCAATTGAAAATAATTTTTTCAAAATGATTTGAAATTTTTTAATTTCGCCGAAAAAATTTCTGGTCGGTGTAGAACTTTAAACGTTAATAAGTTTTTAAGGAAGCCTCAATGAAAAAGTTGGTGTTCTTGATTTTCATCTTATTTTGGCCTCTAGAATCTCCCATTAAAATTTTTCCCACGGGTAGCCGAACACCCTGTATATCCCATCAAGTTTCGATACCATTCGTGATACGTTTAATCCCATTACTACTTATCGACTACACGCTGTCTACGCTTTGCACTTCAGGACCGAACAAGCTGCTTCAGCACCCGTGATCGAGATCGAACAAAAACATATCCCAGGAACTAGACGAAGGAATTGGTATTTACGCGAGTTGAGTAAAATGAAAAGTAATAATAATCGATATGATCCTCACATCATTGTAGTAAGAGTGAATACGCTGTGCTTGTTTGGTTATTACGTGTTGCTGAACATGCATCATAGACATCGAGTCAATGGAATACATAATTCGTTTTTATGACAACAATTATTTTATTAGAATTCTTTATTAGATGTTGTCATGTTCGTAATGACTTTGGAAAACATATGACGCAGACGATCCGAGTGGACACAGTATTTGTATCAGTATATACGCGACTGTTATTTTTATATTTTAAGATGTCAGCTGATTTCGACGGTCAAGTATTCAATGAAATTTTACAGAAAGCACGAGGATATTCAACAAATGACTTATCTTTTCGTTTCATGTGTCTGACGTAGGTCGTGATAGGTTCATTTTTCGAGTAATTGTTTCGATAATTAGTGATGTTGATATGTTGTAATTCGCATCCGGCTATTTGTGATGGAATCCATTGCCAATACAAACATTGAATGTTTTTGGTTTCGCAGCAGTATAGTTTCGTTCGTAAACTTACCTTTTCGCAATCATTTCGGCAACAAAGTCACGAAAATAATATATTTGTCTAACGATCGATGTACGCGAATATTTACAAGTTCGTGTATTCTTCGATAGCAGAGATTCACTAGGGCACACGTTCCTAACAACGTGAATCAAAGAAGAATGTTTCCTAGGAAGAAAGAAACTTACCCGGTATTTCTGGATTTTCGATGATCTTCGTGCTGGACATTTTGCGGCGTAAATATTGCAATATTCTCTATTATTGTTAGAGAAAAACTTGACAGCGAGCAATAATTACAGCGCAATAAAGAAGTTTGTTTTCGTGTCCTTTACACACGCGAATTAGTTTTGCCCTCGTCGTTTTGCACTTCGCACGTTTCGTTGGAACACGATATCGTTACCATTCATGTATTGCGCTTGACTGTCAATTATTCTTCGAAATAGAAAAATTTGTGAGGTTAATAGGCGAGTTTGACAAGCGACCCGACGACATTACGCGATATTGACCTGTGTGATGCAAGATGGCGGCTAACACTACGTTCGTCGATCGTGAACTATCAAAAATTATTCGAATTGCCACAGAAGAAACGATTTTTCATGGCCAAGTTTTTGAGTATCGTTTGATCGAGAAGGATGGAGGAGAAGGCTGAGCTCTTAAAATGTCTCGAGGAAAAAATTTACAGTGGCAAAGCCACGGTACATCGCCTGAAACCTGCAGGAACGGTCGACGGGGTTGAAAAGCTTATACGAAAGATACAACAAGAGATTAGATTTTTAGAAAAGGTACGTCCTCTCGAGATTATTGTGAAAACTGTAAGTCTTGTATAGATGTATTTTTTTGAACGTTAAATCATTGGTAGATGATGTATACAGCTATAGGTTGTGAGACTGTATCTGATCTCATTATTTTCTACTGTACACATCAGTATAGACAACTATTAAAATGTTATGTATATTTGGATTAATAGTACCAGAATTATAACCTTACGCTATTCTCATAAAGGTACAATCTACAGGAAATGTGAAAAAAGAACATCTACAGAGCACAAATCTGATTCATCTGAACGCAATTGTGGCACGATTATTTTGTGCAGACGAACCCATCAATGTTATGAAACCCTTCAAATACCAGAAATCACGGTTGGAAGTAGATATAGTTTGCAACGGCGGTGCATCTTGGATAAAAGTTATTGCTAGAAATGCCAGAGCACTTACTTTAATATCATTGGGCAACGGTGAATATGGACAGAAATCTGTGCTCGATCAAGCGACAAGTTATTTGCAATGTGCCAAATGTTATCCATACCTTTATAGACCGCCAGATGTTATATTTCATTTCGCTTATGGCATAGAAATACCATTAGCCACGCAACTGGAACGCATGGGAGTAATTGTCGAAGGAGATAGAATAGAATGCGAAGATGGAAAGAGCATGGACATACATGGTATGAATGTTTTTCTAATACGGTAAATGCATGATCATGTACTGTATTACAAACAAAAGGAAAATATTCATTGCTGTCTATTGTTTTGGATGTAGATACGGATGACAAATTCTCCACATGGATGTATACATTAGAATCCATGGATGAACATTCGGACAAATGCAAAGAGAGTCTACATTCAGATTTAGAAACCTTAAATACATTTTCTCTTGCAACTGAAATAAATATTCTTAATCTAGATGTGTCAACTTTACTGGCTTATGTAACAAACATGACTAATGGATATGATTATTTTATTTATCGAGAACCATTGCTCACGCAACAAGCAGAAATGGAGAGAAAACGTCCAGTGAAACCGATACTAGATAAATTATTTAAAGACAAAGAACTTATTGTCTGCCAAACTGCTTATGAAAATTTTATGAACATCATAAATGTGATTGGTGGATCCAAAGAAACTCTTAGAGCAAAAGAGCTATTGAACAGAGTTCAGATTGTTAACGATCTACCTACAGGCAGAATTATAGAGAAACTAAGTTTGGGTGGTAAAATTAAAGATAGATCTCGACTAGTTTTTGCAACAGGTGAAAATAAGAAAAGCATTACTGTATCTGCAAACGAAGGATTCGTTAGGGCAGCACGTATGCAGGTATAGGCCTTTTTTTATTCTAAAGTTTAGAAAATTTAAATAATATCAGTAATCATTTTTTTCAGGGCATTGAGTGCACAGTTTTTCTGCATGAACCTAGATCTCTTTCAGAGATTAAAGAGGGTTATGCAGCAAAAATAAATTCATCTTGATATTGGTTGAATGCATTTTAGATTATTGCCAAAAAATATGCACAGTACATGAGAAATATTTCTATTGTTTACTGTTAAATGTATTACACAAAGCATATAGAAATTATTTTATATTGGTTCGGGCCTGGTACTCAATTTTATATCTATATTTTCCTCAAATTCTGTAAAATAAAAATTCATTAAAATTAAATTACAATAGAAATGTTTCAAATGTTAAAAACCTAAGTATACCATCAATAAATTTGTTGAAGTGTGGATTTCTTTCTCTTGCTAATTGAATATATTCTTTATATTTGATTTCGTTTCCAAGTTGTTTATAACATTTAGCACTATTTAAAAGGGCTTTGATATTTGCGTTGTTTATTTTTAATGCCCACTCACAGTCGGCTAAGGCTTTTTCAAATAATCCAAGGTGAATATAGGACAAGGCTCTATTGATCCATAAGACGGACGAATCTTTTCGTTGCTCTATTGCTTTAGCATAATAAGTAACAGCTTTTTCATAATTTCCCTCTTTAAATGCCCCATTCCCAATTCTTTTCAGTGTTTCTGCTCGTTCGTTTCTAATTTTACGATTGTCCGCTCTTTCTTTTGCATCTTTCTCTATGCTTTTCATAAATGCTTCTAGATGAACACATATTGTTTAATTTGTGAACAAAAAAAATCATAGCATTTACATACCTTGTGACATTTGTTCGTTAGTATTCCTTTCGTCTGTGGAACATTTGTTAATCACTGTGCGATTAGTTTTTATTTTCAGTTCACAATCTTCGGAAATAATTGTTTCGGATTTCTTTTCTAAAATTTCGTCTGCTAACATTTGACCATGCTTTTGTTCCTCAAGATTAGACGACGCTAATTTCTTCACAATTTTTTCTTAAAATGTTACGATACGCCATGTATACATTATGTTTATAATCCCTTGGAGTAATGAATCATAAACGGTGTTCCGCGGAATTATAAAAACGTTCTAGCTAGGAGATTACATTCGAACGAACTTTAGCGTAACTGTGCAATATGCAGTTTATAACATAGACAAGATGTAACTTGCATTTTCAAGTGAAGTACCTAAGGTTTAGCCCTTGCTGTTCTACACATTCTTTTTTATAATCAAAAATGTATTGTGACTTTGAAAAGGTTAAGAACCACTGACTTGGAATAGTACTTACCAACTTCGGTAACGCGATGCATGAAGTTTTGAAATTCTTCTTCCGTTACTTGCTTATCGATGGTTAAATCGTCCATTAATTTTTGTGCTTCTATTACTTTGTCGCACATTTGATTGTTTTCTGATTTTTTATTCATATTTCTTACAACTTTTAATACAAATAGAAGAATCGATCCAAATACTTTTGAGACTGTTTAACCACTGTAGGTTTCCATAGTAACATATACAGTATTACAAATTGTATGTGTAGTAAAGTATCTATGTATACAGTTATTCCTAATAAGGTAGCGATTTATTTGTTGTTGGGGATAGACAGTATAAAATATTTAGGTTAAATTAATTTATTGCAAAAATGAATAAGGGCATGTAACAAAGTAAGAAATAAGGTAATGAATTATGGTTAACATGTACATGTTTACATTTTTGGAAAGTCTTTTTTAGTTAAAGAAAGATTTACAATCACAAAAACAGTTTTATTCAGTCTAAATATTATCTTTAACGTAGCAGGTAGTAATTGTTTCAGCTTTCAAAACATTATTTTATTTCTATTAACCATTAGATCCTTTTCTCGGTGGAAATTCTGAAAGCGTCCCTGTATTAAATGTTTGATCAACGTTTGTATAAGAATACCTTTGAGATGAACCTCTAATGTTTTCCGTACACTCGTTTTCAATCTCTTCTACTTCAAGGGGATCCATATCTTCGTCTTCTTCCATGTCAGTCGTTATGTCTATTTCATCTTTTATGTACACAGCACATTTCATACTTTCATTGTTTTCCAAATTAATGGGTTGTTTCCTTCTGTCCAAAGGTTCGTTTTGCAAATTGTCTTGTATAACTATAGGTGCCTTTCCAGCAGTAATTTCAACTTCATCCATAATACATAATTTTTTCAAATGCAAAGGCTTGTCTTTTGATATAGCCGATAAAATGCGGGGCCAACTGATAACAGGATCAGAAGGTTCTTTCCTTTTTTGAGGCGGTGGGTTAGAAATTCCTCTACTGGTGCTCGGCATATCATTGATGTCTACAATACTGATTCCTGATCTACCAGCCTCCAGACGTTGACTTAATAAATTAATGTTACCTTCGTCGCATTTCTTAATACTCTCCTGCGAGTGCTTGGTTGCTCCTTTCTGAAGATGAGCAGATGATATAAATCTCGACGTTGAACAGGGTGTTTTATTTTGTGGCCTAGTATTGGATTCGTGATCAGATACAGTCTTTGAAGGCAAACTTTTTGGCTCTTCGTTTTTCAAACGAGATACCGTGGTCGTTTTTCTAGATGTTTCGGGAGAAGCATTGTTGGTTTCCCCCATCAGAACCGAAGTTTGTATGTGTCTCAGTCCAGTAACTTCCAAAATTTCGGCGAGTTTCAACAATCGCCTAACCTCACTTTGGACCACTTGTATTTCACCACAGTACATAAAGTTGACGATTGTCTTGAGGTCGTCTGCCTCGATGTCGTGGAGAATAATCATAGGATGAGGATGATCATTGGCGACGAGTAATCGCCGAAAAAATGAGCTCGAGTTGGCCAATACCATTTTGTGACATTTCAAAATTGTCCCATCCTTGCACACCAGAGATAAATCTACAAACTGTTGCTTCTCGTAGCACGTATCGAGGGAAACTGTCAAATGTGTTGGGAAGCTGTGCCATTTCAAACTTAACACCGTTTCTTCGCTCATTTTGGTTATTGTAATTGATAAGCTGTGTCGGGTTCTATGCAAACGCTTCACGGTACGCGACTTTCGTTTACGACAACGCTATTCGCCATGACACGTGCTGCTGTCATCGCAACTACGTTTCAAGGACTTGTAATATGCTTAGCTACGCGTTTAGTTACGATACTTTTATTTATGAATTGAAAACAATTTAATCCCGAAATATGTAATCGATAGGTTGAAACTTGCAGAATGCGTTCCGCACAATATCGGTATGTAAAGTTCAACGAATCCGTGTACTTTTCGAGAAAAGTTGCATGGTAGAGTGGGGGTTCTACTTTTTAAAAATACCCTGTATAGCAATCGATTTCCGCCAGACAGATGCCAGCGTTATCTAGGAGCTTAAAAAGAAACTATTGGCACGGATACCTGGTCCAAAAATAAAATAGCGAGGAAATTTCTAACTATTACTGAAATGTTTATTAAAACACTTTTTCTCCATAATCACGTGTGTTAAATAAAAAATGACTCGAATAGAAAATGTAGTCTGTTAACTTTGTTGCATTTAAACCAAATTATCCAAGGAGAATGAAAATTTATTTTCCTTTGCTAACAAGGAAGATAATCAAAGGGAATAATTTTTGCGTAGTTTCGTAAAATTAGTAACTTTCGCAACTTTAAAAATAAAAAGTGATTTTAACTGGAAAGAAGTGCACATATTGTACACGTGTCGTGTTTAAATTTTAAGCGTCGCGCCTGTTGGCGGCGCAGGCGCGTTCCCGCGAAGCGATGGATTTCGAGATATCTCGAAACATCGAGACGCGTGCGACGATTCGTCGACTGCCAATTGGCTTCGATAACAGCAAATGGTCGTTTAATAACAGATGATTGAACGCGTTCCGCGGCGCGGCCTAGCATTTATCTGTCAAAAGTGGTGACGGCCGGCCGATCGGCGATGAGCCGGCTCACGCGCGCCTGTTGATCCTCCTTACGAATCGATTGCAGGTTATCGACACGGATACGCTATTGATGAGAGACGCGTGTGCAAGTCTGTTGTGTTCAACGTTACGTTTTTTCGAGCGGCATAAACCAACCCACTGATCGCGAGACCGAGTGCACCATCTAACAAACGTTTAATTCCTTTATTATGTGATCGTGAACCGTGATCGAACGGTAGCACAGAGAAGGCAGGCAGGAAGGAACGAACGAACGAAAAAAGTAAAATGCGATACGTTCGAGTCAATGTTTTCTGCTATATCATCGTGGCGGTTCTTTTTCTAGCGCCATTCAGTTACGCAGGTAAGCACAACAGATTCTGTAGAAATGATTATCGGCGTTGTTTGGCAGTAAATTGAATCTTCCTTGTGTACTGTGCGAGACCGAAATTGCTTCGTTCGACCGAACCATTTGGGGTCACCCTTGCTAAGGCCATAATAGTCTTCTTCCGCTTTTTCTCCTCCCCCCAACCCCTCGCCGCTCTCTCGGTCTCTTTCCTTCCTTTTACTCGCGCTTTCTCGTATTCTCTCGCTCCGACTCTTCTCCTCTTGGTCTTCTTTCGGTCCAGAAATTGAGTCCCCTCCGATGTGTTGTGTTTCTCCGTATTGCGTCGTCGATACGTTACAAGTTATACATTCGCGTGTCGGTTTCTCTTCGATTCTTTCGTCTATCAGCTACCGTCGTACACGGTGCCTCGAGGAAAGATTAGTTACTAATATGTCAGGTACGCTCATTACTAAGTGATCAATTCGTTCCACCAGGTTTATTTAGATACGTGTACGCACTTCCTTGTTCCCCGAGAACGGCGTAATTAACGCGATATTTTTCAGTACAGTCGTGCGTCCGGGAGTTCTTGATAACGTCAGATTTTTTCCTCCCTCTATTATTTTACTTTATATCGTATATCCAAAAATTTCGGAAAACAGGCGATTCGACTTTGAAATATAAATGGAAATTGCAGAAAACACGTGGGTTCCGTGCGCACACGATCGACTAATTTGCAAGGTCCGATTTCATTATAGCATTGTTTCTAATTATTCGTACGATAAGGTATGCTTATTTAGATTAAGTTCGAAGAACGAATATACAACTGTTTAATCATTTTTCGTTAAATAAAAATAAACATTTCAATCGTCGAGTGGAATATTTTATAACGAACAAGTAAGAAGTTGAACGTTAACTGGAATAGATTATCATTTGTTTATTTGTTTTGTTTTAATCGTCTAAGTATTTTTATAATTACATAATAACTTCATTTCGGGAAGACGAATGCTCTAACGGTTTTACATAATTATAAAATAATGCAAAACTTGTTCAAAGTTTGTTCGGAGCTTGGTGATTTTGATTATTAATCTTTTAACAATTTTGTATACTATTTTTTCTATTATACAAGAACTATTTATTAAATTGTAGGTACTAATCGTGGAACGTTATAGTCAATTCGTAATGACAATGTTGATTGTATTTTGTCACTTTTAATGAACCTGTAACTCAACTTTTCGTTAAAATTCTAGCAACGACAAGTTATAAAAATGAATAAATACGTCCCGTGTCAAAAATATAACTCTTACGTGTCTCGACATACATAGAGACTCATTCAGATAATTATAAACGAGAATATTCTTGTCTACAGTATTTACAATTAGTTGCATAATAATCTTATACCTTATTATCGTGTATTTTGTTACAACTTTGTACTTTCACGCGATGATTTATGCAAATCTACATATAACGCATGACTGTTCCGACAAACTGTTGCATTCGTTATAACGTAGACCAGTGTTTACCAGAGCGAGAGGAGGGTCGATTTGTAGAGGGTGCGTCTTACAATTGAGAAGGGTTAGGGTTAGTTCGAAAGATTGTAGAAAAATGTGGTTAACTTAAACGTCTTTTTTTATTCGTAGATTAATCGTTGAAGCTTCACGATTACAAGAGTATTTTTCTTGCAATTTTTTTCTTTTCTTCAGTGAGTTGCCTTTTAACCAGTTAACTGTTTCTGGCGAGTATACTCGTCATGAAAAAAGTACAAAATTTTGTGTTATTACGAGTATATTCATCATGAGTAATAAGTAGCGACAATTTGCAATTTAAATTGCAATTTTAGGGAAAACTAAAATATATTCGTAAACTTCAAGATATTTGAAATATTTTGAGTCGAAATAAAAGGAACAAATAAAAGTTTATGAATAATTAATATAAAAAAAACCGCATATTTTATGAATTATTTTTCGTAAATGTATCCTTGTTATTAGAAGCAATTACGGATTCATATATCGTTTTAGACTGTGCAATAAGTGGCTTGCCTAATTTCATATTACACATACTCTATGTTTGACGAGTCATCGCTAAATTTGTGCGACGCAATTTAGATACACATTTTCCAAAGAGGTGGAAACAGCTAATTGGTTAAAAAATTTAAAAACCTAGATAACATAGAAAATGATGAATTTACGTAAGACGAGACAGTGGAAATATTTGGAATATTGCCTAACTCGAAAGCGTGTACTTATCATTGCAAACGGTCTCCGGTCACGTTCAATTTTTGTAGTCGTTTCTCCGACAAGGACAATCAACATTTTGCTCATAATAAGTAAGATGAGTCAACACGATAACAAAGTCCACGTAGCGGTAACGTTTATCACGTCGTCGAGTGATTCAATGGTGTTGCTTCGCTTTCTTCTTTTCTTACTGTATAACAAATAAATACGTATCTATGAGTGTACACGTTACATTACGAAGCTCGACACGTTCGATTGAAAATGCACGCAATTAATTTCCCGAGGGTAATAATTATCGCGTTGCTGATACGCCTGGACGCGTAGCCCGTCGCGTGCGATTGACTTTTCCAACGAATATTTTCCCACGAGGATTCCGTTAATTCTCGTAACTTTATCTAGCAGGAACAGTTTTGTACGGGATACAGTTACTCGCGTATAAATATTCCATTGTAGTTTGCGTAGAACACACTTGCGTAATTTCGTTTTCTAACCGCGTCTGTTTGCGTTCTACCTGGGCTCGAAGATACAATTATGTAATTTCTTTTTGCTCGATCCGCGCTCGTTTAGCGATACGAAAGCCGAGCTTTTCGTTTTCTCGAATAGAACCACGGATGAACGTCACAGAACGCGGATGAAAAGACTCATTGTTCGATCGCGCTATCAAATCTGCAACGTTATCGCGTAGAAGTTCATCGGCCCGTATCAACCATTTGAATTAATCGCACGGAACCGAATGGTGAAATCTTAACGCTTCGATTCCTTCATTTTCGAACGATTACAGAGTCCGAAGAAAAAGTATCTGTGCATTTCCACGAATACGTATCGATTTATAGAAATAATTTTACGTTTGAAAAATGTTTAAAGACGTTTCTTTGTTTCATTTTTGTTACAAATATGTATGATGCGTATGTAACGTTTTATACAAAGAAAATAAAACTTTGATAATTAATTCATAGTTAAAAATAAGTTTTCAAAGTAACTTTTATAGTTTCGTGGCAATATTAAAAGCAGGCTGGAATTGTCTCTTTATTGATTTAAATATCATAGGAATAAAATTTGATCTTGAAAAATGATTCAGGCATAATATTTGTCCTTTTGAACGAAGCAATTTTTAAGAGTTATTTAAGATGAATAAGTTATTTCATTCATCTTGTATAGAACAACTCCGAAAGCTAGAGACAGATTTTTGTATTGTTATGTAGATTCATCCAGTATATTTTTCGGGAACTTTTAGCTGACTTTTTTCTATACTAATCGTTACGTATAGTCCACCAAGGAAGCGAAGAGATATGAAGACGCGACGTGACGTATGTGATAATTGCAATGATAGACCTTGCCTCGTCTTTATTACTGACCACTGTAAAGAACCCCCTGTGTGAAGTATCAGTCACACTTGTAAAACTCTAATCTTCGTTTAGCTAAGTCTATTCTAAAGAAAAAACCTCAGTACAGCAAATCTTGAATAAATAACACAATATGAAATTTATTTATTTTTTATTTTTTGTTAATGGGACTTTTACTAATATACTTCTGAGGTTTTTCTAATTAAAATAAGATCAAACGTTATACATATAGTGTCAACAGAATACCAGTCTTTTTTAAGATATTATCATCATGGAATAACAGTACAATTTCACGATATACATATATTTGAATAAACCTCTTCCTAGATTCTAAAAGTGTTGTACTCGTATTCGACAATCTCGAACCCAACATTGCTATTTTAGGCACTATTATATTATTTGAATTATTAATATTAATGTTAATTACTCTTAGAGGGTTGCAGCATATTTTGAATACTTTGTAACACTGAAAACGATGGGGGCGAATTACCCGTTGACCAATGGCATTTCTAAAAGTACCGTAATTTTGGCATTCTCGATTTAATCTGCAGAATAAAAAAACTTTAAAGTAAATCGTTTGATCGACTGATTTGTATATTAATTCTATGGCTTCGTGTTAATTTTGCGATCATTTCGAGAATAACTTAACATGATATTTTAAGTTTCAATGCTATGTTATTAATTCGGAATATCGAAGATAGTATCAATTGATTATTCTAACGCATAACTATTCTTTTTCCCCATTTAAATTACAGTGTAGACAAAAGAGGAGTGCAATTTTTCGTGTGTAGAATGTGGATGCACTATGAGTGTTCTGGTTATAGCTCCGGAAGTTACACCTGTGACTACCGCAAGTACATTTTAAGACTTAGAATTGATATTTAATTCTTTAATTGTATCACGTGAAGGTCAATTATTTTGTGTCACTTTTCAATTAAACCAAAGTGCCAGATAATTTTTGTTTGTTGGTGGGCTACATGTTCCCTTATTTTTAAATCTCAAAAACCTTTGTAACCTTGACTTTATACGTAGAAAGTATTTCTTGAGATTTAAGAATATAGAAACATATAACCCACCAAATACTGAAAAAATTTTCTATGATACATTTTTTAATCGCATTACCGGAAATGCCTAAGAAATGGTGACAAAACTTAACGCGTTCACCCTGTATACAAAGCTCATATCATACTATGTAATTAAATAAAAAGGTAATTGCAAATATACCATTGCATCCGGTTATTAATCAGTAATTTTGGAAGAAAAATATTTTATAAACAGAGTGTAGTAAGCTATAGTAAACATACGTTAAGTGGTACACAAAGACTACTATACACCACTTCTCCCTTAATTTCTCAATCGATCTTTATATTACAATTCCCCCAATTTGTAGTTTATACCATTTAAAGTCTTCTATTTATATTCACTTGACGAGCCGTGGATGAACCGCGATCCTATAATCAATTGTGTCTTTCCAATTGCATTTACTTCTGACTTTCGATCTATGAATAATTCCATTTTCTATTGTTATGCGTTTACTGGTTACATGTGGATCAACTTGTGCATCATTCATCTCTCGAGCAGCAAAAAAATGTTTTGTTATCTATTCGTTATCAGATACGTTGGCATTCCCGCCTTTTAACCAAACAAAAGAGTACGAAACGTCTCGAACGCGCGCAGCATTTTTACGTCTCTATCGGTACCGCGCGAGCCGAGATTGGCTGAATCAGTTAATTGGGACGAATTCGTTTTATCAGCCAGAATACAGAGGTTAACTGCACCGAGTTTGAGTCAAGCAAATTAGGGGAGTTACTTTTGATTTGCGTCGACGGTGTTGTATTAACTCAATAAGCTACCGTTACGTGGTCTACGATGTATTGAGACACAGTTAGACTCCATTCAACGTATAATAGTTGATAATTTAACGTTCTACGGTGGATCAGAAATACGAAATACTGGCCAAAAATAAGCAAATCATATCAAAATGGTAAAATAAAAAATTACTCATTCAATAGTGTTCACGTAAGAATTTTGAAAGCTAAATGATTTTCATATTTCGGTTTTTCAATATCTCAAAATTGGCTATTTTGAATTTCGTAATTTCGACTTTCTAACCAATAATTCAAAATACCTTTTACACTAATTTCACCATAAGTTTAATTGTATTTTTATAGATTGCTTATGCTTCTGTTTTTCCAAATTTGTTTATTACTAGATCATCGTATCAAAATGGTAAAATTAAAAATTACTGATTCAATATGGTCCACGTAAATATTTTAAAAGCTAAATAATTTTTAATATTTCGGTTTTTCAATGCTTCAAGATCGGCTATCTTGAATGTAGAATTACTATTAAATATCATATTCGATAAAAAAAAATTATTAAACAATAAACAAAATCAGATGCTAAATTCTTATTTTGATTAGTTATCAATTGGCCAATGAAAATTAATTAATTTATATACAATAAATTTTATATATGTATTTATATTAAATATATATATTTTATAGATATTATGAAAGAAAAAAAATAAATTATAGATTAATATACAGGGTGTTCGGCCACCCCAGGGAAAAATTTTAATGGGAAATTTTAGAGGCCAAAATAAGACGAAAATCAAGAATACCAATTTGTTGATGGAGGCTTCGTTAAAAAGTTATTAACAATTAAATTAAAAAATTTCAAATCGTTTTGGAAAAATTATTTTCGGTTGCAGGGGTCAATTACAATCATTTTTTATGAATAGATATACCCTGGAAATCCTACCCAGTTTGGAGAAAAAAAATTCGAGAAGGTGTGAAATTTTTCGATAAAATTAAAAAATTTTAAATCGTTCTAAAAAAATTATTTTTGGTTGCAGAGACTAATTATAATAATTTTTGGTCAATAGACATACCCTCGAAATCCTAACCATTTTCGAGAAAAAAATTCCTAAATAAAAATACAATTCCAGGCTAGAAATGTACCCCGGAAATTTTATTCGAATCTTTAAAACACCATAACTTCTGAACGGATTGAACGATTTTAATGTTCAAAAAGCCAAACGCCGCGTATTTTGGTATAGAATATGTAACAATTATAAAAATATTGAAACGTTGTTCCTTGGCCCCGTAATGTTAGAAAAACCCCATAAAAATGGTCCAATTTTCAAACAGCCATAACTCCTATAATAGTGAATATATTTCAATGAAACTTTTTCCTGAAGTAGATCTCATGGGTACCTATAAAAAAGTATTGAACAATTTTTCTGTAGGGCGTCGAACAAAATTATTAAAAATCAAAAACGAATTTTTAAGGAAAATCGACAGGGGGATAGGTGTCTAAATTTTTCGGCAAAATTGAAAATTTTCAAATCGTTCTGAAAAAATTATTTTCGGTTGCGGGGGTCAATTATAATCATTTTCGGTGAATAGACATACTCCCGAAATGTTATCCACTTTCGAGAAAAAAATTCAATATTGGCGGAAGTTTAAACGTTAATAACTTCTTAAGGAAGCCACCATCAACAAATTGGTATTGTTGATTTTCGTCTTATTTTGGCCTCTAGAATCTGCCATTAAAATTTTTCCCAGGAGTGGCCGAATACCCTGTATAGTATATTAAAGAGTAGCATAGGATAATCATCAAAGAGGATAAATATTAAACAATTATAAATAAAACATAGTTGATATTTAGAATATATCTTTAAATACAATCTTTAATATATATTTATGACATAGTTTGTTAAAAATTAAATGTTAAAACTTTCTTGTTGCATACAAATTTTCCATGCATAGACGTAACTGAAAAAAAAAATAAAAAATACTGTTGACAGAAGCGATTTCAACACGAACGAAGCGGGTAATAGCTAGTTGTTAATAAATGTTTCAATATGCATAAAATTGCGCACATTGAATATGAAGACAATGACTCATCACAGCCGTTCATGGTTAGAGGAATCTAGAATGAATAAACGGAAACTTGTTCCATGCACAAACAATAGCGCGTTTCTTGCATATTTTCTATTTTAAACCGCATACAATTTACAATCATTGCAAACAGCTACTTTTAACAATATAAAAAGAAACCTTTGATTTTGAAAATCTGCCCAAGTAATCGAAGTTATTATTTATTAATACTCGCGGTGACTTTGTACACTATATTCCGTACGAATTCAAAATGATTTGTTTAAATCGCCATAAAAATGATTGACTTTTTATCATAGTGAAACCTTAAGACTTTTGTCTGCGTTTTCATTGTTAGAGCGATAAAAATTCAGACGATAGATTATTTTGATAAGTGGAGGGGGGCTTGTGTCAAAAATTGTTTCGTTTCGATCGTTCCCAATTGACGTACTTTTCCGGACTCAAGGTGCTGACGAATGTCGTTTATCGCGCGTTTTACCACTCGATCATCGTCACTGATAACCGTATCTATTAACCTTTGGTTGGACGAATTAACTAGAAAGGGTTTTTGTATCCCCTGCTTTCAATTTGCGCGATCGTCGATGCGACTCATCGATTGATTTATCTCGTACGATGTAACGCGCTATGTTAGTTGTCGATCCTCGACGCAGCACCGCCTAATTTTCTTCGGGTCGTCGTTGCAAAGAACAGCAATTTACTGCCAAGCAGGATAACCTTCGATCGATTAAGGTGCAGAAATATAATCGTTCAACTTAGAAGCGATACGCGAATATCGCGAGGACAGTTTCAAACGCCATTAAGAGGAGTTATATTCAGGGACTCACGCGTCGTGTAATTATCGTGGTTTAACACGTTTCCTATCACCGGTTGGAAAACCGTTCGTTATAGACCAATGCTATATTCGTAATAATCTTATTCAGCGTTGTACGTGCTTTTAATTATCTACAAATAGAAAATATATTTAATACGTTGGATTAATTTCTCACATTATTTTTAATGAAAGTGGGAAAAAAGAAACATTTCGAAATATTGGTATAATTTATGCAATATTAGGAATTGGATTTTTAGGATTTATAATATTGATTAATAATATTGAATTAATAACAATAAATGACCTGCAAATATATTTTATACCAACTGAATATTTTCAATATTGCGTTCCACTTAACGTGACAGTGGTCAGCAATTTATATTTTATTTGTTCAGAGGGATATAAAATAGACAGTCGTCACACATATGCGACGCGTGTGTAACGAATGTGTTAAGCGAACATTCCATCAAGCATGGCGGCGTATGATGGATCGTCTCATTCGACGTTCCTGCGAAAACAGTGCAGCACAATCACTATTCACTCTACTGAGCATAGTGAAACGCATATTATTGCGGTGCGTTTATTCTTCACGTATAACTACGAAAATGCCACTTTTTCAGATTTAAAAACGAGTTACAGCGACTCTCGAAATTGATCAAATACTTCCCTTTATTATACGTTTATCAGATCAAACTGTAATCTCTGATAATTCATTTACGAACACGTATATTTTATGTATACCTTGAAGCGTTATATTAATACAAGAAATACAAAACATATTTTGAACATTGTATTTATCGCAACAATAATTGAACAATAGGCACGATGTTGGATGTGGTCAGTAATGTAACTTAACATCAAATAACTTTCTTCTTTCCAAAAATTTCTTGCATTATTCAAGACTAATTTCATTCTATTTTTCCATAATAATGATAGATTTTAATTTGTTTTTCTTTTAAATCAGCAATTTCTTGATATAATTGGCTCCAGAGGTTTCCGATGGGATTCGAACTTAAAGATTTTTATAACCACTGAAACAAGTAATATGTTTGGGTTTGTTATCATGCTGAAAGATAACATCTCTTATACTTAGCCTCGATTTTTTGCATACTTATCGTGGAAGCGTTTTAAAATATTTACGTAGTCCTTTGTAGCCATCCCTCCATCTGTTCGATGAATAAAATTATATGGCAAATAAGTTGTCGGTTTAATTTTTCATTTTGTTTTTCGCAGAATCATTCTCTTCCATTTGAGTAAGATTTTTAATTTAAGTTCTTTTCTTCAATCCGACTTGTCGTAGTATTTCATATACTTCTTCAGCACTAATATTTAATTAAATACTTTCTTTCTCTTTTTTTCTGTGTTAGAGAATTTCGATTTTCGACCTTATTTTTCGCAAAATTACTTCTATACATGTTTCTACTCTTACTAATCATTGATATTTATTTGTTAATATTTTATGCGAAACGCCTGCATAAAGTTCTTTTATAATCTGTTTTACTGTATTTCGAGCGATTGGCTTCACTCTACAAGAAAAGTGTAGACATAAAATTTTATTTAATATTAATACAAGAATAATATCGTATGTATCATTATCTTGTGCGTAAGTGTAATCGTCGAAGTAGTTTTCATGAACAGCAAGAAAGGTTTTATACAGTAACTCAGGCACTACTGGCTAGATCTAAAGAATAACACCAACAAATTGGATGTTTCAGCATCAACAGGAAATGCAAACAAAGAATTTAAATGGCTTTGCTCAAATATGAACTGTTCTAAGAAATCTGTATTCTAAAAATACTAGAAACTACATTACCATGTAATCAATTTCGTGAGTTACTGTATATCTTTATTATTTTATTGTTACATTAGTCTTTTAAACATTTTGTGAAAGATAAGTCTGGCGTTTAACATTGTATGTAGCTTCTTGACTGAGTCCTCAGTGGTGGGGATGACGCTGATCATTAAGTCGCGGGAAGAGCTCGATCATATAGCGAGAGAATAGTGTAGAAACAGTGTAAGTTAAATGTTTGCAGTATCGTGGCAGTACATCGGTCCATTGTACATCCTACTTGGTGAAATGTTCGCTGTACTTGTCGTTTCGAGCATCGACAGGTGTCAAGGACTTGAGATTGTTTTAGGTGGAAACGGAACGAGTTTGTTCAAACCATGCAACTTGAGCATCGCGAAGGAGCAATGTGGCCCGCATGAAACATGCATTCAATATTCGCAAGAAGTGGCACCACGATGCGATTGCGAATTGCACTACGAATTCGTGGGCGAGAAATGCGTGCAGACCACGACCACTTTGAGCATTAGCGTGACAACTGCTCAACCAGATCTTAAACTCAACTCAGGAGGTATATCAAATTGAAAAAAGACGATATTTCTTTAATACGTTCACAGTCCAAAAAAAAAGATCTTGTCTCACCTAAAAATGTAATTCCTCGATCACACATAAAAAGTGATAATTCTGAAACAATTATCTGTGCAATACAGTGGTAAAAATCAAGTACGTATTGTGTTTTTCTTGTTGTTCTCTAACCAAAGTTTGATAAATTAATGTTAATGTTCGATTTAATTATTTTTTACATAATTTGATTACTCGTATAAAACTTTAAACGTAAACTGCTTTCTAAATCAGAAGTATATGGCTTAACATGTTGACTAAAATATGAGTTAATGGACTGTGAAAGTGTTAATCCTTTAGTGATGAAAGACATTTAAGGATTTCGAAAAATTTGAATGTAATAAGGTGTTCCTTATCAACCCTTTGCGTTCTGGGATATTTTTATTTCGTTGTCGCAGGCTCTTGAACTATTGGCTTATTTATTTTGCAGTAATGAAAACTCAATTTACAGTACTACATTTAATATTAGAGATTAATATAATTTGATATTCATTGTATGGTATTTTTTTAATACAATTTTTATATATTTCTTGTAAATTTTGAATAATTACGGTGAATCGTTCGTCTAATCATCGATGTTAATCAGATGAGTAGAAATCAACTCAATCTTCTTCTAACCATATTATATTACAAATACCGATGAAACAATTACTAACAAATTTTCTCCTGTTCGATTTTTTTTTGTACCTGAAAAATCCTATGCTTGATTCATCCTCAGCCATCTTGTATAATTAAAATAATTTCACCGAAAAGGTTTTCTGATCGAGAAAACTGTTGAGACAAGTCGAACCGTTCTTCTCTGAGTATAAAATATTGGACCGATAATCCGGGTTATCTCGTTACTCATAGTGTTATCGTAGAAAGAAATGCTTAACAGCTGCGCGCAACGAGATGCTTCTGGGACTGAATTATTTGTGAACTTTGTTTAGGTAGTTCTGTAGCGGCTGGTTTGTTAATCCCAACCTTCCTCGTAGTAATTGGTGTCTTGTTGTACTTCGGCGCGAGACGATACAAATGGCTGCAACGATTTCGACAGTTCCGTCAGAATCGTTACGGCAACGTTCTAATCACGAGGGACGACGACGACGATGACGATCCACCCATAGCGTAAGGGGGTGTCGAACGATGAACGACGTACGTATGTGCCGTGTACAAAGTGCGTTATTTCGTTTCTTCTCGTCGAAGGGACGGATTTTAACACTAGAGACACGTTCGGTTACGCAATTCGGGATTAAAAGCGGCAAGCTTTGAGTTATCGTCGCGCGTCTATGTTTTAGAAGCGACGGGAGCTCCTGAAATCCCCCCAGTTACAAAAAAATGGGATTCAGGTTATTTTTCTGTTCCTCGATCCTATTGGCTGCGAATTCTGCCGATTTCGCTGGATTTCGCGCGCGAACTCGAAGCTTGCTCACGCTTAGGGAACAACGTTGTGTAACTTTGTGTATATATCAAGCGAAAGTTCAGGTATAAGGTATACACAAGAGAAAATATCGTCGAACTGAATCAAGAGGCTAAATAATTGTAAAGGGGTGCTAGTGTAAGTAGACGTGTCTTTGTGCTGGCAATCAGAACTTTCTAATGTTTCCTCACACGTTTTTTTTACTTTATCCGTATCGACGACGATTCGTAAGCAATAAGAAATTAGCTCAATTCTATCGACATATATAAATTATGGAACGTTCGTAATTCGATCTATTTGTTTAAAATTAGTTTTAACTATCGTATAAAGGTTCTACTACTTACACGACCGCTGATTATATGTTTATACACGATGATCGTAAGGGATGTGGGGTAACTGACTGCGTTCTCGGTAGCTATTAAGAACATACTGAAAGCATAATTTTTTACGATGATATTAATAAGCTGGTCAGTAAATTTTACACGTTATTAATATTTTGTATAAAAGCGGAGACTGTCGGGTCATTTCACTGTATGGAAATTCTAGGAAAATGATACTAGGCGTTACTATTCTATCGATAAGATCGTAATTCCGATTTCTCGATGAAATTTTTTCACGCGACGCGATTAATATTCTCACGATCGTATCGAGGATTCCATAGTTTTTTCAACGCACGCCAAATATCGATATTAACTATTAATGTACTCTTCCTATTCGAGAAATTGATAACGCGTCTATATAGTAATAATTATTCGTGTCGCATGGATAAAGTTACATCGTTCTCACGAAAGTCTTGTTTTCTCGAGGATAATTCTCAAAATAGACACGATTGACGTTTAACGTTATTTTACCAAAGAATAAAGGTTCCAGGATCCAAATTAGCTTCAGGTGGACAGGCAGTTTAACGTAGCGTTTAAAATGTCGAAGCAGGACTCGTCGATCTTTGTTGCGCAGGTATAATTGGGAATAAAATCCGAATAAGTCAGTGAAAAAAATAAGAAAAACACCGCGCGTAGAGAATCGACGATTTCTCGGGCTTGGATCGTGCATCGATCGACCGAAGTTAACTTTTAAACTGTAAAACGTTTAGAAGCCATTGCCCTCGTACCAAAAGAACGTTACAGTTCTTATTGTGTTCGATGTTGTATTTTGTAATATAACAAAATTTGTAAATAATCCTCCGCCATTCCGTGGACGCGTATTCTTGCCAGCCAATAATTCTCTTTCCTATAGCGTGTAATCTAATTAATCGTGATTCCAAAAAGAAATAAAAATTGCATCGTCTATATTTATATTCCTGAGAAATGGGAGTCCTCCCGCTCGCGAAAGATTATCGAGACGTACGTTCTCGAGATTTATAAATACATATAAATATAAATATATATTTATGTATATGTATATGTATTTATATATTCATATATACATTATACACATTTAACCTATTCTTGTACTCTATCATTTTTGTACAGAACAATCGCACTAGAAGCTAACCATAGAGATTATAGTCGGTGCTCGAGATCGATCCCGGATTCGTTAGACCGCTCGGCATCGCGAGACAAGATTTAATATTTTTATAGTTCGCAAGTACAAATTTTGAACGGTGCGACTGGTACTAGCGAATTATCATTATTGTGTTCTTTATTTTACGTGTCGTCGATATTTTGACTGAGCATTTTGCGACATAAAAGCCGCGAGACGCGACATTTTCTCACTTGTTATCGCGCGTCTATCACCGAACTGCTAATTCCAATGCAACTTTACAATTTGACTGAATATAATTGTTGTTACCGTTCTTTTTTAAGCCATAGCCACGTTCACACGAAGCATTCGTAATATGTATTGCGTTACGATTCGAAGTTGGAATACTATCTCTGTACTTTGAATCGAAGTTATTCGTCGCTGTATTTACGAGAATGATTAATTCTGTGCACGCGTGGCTCTGTTAAGTTGTAAATTTTACTCTGTGATGTATTTTACGTTATCCTTTACTGAACGCTTGTCATCGACTAAATCGCACTTATGGCACAATCTGTTAGGATTAAAGTTCACTCGAACGCGAAAACGTACGATTCTTCGAGGTTTTCGACAAGTACACGTAAAATTCTACACGTTCGTTTCGTTATGTAACCTACTCCGAATACAAGGAACGAGATCTATTGCTTTCGTGGCGTTTACAGGTACTCTTTGCATCCCGCTGTTCTATTCTTCGGAACTTTATTTAAGTCTTACCATTTTCACACGTGTGTACACAATGAATCACCAAAATTAGGTCGAAATTAACCGCAACGAAGAATTTGTAAATATATAATTATTGGTAAATATGGAACAGAAAATAAACAAAATAACAAGTCAAGTGGTCTACCATATATCGAAGTTATTTCCTTTAATACAGCCCAACCAAACCGTGGTTTTCTTATTCAAAAAATATTTTTAGAAATAATTTCAATAATTTTCAATATATATTTTCAATAAAAATATATATCTTTCTCTACTTCAATGCCCACTAGCATAAAAAATAATGGCGATTTTTTACTATGTCCCTCATAAAGCTGACAAATGTAAATACTTTTCTAATTGCTGCATAAATATTCAAAATTATCATCCGTATGGAAGGGCCATGGAAATATTTAGTTCTCAAAATCTATATTTTCAATCTATATTTTTCTGTTAGATTTCAAAAGAAACCACGCTAACAAATTTCATATTTAACATGCCAACATATTTAAGACATGTTATACAATACAGGAGATATTTAATTTTATTTTTATTTATTTATTTTATTATTATTCTTGTTTTCTCTTTATTATTTCATAAGTCGAATGATTACAAATAGAAAGCTTTTGTGTTTTTCTTGTCTATAAACTATATTGTCCATTGTATATATTTTGTAAATGCAGAATATTAAAATCAACTTCCATCGATGTTCGAATATTTGTGTGATAAACTGTATGTACCATGTAGTTTTTCATAGCGTTCTTACTAGAAGATATTCCTGCAGTCCCCACTTACCTTTATGGAGGCCATACACGTTACGATTTTTTGAAAACAGTAAAAAAAGTATTTTATACGACTCAAAGCGTGGATTAAAATGGAAGGTGGTGGGACTGTTTTATGGGTCTCCATTCGTAGCAACCTCCACGCGGTGAGACCTGGGAATCGTGATTATTTATGGCAAGGTTTTTATCGTAAATAATCACGAGCGAATGGCTACGAGTTTAACACTTTGATTATTATACTTTTTAATCGCTAATGTTCTAAATAAGTGCCTGGACGGATAGTCAACAAAATATAAAAGGATTAATAAATTATTATAAAGGTACATATTAAGATAATATAACTATAAATTTCTTGTAATGGAAAATCGTAATTCTTCCGCATAACTATGTACGTTTCTCGTAACAGGTTTTTCTCGACTAATAACTAATTCGCTAAAAATTGTTGGTGTACTTTTTCTTTTCGACATTATAAAAATAGTAATTACTACAAATGTATTTTTGTTTAGTAAAATATACTAGTTTGCTTATATGCTTCTGTTACGAATAGAAACAGTAACGGCAAAGGGGTTTTCTTAACATAACAATAATTCTCGTGACAATCAAAGTGTTAAACATCGGTTTAAAAATCACATGAATTGAAAAATAAATTCAGCTATATTTTCTCACTATTTAATATCGTACGTCACGGTTGATATAATTTACAATACATTCCATTTAAAATGTATACTCGAGAAGACTTATTTGCTACTACTATCGAAAGAAAAAATTGAGACGACGAAAGAACATTTGTAAAAAACTGTATACACGTATCTCGTGCGTAGAAGAATAATTTAATTCGAAAAGAAACATGATAAAATTGGACATAATCGTGTGCGTATTTACAAGCTTAGCCGAAAACAGAAACAATCGCGGGACGGTTTGCACCTTCGACCCGAATTTCATTTACCGTTAGAATAATTAAAGTTTGAAACGTATCCGGATAGTAAAACGTAGATTCCGATGCGCGCCATTAGGAGAAAGAAATTGAACATGGATACTATCGTCGAAGATATAATTCTAGAGTCACGCCTTTCGAGTCTGTTTAATTATTCTATTTGTAAGATGGAAACATACGAAATGCAATTAACATTTATCGTTGCTTTTACGCTCGATGCTTGCCAGCGTCGCGATAGTTATTTGATTATTTAGGCATTAGTGTTTTATTTTCAGGGACCCGAAGACAGAAGAATCCGTTTCCGCTTTTCTCGCCTGCATGAAAGACATCGAAAAGTCTGATCGGCGCGATCGAGGGGTTCGATAACGACCGTTCCCCCGAATACAGTAATCCCCGGATAACTGAAATTATGAGGACTCGTTTTCGTTTCAGTTATCCGGGTATCGTTGTAATCGACTCGACGCCGATGCGAGTAAATTTCACTCGTCCACGACTCCCGTGATATCCCGAAGCTTTTTCAAATTCTGAATGTACCTCGCGCGTTAGTGATCGGTTTCAATAACCAGTGTAATCGTGCCACGGTCCCCTCTGCGGCCGGTATTGCGACCCGCTTATCTGAATCGGGTCAGACGATCTGTAGAAGACGGTTCTCAGTCTGTCGTTGTTGGATGTCGGCAGAAATTGTGGACTAGGCACGAACGGTTTCTGTTGCTGTTGATTCACCGGTCTCGAGACCTTGTAATTGTTCTCGGACGATTGGAGGATCGCGTCCCGTCCGACTTGCCTGTGAAGAGGCAGAACGAATCCGCTAGGCAGGTTCGGTTCTTGATTCAACGTGGGCGTCAAGGCATCGTTCAGAGTGACGTCGTACTCGCTCTCCGGGATGTCTTGCAGCCGATGCGTTACCTCGTTGATCTTTTGTTTCACTCTGAAACTGCCCGGGCCGGACGGATGCTCCTGGTTCTCCTCCGTCTTAAACGTGGATCCGTAAACGTTCGGGTTTTCGCTGGCGGTCAGTCTCCCTTTGTTTCGAAGCGAGGAACTCGAGGCCTGCGCCGTTCCTTCGCTCGAATAGTCCTCCGAAGGCCATTTAGCCAACCCCTCGTCAAAATCCCGTCGATCTTCCTGCTGTCCGTGCTTCGATTCCCTAACGTACGCGTCTTCCATAACTTTCTGAGGTTCCTCTTCCCGCTGCCGGTCGACCGGTCGTCGAATCGCGGGTCTGGCTATGGACGTGTCGTATTCCTCCGGCCTGTGTTCGCGCTGTGTTTCACCTTGAATGGCTTTGTACGCGTCGTAGGTTTCTTTCTCTTCCTGTTGCGCTTTCGACTCTTGATGGGATTCCGGGGGATTCTCGTAGTAATTCTTTTGCCTTTCCTGAACCGTCGTCCTCTCCGTTGATCTGTCTTCGTCCCTCCTGGGAGTGGTTGCTTTCGAACCGACCGACGACAGACCCCTCGGATTGGGATTCCCGCCTCTGGACGGCAAGAACGGTCGTTTGACGATGCGAACCGCAGTTCGCGGGGGCGGAGCAGGCGGATCTTCTGGTTCGTCGTAGTAGTCCTGCGAGTATTCCTCTAGAGACGAAGTGTGGTACTGACCGTGTTCGCGTCTCTCTTCCTGATCCCTCTCGTGGTAATCCGGCTGCTGATTGGTTCGATGGGACTCTTCGTCCTCGATCGGTGTCCGCGTCGGTGGACTTTGCAACGGTCTCGGTGGTCTTTCCGTGTGACCGGGTCTCTCGGATCGATCGTTCGCGGGATCCTTCGTGGCCGATTCTATTTTCTGAACCAGTTGCTCGGGCGTACACGTGGTGGTGGTCGTTGTCGCCGTGCTGGTTGTTCTTTCGTAGCTATTTGGTCTTCTAGACGGCAAATCCGTGGTCTCTTGTAGATCTTTGGCTCTGGAGCCCGTTCTAGAACGTTCCGCGTCTCTTTCCCTGTCCACAAGTCGAGTCGAGTACGGTCTCTCTTGCTTTTCGGTGTCTTGCGTTCGTCCGCGATCACGATCCACCGTTCGGTCCGTGGTACGATCTTTTCCACGGTCGAGGGATCGATCTCTTCCACGATCGGCGCCTCGATCCCTGTCTCGATCGTAGTAGCGGTCTCTCGAGCGATCCGAGTGTTTTCTAGGTCGCAGGTCGTCCTCTTCGTCCCGATAACGGGGTCTAAAATTAACAATTCCGTAAACTTTCGCAAGTAAACAAAATATTTCTCACAAGTTCTGTGTCACAGTAGTTTTCCGTGTTCCATGTGATTATGAGAAATGTTTGTTACTGTGTGTTACATGTGGACAACGACATCGGTCGGTACGATATCGGAGCGATGTGTTCTGATTAATGGGTTACGACAGACGAATATAATTGTATCGGTGTTGTGTACGTACGTTACCCTACCTGAAGGGTCGATCTCTGTCCCTGTCCCTGTCCCTGTCCCTATCCCTGTCTCTGGTGTCGTAGAAATCTCTATCTCTGTAAGACGGTCTTCTTCTCATAGGTCTACGAACTGGTCGAAAATCCTCCAGATCGTCTTCGTAGTAATCGTCTTCCGCGACGTCCGTTGGTCTCCTTCGAGGATCTTCTGCAATAAACGATTTTCGTTGCAGTTAATGCCTTAGCATAAACCGTTCGAACGCTCTGAAAATTTCAACCGATTACCCGTAGACTGAACGGCGGTCGCTTTGTAAGCGTATTTGTCTTGTTCGGAGAGCGGAACCGGTCTTCGAATCTTCGGAGGGGCTCTTGGTCTCGAATAAACCGAAGCTATAGGCGCTGCAGGCTTCACCAGACCATCCCCATTCGCGTCCGTGATCGCAGATGCGGATACAGACTCCTTGTCGTCGTACTCGTCTCTGTATCTGCAAAGGAATCTCCCATGAAATCGATTAAACTTGTTCGTAATACGAGTTTAAAATGTCCATCGTTAACTCTAGAACTCTCGACTAGTCTACTATATCTCCTCTGATTTTTGCGAAAAATATTTTTAGAGAGATCTAATAATTAATGTTTTAGTTTTAACTCTTACAGATAAATTGTTCAAATTTTCTCCTTTTCCATGATAAATGCAAATGTTGACATAAACAAAATTACGCATATTTATTTACGCGCGAAACATGTACTTTTTAAATAAAATGAATGCGACACCGTCGATAAACTAGAAATCGAGTTAAAAAGGCGGGAAATTTGAATCGTGAAAAAGGCCACTTCGTTTGCAACAACCTGATAATTTTTTTTTCTTGTATATTTGAAAATTTGTTAATAGCAAAATACCTTTTGTCAGAGTACCGACGATCGTCCGTATCTCTGACTCTAGATTCGCCTCGTCGATCGTCCAGCTCCGCGTCGTCGACTTCCCTGGAAGCAGACCTTGAACCTGGGTCAGGATCTCTTGGCCTGAGTCTCGCGTCTTCTTCTACAGGGTCTCTCGTTCTGCTAGGATCTCTTCTATTGTTTCTGCTCGGAAATCTGTCTCTAACGCTGGTATCTCGATCTCTGTCGTCTCTGGCAACCCCGTCCCTAGACCTTGGGGCGTCTCTCGGGGCGTCTCTGTCTCGGAAATCGCGATCTCGATCTCTGAAGTCACGATCCCTGTCCCTTCTGTACTTTCTGTCGTCGTAGTCGTAATCGTCCCTGCTGTAGCCGCGCGGACGAGTGTAATCATCGTCGTAATACTCCTCGTCGTAGTAGTCGTACGCCGGTCGTCTTCTGAACGGCCTTCTTCTTCTCGGTGAATCTCTGTCCCTCGATCGTCCTGCGCCGGCTACCACCGGCGCTGGCGTTGTCGTCGTCGTCGTCGTGGTCGTCGAGGTAGACGTCGTCGAAGTCGTCGCTGCTTTGTAGAGAGCATCGTTTCTGTGCCAATACTTCTTCGAGTTGGCGCAGTCGACTTCGGAGACGAAGTGACAAATGAAGGTCTTTTGATCGAACGCCGTGAAATTCGCGCAGAGGAAGTCGTACCTTGTGCCGAAGAGGCAATGATGATACACCTTGAAAAAGAAAAGAGATCGTTAGTCCTTCTCGAATAGATGAAGTGTGATGATTTTGATTTAACTGTAACGCCACGATGAAAGTTTAACAATAATCACTTTTTATTTGCAGAATCGATAATCTATGTATTTTTACAGATTCTTATTTTACATAAAAAAATTAACAAATTTGTCTATGAAACATATTTTTATGAAATTTTAGTTTACTTAAGTAGTGCTTGATTCGTTACATCGAAGAAACAAAGAGAATTAAATATAATACGAGAATACGAAGCTATTGTTCTGAGCGCAGAGCGCAGAGCGGTGATGAAAGCGAATAAATCGGAAAGTTTCGCAATTTTCAGGAATTAGGCACGCTTCCGAATTCGAGGCTAAAGCGTTTCCTCTATTTTCCATATTGGGGAAAGAATGGGGCAGTTTCGACGACAGTGTTAGCACACTTTTCACCGAAGACAGACGTTGGACGCTACCGTAGCTTTCACACCGGGAGTACGTGCGCGATAGTAATTGCTTCGAGCCACACAACTGTATCGCGTACGAGCAAGTTGTCTCTGTAAGGGTATCCGCGATTGTCTGGTACGTATCGCCACGGATTATCTAGAGGAATCATCTAGAATCATTCAGAGCACGTCCTCGCTCGTCCAACGTTCTGTCTCGTTTCTCCGAATCGCCAGCACATGGCTAGTTGGTCCGTCATAACTTTTCCAAACGGTACGTAGTTCGTTTCTTCCCTTCGCCGGTAAATCGTTAGCGTTTTCCTCGTACCTTGATTTTCCGTCGTTGGTACCTTTTTGCCCGCGCGTTTATTACACCTCGACGCCGCAGAGTTTCTCTGTGCTTTGGTAATTTTATTGGAAAGTCGACGTCCCCTGCTCTAGATTGCAGGAACTGACTTGTTGCGTATTTGCATGACAAAAACGCGTACTCGCCTGAAAATTACTCCGGAGCTGTCGTCTCCAAGCATTTCCATGCGAGTCGCCCTCGTGGATCACTCTCTATGCTCGACTTCTACACGCTTCAAAAGATAACATAGTAACGTATACGAAGCTTTTGTTAAAAGTGAAAAGGATTTTTCAATTTTTTCGAAATAGATTAAAGGATCGAGCGGAAGAAATTGTTTCTGAAACTGGTAAATTCTGAATTCTGGCCCATTGTGTGTCGATTGAAGGGGCTGACCACAGAATGGCGTAACCCCTTAAATGTCAGACGTACCGTTCATAAATCACCGGACATTTTGCTCGAAAGGTACAGATACAATTTTTTAAAATAATCATATTATTTTCCTTTGTTACATTTATTCGTTTCGAGCTACTACTTTACTATAAATTTCACAACGCCCATAAAAAACAGAATAAATATGCGATAAGTAAGGAAACAAGTTTCGAAGGTGAACGTGTTCAAAATTAAATAAGGCCTGGTAGAAAATATTACGGGAAGGTCGGAATAAAATTAATGACAAAAATGGTAAAAAATAATTACTTCGAACGATCGTTTTCAAACGAAGTTGATACA
The DNA here is from genome assembly GCF_051014445.1 of Colletes latitarsis. NCBI lineage: Eukaryota > Metazoa > Arthropoda > Insecta > Hymenoptera > Colletidae > Colletes > Colletes latitarsis. The sequence continues at coordinate 16,633,375 of NC_135141.1, read as the reverse complement.
CTCGTAAAGCGAAAATTTTTAATTATTTGTTAACATTTTGGTTAAGTTACATTTACTTTATAATGTAACGAATGAATTTTAAGAAATGAATGTTAGTTTCGTTTTATAGTATACATTGCTTCACTGTATTAATTCGTTTTTATTTCACATTCGTTAAGTGTCCATTGACTCGTGGACGTACGTCGAGAGAAATTTAATTGGTAATAAAAGAAACGGTTCTGACGATTAGACCGATGCGATGGTTAGATCGACCGATAGTCCTCTGAATCGCGAACGTCTCGCGCAGAATTTTTGCGTGTGCTTTCCTGCCTCATATCCGGTTTGCTCCGCCGGGCCCGCTCGGGGGAAGCGAATCTGCAAACATTTGCATGACAATGGCCCGTTCTCTTGGTAGCCCGGGCAAAACGATCGATAAGAAACGTCGGAAAGGGGTACTTTGCAATCGCTTTCACAATCCCAAGATCGACGCGCGTGAATCTTGAAACGGTCAGGGCTGGGAAGTGTATCGAACCGCGACAGACTCTTCAACCTCGAGATTTCCTCGACCTCTCCTTCCGAAGAGTCGAGACATTGCATCTTCCGGTCGTTCCTCGACTTTAGTAACGTTCATCAAAAGGAGTCTAGTAGCACTCGTTTACGCTCTGTGCTACCACTAATATTAACTATTTCTCGTTGTAAAAGTTTTGTAAGTATTATTAAAAGAGTTACAAATGTTAATATAATTGCATAGTTTCTTTATAAAGAAATAGAGTAGAAGAACCCCTTAAGATCGAATTTTTACTCCAGATACAAGACACAGAGTCATCACCGTCAGTGTTTGTGTTTCTTCAGCGCAAAAGAACCATCCCACAATGGGCCAAAATTAATTTCTAGCGCGACCAAAATGGTTGATATACTTTTAGAATATTCTGGGGTTTAAAATCTAAATTAACTGATTTATTTTGGACATTCGCTTCCAGATATGTGGCAATTTTAGCTAAAACGTGGCTGTGTGGTAATATTTTTGTCGAATTAGTATTCCATGCATATATCATTTTATCAGAAACAATGCAACTAGCAATTCCCTTAACATATTAATTGCCAAATCGAAATAGGACAATATTTTGCAAGACTAAAATTTTGATTTTAGACCATTGGAAAATACATAATCTAAAATTTGTTTCGGTGATTATTTTTGTAACCTTGCTAAAATTCATAAATCTTATCGAAATTTATTTCCTTCAACATCTCAACTTGAGAATTAATTTTTCTAGTTCCATAATGGAAAATCCTGGCATCCGTATATGGACGATGTGACAGACAAAGCGTTAAAGACGTGGTATTTTAATAGCCGTAAAAAAACTCTTATTTCAGCCTCTTAATTGAATTAAACATCAATACTGTTGAACAGCTTTTTGTTCAAGTACTGTTGTCTGTTGTCTGTTCTGTTTACATTCCTCCTAGTTCTGCAGGTGTGCAGTGTATCGCGGTTGAAAAAGTGTCCTTTCCAGTTTGTCATGCTTATTTCATCATTACATGCTTATAACATTATTTCATGTGGTTATAATAAATCACATGGATTAATAAAATCCATTTCACACGTTGTAATTTTCCTCTGTTGGTTTTAATTAGCGTCCATTCCCACCGATATCATCTGCGAATATTTAAATTTTCTTAGTTTTTCGCCATAGCTCTTCCCACAATTTTATAAATATTCTTATTCTTGACACCTTATTATCTTACGTGTTTGAGATTTCTCTCTAACACTATTTTTGTAGAATATACATAGATGAAATTCTGTTTAATTGCTCCTGTCTAATTAGTAGAAATATTAGCGATAAAGCAGATTACGTGTCTTTTAGCTCTAGTAAACAAAGATTTCAATATAGATAAATAGAAGCATAAAAATATTTTTCCGAACCATACAGTCTGTCACGCTTGACGGAAGAATATAATCAAGACATAAAATATCTAAAATGTAATTGCTGCATAAATTTACACACAAACCTTAACATGTTCGTCAGATCAAAATCGTATAATATTTTACAAAACTAAAGTTTTGATTTTAGACCATTGTAAACAACAAAATTTTTTTATTTCCATAGTAATAAATCCTATCACTCTTATGTAGGATAAGTCTCGCAACATGACGACTTCAAATAACTCGTAAATTATTGTTGTACAAAGAAATGTTTCAGATAAAAGTTGTATGGTACTTAGGGGAATACACAGGATGTTCGGTCACTTCTGGGAAAAATTTTAATGAGAGATTCTAAAGGTCAAAATAACACAAAAATCAAGAATAGCAATTTCTTGATTGAGGTTTTGTTAAAAATTTATTAACGTTTAAATTTCCATACCGACCGGAAAATTTTTCCGCGAAATTAAACAATTAGGTGCCTAAATTTCTCGACGAAAAAGAAACATTTCAAATCGTCCTGAAAAAATTATTCTCAGTTGCAGGGGTCAATTGCAATCTTTTTTGGTGAATACACATACCCTCGAAATCCTATGCACTTTCGAGAAAATAATTTGTATAGGTGGAGAAATTTTATTAATAATTTTTAAGAACAATTTTATTAATAACTTTTTAACGAAGCCTCAATCAAGAAATTGCTATTCTTGATTTTCGTCTTATTTTGGACTCTAGAATCTCCCATTGAAATTTTTCCCAGGGTGGCGGAACATTTCATACTCTGTTGAGAATTCCCAACATTTATTAACGGACCTCAGTTAGTGAATATTATATCAATTTAGCGTACACCTTATTAGTTAAATTACTTAATGAGCACTTTGGCAACCTTTTGGTACAATGTAAATTGCCGTACCATAACGCCGTAAAGGGACCATACCTGCCCCTTGGGATCGCGGACACCTACCCCTGCACCATCCTTAGTGGGTGGGATTTCGAATGTCTCAGACCCACGAGGGATGGGCAGGGGTTTAATTGGCGATTCCAAATCTCCACCTATTTTGGAATGTGTATAAAATTGCGGGGCATACGACTTACATGTGAGAACAAGTAAGAACACCACAAGACTCGTTACAAATTAGAATCGAACCAAGGACATTGAAATTAAACTGTTACCACCTATGTAAATATTGTAAATAAATTCAAGTGTTGTGAATAGTATCGAACCTTCTATTTACTAAATAAAACGGCTCCACGAATACAATGGGAGCCTACATACTCGATTGAGAATCGAAACGGGAAACATGTGTTTACTCGGAATACGAGTGTTCCCGTGTACTCGTTAAGTTCGAAGTCACGGAGAAACGATCGCCGTAGAGCGTTGGCATTTTTTGCATCCGTATCTTGTTCGAGGACTCGTTTTCGTTCCACGATTTTCCGTATTCGCGCGGCGTTGTCGTAGAAATCGGAATGGCTGTCGGGCGCTCGTCTGCTTCGATCGCGATCGCGATCGTCGGGGTCTGTTCCTTTGCTGGAGCGAACCGCCGTCACGGCTCGTCGACGTCCGTTCATTACGCGAATGGACGACACACCTTGTCAGAAAATCTTTCTTCGGCGTTCGTTCGGATGACACTGACTTTCCTTTTCACTAGAGCGGTCACGATACCCACTTTTACTCTTGCGGTGGTCGCGATCCGTCCCGAGTTTCTTCATGTACGCGATACCGTGAACGAGTTTCCAGGATATACAGAGTATTTCTTAACGCGTGGAAATACTGTTAATGAAGATTATGGGCTCGTTAATTAATTTCAAAATACGAACACTCGCGTGTCGACAAGTCTATTTATCAGATCGTTGGCCACGATATACTGTCGTATTTCAATCAAATCTTAAACGCACGTAGTTTTTTTCAAACATCGTACACACTAACGAAGACAAGTTAGGACATGTTATACGAGTGCATATTATTTTTATTATGAAAGAAATTATGGTACTGTTTGCTTAACTTTTTTATTACAAGTGTTTTAGATGTACGTGAGGTGATATTTTACATTTACGTATGTCTCGTTTTCTGTTATGAATACAGTATGTATACTGAAATTCTGGCTTTTTAAAATGTTCTCGTTTTCCTCGAATAGTGTTGCGTTTTATCTACGTTTATGTAGTTTACCACCCCAAATTGTGTAGACAAACGGGGTGAAAAAACTTTGAAAGAAAACTTCTGGTAACATTAAGGTACTGTAATAGGAACATGAAATGTCACAATACACGCTTAAAATCCCCAAAAAGTACATTAGAAGACAAAGAAAATAATAGAGAGCAAATGCTAAACATTGTGCGAGGAACGAGATTTAGTAAAAAGTCCGAAGTCGGGTTTCAATTCTTTAATATAGATTATATTTAGAAACAAATATGAATATTAGTTTCTGAAAGAAACTGTTAAGTATAGGAAATGCAGAAAATGAAATGAAAAAATTCTAGATTTTACATGTCCTTCCTCGATAGTATTTGCGTCACAGAATCGAGTGAACGTTAGGAAGGGATTACCGTAATACGTGTCTGACCTATACCATTTCTGGATCTGAATCTACTTAAATATAACACCTTTCTCCATAGCACAAATATTCGAGAATCCATAATAATTAAATTGTAAATGTTGATACAGATGTAATACTTTTATAGAAAATAGGTAAAAAATTGGGACTCGGACTGCCATTTGTTTCTTTATTAAATGATTTTAAGAATGTATTATTCATTTTGCATAAAGTGTGTTTCTCACATTTTATTTGTGCAACGTATTTATCACATAAGATTTACGAATTCGGAATTATTATTGAGGATGGTTAGGATAATATGGGTTTATAATTTCTCTAAAATTCCTACTATTTTGAAGTAAAATTTAAAAAGAAAAAAAGTCTAATTCGTTTAAGAAAATGTGGGAACGTGTACCAGTATTTCGATATTCTCACAATTCGATCCTAATGATTAGACGATTTTCTTTTCTTGGAAGACCCTGAATCTATCTTTGCGGTACCAGTCGCGCGTTAGGAAACACCCTGTACTTTATGTTCTTTTTTTCTCTTCGTGACGTTCGAACGTTCCTCATTTATTACGCCAATACGTGTCAGTGGGCAGGGATTTATATGGGGCGTGCAGAGATTCCTCGAGAATGCGGCGTTATAGACCGATTTATCCTCGAGAAACTGGACCTTATTAGATCGAGTCTAAAAAGGTTCGTTGGTGATCACCGTGCAAAACGTGTCTAGCCCAGTAGTAACAGGTGCTTTTACCGCACAGACATTGCCTGTCCTTCGTTGTACGATCTTTTACGTAGCACACGCTTTCGCAGACGCGTCAGATTTTTGTTTTTCCAGACAAGGTCTTCGAGAATGGGGCAGAATAAATTTCGTCTTAATTAAGAATGCTGTCCTGAATAATAAAATCCGATGGACGTAAAAACTAAACCGACGAGTATTCCGTTAGAACGTTCAAAACATCGTTAAATGTAAATTAATAGTATTTTGCTTGTTTCCATCTAAAAAAATAAAAGAACCGTAGATCTTGAAAACATTTATAAAACCTACAATCGAATTTTATCCGTATGTAAAATTGAAGAATTCTATTTTCTATTAACACGTTGACTGTCAGACTGAAACCGTAAAATTTTTTATGAGGCCAAAACTTTGAGTTTAACAATTATAAACTACATAACTTAAAATTTTGTCTTATTGTTAGTACTTATTTTTGTAACCTTGCTAAAATTCATGAATCCTATTGAAATTTATTTAACATTTCAACTTGAGAATTAATTGTTTTAGTTCCATAGTTAAAAGTTACAAGACCTTAATAGTTAAAAGACCTTTCACCCATATATGGCAGTCAAAGTGTTAAAGGAAACGTACTATTGTGCAGAGCTGAAAAGATGACGAGTGAAAGGATTGGTCGCGTCTCTAGATAGACATATATTCTATTGTCGTCCGTTATTAAGGCACGAGTGGAATTTATTACTAATATATAATAGAATCTCCATTGTCCAAATCTAATAGGGAGATAGAATGTTTCACAGTAATCATGTCATATTTGAATAAAGTAAAATAGGAAACATAAAACGTTTAGAAATAATAATCTCTGCTTTTTCTTTAATACCACAAACATTTAATCTTATATTTTTAATGTATAAATAATTCGTACTTTTGTGCAATGATTCATTCCATTATGAAAAAATGTTTCAATAAAAAAAAAGGAAGGACCCACACTGGTGGGTCACAAGCTGATTTTGGGTGGATCATCTTAACGCGTTGGTTGCCAGATCAAACTCCTCAAATTGTCCACGAAAACGAAACTTTGTTTTTGAACATTTAAAAACTAGCACACTCACAATTTGTCATAGAACTTATTTTCATATCAATGTGATATTAATTCGGTTTTTCTTCTAAATCTGATAGTACAACTGTTTTCAACCCTTGCAACGAAAGTTCTGTACGAAAATGCTTTATTGAAAATATAAGTTTTCAAAGATATTTATGATTTATTATGGCACTTATAAGAAATGTTCGAAAATTGCTTCCTCTGCGAGAATCCAGACTTTCATTCGTCAATTAGTGATAGTCGAACTCTTTCAAGTATTAGATCCGTATTAGAAATCATAGTGAATGTATTTTGAATGCATTCCCGATCGAACATTTCTTATAACTGTCAGAATAAATTACAAATATCTTTAAAAGCTTACATCTTTTCGATAAAGCATTTTCGGATATAAGTTTATATGAACTTTTTTTATGTATTTGATCTGTTAAACATATTTTTGCATTTATTCCTGTTTTTCCAGGTGAAAAAATTGATCTTCTCCACATATTTAAAAAAAAAAGTTCTCCGTATTACTATTTGTCACATTTCCTCGACAACTTTCTCGCTTATTATTTTTAGCGTTGTCCTCTTGTGCAATCCGAATATCTTCGAATGTACCGCGGCGAGTCTTTGGACGATGACGCGATCGAAAGAAAGCTCGCTGATAATACTTGGAGTTATTAATGCCACGTCGCGGTAATTGCAAAGCGTCTTCTCACCTGACATTTGTGAGGCACGCTCGCGTAGAACCCATCGTGCAAGCCGTCACATTTGAAGTCGATGTCCTCCGGTATGCTGTTGTAGAACGGATAGTCGCTGAGATTGTAGCCGTTCAATTCGCGGGGCAAATTCGGGTCCCAGATGTAGTCGATCTGGGGGATTCCCGTCAGGGTGTGTCCGGTCGTCCCGTTCGTCTCGGTGGCAACCGTAGTCGCGGTCGACTGAAACAAATCGCGAAAAGCATCCTTTCGTTAACGAATCGCGTCACGTTGGTCCGCGCGACCCGCACCGAGAGACACGATAGTCGTTTAACGCATCCTGGTCTCAGCGTGATGAGCTCTCTATAGTCGTTCGATGATGTCAGTGTCGTTTGTATGTGAAGGTGAACCTGTTGCACGCGATGGTAGCCTAACCATGCGTCGATTAATTCAACATTGACGTTATTATGATTAAAAAATATCGACGAGAGGATTGCGATAAAATTACGATTAGCCAGAAAACAATAAGAATAGAAGACGTCTAACCGATCGTTACTCGAGATAGAATCGCTGCATCTTTGTCCCGGTTTCGCGTGCTCGTTAAATGCACGAAGACGCGGCTGGAGAATAGAAATAGACGCGTGGTGGTGTCGTGACTGTACCATCGTTGCCACGATTTGCATCATAGACGATAAACGATCTCCCTGTTCTATTCCGGTACTCGTAAATGCAACGCGATGGAGATGATGCTACCGCGATCGTTGCAAGCTGTTGCGCCGTAAACTCGTCCGTGCACCGTCCCGATTCGATGAAGTGGTTAAACGAAAAATTTAGAACGCAATCGCGCCGGGTCGTTAGAAAGTCGATTTACCTCTGCATCCTCGTTCTCGTTTTCGTGGACGTGGCTCTCCTCGGTGGTGGTTGTCGACGTGGTAGTCGAGGTTGTCGCGATCTTGAATTTCGGTCTGGTAGCCTTGACCGCAGCCGAAACTGCATTGGCCAAAACGATTCCTGGAATTCGAAGGAAACGTCAGAAACCGGTCATCGGAGAACTCTTTTGTCATCGATTAATCCTTCGCGGTTCTATGTTATCGATAAAGAAGCTTATAACCATTGCTACACGTTCGATGAGTCCTAGATATATTAAGAGTGTGCAAAGTTTCCACATTGGTGATTCTGTTTACATGTTCAGATTGGACTCGTCAATAGTGACTAGACTACGGATGTTTGTGCATTTATGGAAAATTTTAATTCTCAAATAACTACAGAATGCACTTAATAGGAGTTGAGACAACCCTCTACAAAGCTCCCATTTCATTAATTCTATTTATAAAAATATGAATTTGCATAAAGAATCGCCATCATAAATCGAGGACTTTCTGGACAGCTGTACATTACGTGCAAATTACTACCATAAACATTAATAGTTATCATGACCGACCGACGTTTTCCCAAAAATGATAAATAATGCAAGTATAATACCTATAAGAATACACACCGATCAGAAATCTTTCATTTCGCCATCATATAAAATACAAACCTCTAATCACAGACTCAGTTGAATCAATAAGTGTACAACACACGCGTACAGAACTCACTCACCTCTCACTTAAGAGAGCTCATCCAAGATACACCTTTGCGCCAAGCATTGTTACAACTGCTAGTAAAGTTTTATCTAGTGTAAAATCAAAGCGTGGGCTCGTTTCAAAGCAATCCAACACAGTCTACAACACATCAAAATCATCCTCTTCTTCGGGTACTAATTTATTCGAAGATTAGCGGATAAATTATGCTGTCATTCTGTGTTGCAATATATTTTTATTCTTTTACGTTGGTTTTCCTGTAATGCTAGTCAACGTCTATAAAAGATTCGCATCATTCGATGCTTATCAGTCTGATGATATAAGCAAAAGAAGATTATCCAACTAAAATTACCAGTAGAAAGGTTACTGCAGAAGAGAAGATTGGAGTGCGGTTAGCAGAGAATAGGAATATAAAAAGTGTATAGACATATGTCACCCCTTTGTTCGAAGCAAACCTTCCGGATTGGTCGGTGGGTAACAAAGGGTTAAATGCACCGAGACCAGTGGATTCGTTTGAATACTGGAACGGGACAACCGCGAGAAAAAACAATCAAAGACCGCCACGCATCCGTGGATTGCGAAAATCACGAAGAAGCGTCTTGGGTTGCGAAACCAGTACGCGAGAGAAGAGACTAGGACTTGCACGGCGTAAGTGTTGCAATTTTCGCGGCGCAGGTGAACGCGTTCGTTCGGTTGGGTAATTGTTTTCAAGCGGATCAAGGCTATCTATTTATCGTGTTCTTTCACCGGGTTTTGTTGATTTATCGTTCCCGCAGGGTCCGCGAACGATATGCTAAACAATTCTATTCTACTCGGGCGCGGTAGCAAACGATCGACGCCTCTGTTGCGGACATTTGTTGCCGTTCCACGCGCCACACGCGTAAGTGGAAAACCTAACTTGTCCGCCTTCAATTTTAATCTGCAGTACAATTTATTTGGAACGAAATTTTCATCGATGCACGATTTACTGAACTTTTATTCAGGTCCAGTTATATGGACATTTTTTACAAAGGAGGATGTAAACAAAACATACTTACAGTGGATGTAAGAAGTATTCGTACAGTGATCATTTACGACTAAAATGCTGAATAATAATCTTTATTAAACAATATTTTTTAAACAAACATGTTATATGTATTCTTGAAAGTTTATAGAACAACAATATCAAGTAAACAACCCCGTAATCACCAGATATTAACCTTATTGAGCATTTGTGGGATTATCTGGATCAAGCAATTCGAAAACATACAATTTCATCTAAAACAGACTTAAAAAATGCTTTAATTAATGAATAGAATAATATTACTAATAAAATCACATCTAATTTAGTTAACTCAATACCTAGAAGACTAGCCGCGATAATAAAATCAAAGGGAAACCTTACTAAATACTAATTATAGATATGAATTTTACAATTATTTGTTGCTTTTATTACAAATGTTTAAATTACTTGTACACTTGATAGTGGCAACAGAATTATACGAATACTTATTACGCGTTCTTTTTTCTCATTTTGTTCATTGTTCTTGATATTTATTTTTCTTTTGTTTGTTTGATATTGCTGTTCTACAGACTTTGGAGTATACATGTAACATGTTTGTTTAAAAAATGTTGTTTAATAAACATTATTATTCAGCATTTTAGTCGTAATTAGTCACTGTACATTAAATAGCGAAGATTAATTTCCAGAGATATGGATGTCCTCCATGTTTTAAATGCAATTATTAAATAGTTGAAAGTACAGTTGGATACAAATAAAATTAATGTACAGTTTGTGAAATATTTGCAGGATCGTCTAGAAAACCCTCCATATATTAAAAAAAAACCTGTTTTTTTATAATAAATACTACTTGTATTTATTACTTGAATCCATCAATAAGATTTATTTCGTGAATCCTGGCTTAGACGTGACGTTATTAATCGTTTGAACAATCCCCAATTACTCGATTCTTTATCAGCACAAAATTAGTTTGAACAGGTTGATTAATCTATTAGTAACGTTGTGTCTAACAAGGTTTGCTTTGTAAGATAGAATCTGCTAGATAAGCGTTACTGATGACTCCAATTAATGGAACCGACATGAATCGCAGTGTTATTCTTTCTTGTATGTACTGTAATTGATTAGAAAAACAATGATATTTCATAACTATCTTTTTAGACTGTAAATACCGATCGAGGTTTCGAGGTGTAGGTCGTGATCTTTGGAAAAATATTTCGACATTTCGCCGACATTACAATTAGCTTCTTTTCGAGTCGAACAATACATTGATAACGTGTGTCATTTTTTTATCAAGAATGCTAGAAATATTTTAAAAATTGTTTCAATTTACATTACAAATCATTTAAAAAATATCTCACTTAAAATTTTTTTTATTCAACGTAAAAAGATTTAATCAGTTTGTTTTATTTTAATTGCTACGTGCACGATGCAGTGTAGTAATCATTATAAATGCATTGGAAACATAAAAATATACGGTACCATGAATAGACAATGAAGACTTTTACTTTTTACTTCTTCCGGGAAAGCAACTTAGTTGACGTTACAAAACGTTTCCCGGAACAAAATTAATGTTGCAACGTGCTGCAATTATAAACAAATTCATTGTAAAACGAAGTCTTTCGAAATGCTGGAACAAATGTTACGCACTTCGTTAAAAAAGAAAACTCAAGGTGATCTTTGTATCTCGATATAAAAGCAAAATAACAAAAGAAGCTATTGAGTATACTGTACGTTTGAATGAAATATTTGTTTCATATAACAAACAGTTCATGAGAAATTTAAAATGGTCGAGTTAGGTGCCTCGCCCTGTACAGGAGAGTCTCTGTGGTGTAACCTTCCTTTGTCTTAGAATTGCCAATGAAACCTATTTGCCTTAGTCTTTCACTCTCATATTTATTTTCTCACGCTTATCTGGTAGATGTTGTTTCGTTACGAATCACTATTTCTCGTAAATCTCGAAACAATGGGGCGGAACGAATGCAAAGCGAAGAATCGTGACGAATGGAACGATAAAGTAGCTATGCGATATAGTGAGACTTACCCCTTGATGCCCTTAATGAACGCTAATTACCATAGAGTTTTTGCTCGCGAGGTTCGCCTAATTAGAACGAACCGGTTCAAGGCCAACGGATTAGTAAGAACAGTTTGAACAAGATAGGATAACCTGTCATTGGGTGAAAAACCAAATACTTTCCCCGTTTCTCGAGCTTTCTATGGAGCATTGAACTGCAGGGTGTTTAAACTGTTTACCATAACATCATACAAATCAATAATTTTATTTTCCATATTCGCGATACTCTATTTATTCGATATATAAATACTCAAAATAAATTTACTTTTAACGAGGCAAGTAAAACTTGGATTTAAAAAATTAGATTTAATTCTAATTATTTAATATTTTTCATAATATGGTAATAATTTCATTGTAATGTATAAACATTGAAAAACTATATATAGTAATATTGGCAGATTTAAAAGTTGTAATAACATTCTAGATTTTGATTCTGGAATCCCATCTCTAGGAATTAAGGAAATAAATTAATAGTCAAGTATTAAGAAATTAGTTCTATCCTTACGGCCAATCTTTATTTTATAGAACAGATTTATTACGTCGTTCGAGTTGATTTTTATGTCTTTGTAGATATTGGCTAATGTAAGCCCATATTTTATATTTATAGTATTTTCAGTTTCTTAAAGGTAGGAAATCTTTCTTCCGCGCTACTTGTTGTTATAGATATAGGTGCAAATATTTGGATCAAGTCAAATATAATTATTATTTGAATTCTTGAAATTATTTGAGATTCTTTGCAACATTTTGAATCATGCTGTGGAAGAATTCACCGTTCCAGACGACTTTAAAGATTCATTCGTTTTTAACAATCTTTATTGCGAGTGCCTCTTTTTAAACTAGTTTTAACTACGGTCATTTTCTTGCATTTAACGATGCTTCTTCCAACTTTCCCATCAGTTTTCGGATAAATGATTGTCAGTTTCAAATTCTTTCCAACGTTTAGAATCATGCTGTGAAAGAATACTTCATTCCAGGTGATTCTTAAAATTCGCTCATTTTTAACAATCTTCATTGTGAATGGCTCCTTTTTATCTAGTTTTAACTACGGTCATTTTCTTGCATTTAACGATGTTTCTTCCAACTTTCCCATCAGTTTTCGGATAAATGATTGTCAGTTTCAAATTCTTTGCAACGTTTAGAATCATGCTGTGAAAGAATACTTCATTCCAGGTGATTCTTAAAATTCGCTCATTTTTAACAATCTTCATTGTGAATGGCTCCTTTTTATCTAGTTTTAACTACGGTCATTTTCATGTGTTTAACTGTTTAACGATGCTTCTTTCGACTTTCCCATTAGTTTTCGGATAAATGACCGTTTGTTTGAGATTCTTTACACATTTAGAATGCTACTCAGGAAGAATTCTAGGTTCCAGTCGACTTAAAAAATTCACTCATTTTTAACGGTCTTCGTTGTAAGTAGCTCTTTACGGACCTGGTTCGCGAGTGGGCGTCCTCGACGCTGAAAAACACACGTAGTTCGCCAGCAACGGTTGCAGGTACACCTTCGTAACGGGATCTTGGTTTTCCAAGCAGGGATCGATAACGAGCACCGACGACGTTGCATAAAAATGAATTATGGGAACGAGTTCGCATTCCGTTTGTGGGAAACGCTCGCGTGGGCACGCCTCGCCCCGGCTCGCAAACGTAACGGCGAAACACAATTTCGTGACGAAATCGGGCTGCCGGTGGCGCAAACAGATCGCTCCGATCCGCGATTGTCCGATTCCCACACGAATGGGAACGTCCTGACATTTTCATTAAGAAGGGCGTGACGACATTGGTTTCCCTTCGTGACGATAACGGGCGTGCGTCAGCCTCGATCGGACACGGTACTTCGAGTCGTGGATCGTGATCGCGAAGGTCAGGATCGTTCGGGAATGCGTCGAGCACGGCTCGCGGCGAACACGGGTGGAAATTTTTGTGGTCCCGAGGTGGCGAGTCCCGCGCAGACCATTGCTGCGTCGTTTGGTAGCTTTCAAACAAGTTTTCGAAGGCCTCGACTGTCTCTGCTCGCGAGGAACGAATAACACTCGTCGAACGGGTGAAAATGTCAGGAACCGCGTTAAATGTTAATGTACCGTCACGCGGCCGGTTTGAGACCTTCCACTGGACACTGCGATTGCGTGTGCCTTTACTATCTGCTGGGCTCGAGTATCAATTTTTCTTGTTCCGAGTTGCACAAAGTTGTATCGGACTCGAGTCCTATCGAATCACGTGCCATTTCATTCCTTTTTTAAATAATTTCATTCTCGAAGATACTTTCCAAATAGACTCTCTCTTATTTGGTTCTGTTGTAACCGGTCAACCGGTTGTCGCAGAAACAGAAGTATTTCAAACACTATTCACTCCTGCACCTGTTAACGAGGTAGTATCAGATGAAAAAAGTTTAGAGATTTACGTGCAAAATTATTCTTAGTAACTCGTTGTACGAAATAAAAGGCAAGCATAAATATAGAATAATAATTGTCACAGGCAAGAATTTAATAAGTTCTAAATTAAATTGAATTGTTAAGGGAGAATTCTCGTGTAACAGGCGTCAAAATTAAAGTTCCCTTTTTAATTTTTTTCCTAAAGAATTACAAGTTCTATTGTACTAGACTTTCAGAAACATGAAGAGAGACCCTTGAACTATATAAAAATATTTTTTATTATCTTTTATTAACACTAGAACTACCAAAGCAGTCAAAATGACCCATTCGTAATTTCTAATAACACTTTGAAAAGGTTTGCCAGCGAATGGATTAATTAAAGTATCATTATTTGCAATTTTACAAGTATAAGTTTAAAGTATTGAACACCAGTAGCCACTATTAAGTGATCGATACTTGCTATTTTTCCACACATTTAACACCACTTTTTAATTTGTCGCCATTACTCAAACTCAAAAGTACGTACGTAGTTGACTAATTCGACATGTTAAAAAATAACAGAAAAAACTAAAAGTAGTCAGACAGAATTACTGTCGCTACGTGACGGAAAAATAGAGGATTCCCCGGTAGCCTGATACATCGATCCCGACATTTCGATCGAGGATTTCGGAGCCCGTCGGTTTCCGTCGCGCGTCGCGATAGAACAAAGGAGTCAGACTTGTTATGCGCCACAGGTTCATCTTTTCCCCCGTGGAATCTTTCTGGTAAAGCTGTTTCGCGCGTCACGCGTACCTTGGTTCGCGTCACGAATACGAAACGTACGATCCTTCGTGTTGACTGACGTCCTATCAAATTCTATTCGGGGAATAACCGCGTTGCCCGAAGAGGGTTTCGCGGAATGTCGGTGTGAACGAACCTTGAACGCACCGATGCAAAACTCTCAGATTGGAAGGTCGACCGCTGTTCTTCGGCATTCCTCTCCGGATATGGAAAGTCCAAAAATACAAAAGGATACGTCGAGGAGTTTTGCTCGCGTAGAAACTCGATCGAGAATTTAAACGAGTAGTTCGACGTTGGAAATTGACCTCTTTCCACCGTCGGCGTTCACTGAATTTGCAAGTCGAATATGTTTCGGTATGGAGGAGAAGAAGAGTTCGATTCACTTACCGTACAGAGCGAGCAGAAGCCACCTTTTCTCCCGCATGTTGGCGCTGCTGTAACAAACAGACACGAACGTCATTTTTCTAGTGGTTTTTCGCGGATTATTTTTATAGTTAAGGTAGATAGTATTGGCTAGAGCTCGAAGGAAATTCGCGTAAAGGTATCGTCGAAGCACGATACCAAACTGCGTCGAGCATAATCGAAACACGTAGTTCAGGCGTCGAGCGTAGACCATACAGGCGCTCGAGCATATGGGAACGGATAGGAACTTTCTCTGTGCTGTCACCACTGCTAACCATATAATGCAAGGATAATGTGGGTGTTATATAAATGCATGATCACGTAATACCGGGTGTGACTTTGTGTCGTCACTGCTGCGCGCGTCGTTTCTATCAATCGCTAAAACCGACTGCATGATTGTGCAGAGGTACCCGGTACATACGTGTCTTCTTCAAAAGAGACTCTTTCGACGTTGTAGATACCCGAACAACTACTGTTTTGGATATTAGATTTCCACGCGTTCTATAGAACTGAATTTGCAAGACAAGTATTTGTTATATACCCATTTGGATTGGAATTACATATTCAGAATTTTAGTTAAACTTGTTGCACTATTTAATAGTTGCACCAAAGATTTCTTAGACACATTAGTAGTGTACAAAATCCACCTTGAAAATAAAGTTCGTGATAAACTGAAAAATGTATACAAAAAATAAGAGGGTATTTGTTACTGCAACTTGATGGTGAAGTTGTCGATCATGGATTTTGTTCATTTTTAAGTATATTATAAAGAACACTATTTTGAACAACTCTTTTCTTTTCTAGTAATAAGCGATCGGCTTTAGTTTTCGAGATATTTAGAAACATCTTAGCCCAAATGCAATTCAAACTTAATCGGTTAAAACAGTTATCACTTAGGTCTGAGTTAGGTCTCAAATATCTTAAAAAACTTACTGAAAATATCGTCCTTTCTAACATATTTAAAAGCATCATATCATCGGTAATTTCACTTAATTTGATTTGCTTCGTTCTTAATTTTGATCAAATAACATTTTACGAAAATAAGACACCCAAAATGCACAGATAAATTTTTCAATCGTGAGTATAAATAAAAACAAAACCAAGGGCCGGATAGAAAATGAAAATCTAAATACCATTATGCAACTTGTGACTTTATCGAGGTCAAATATTAAATAGCTTGTATTTAATATTCAAAGTCGGTCTGCGTGCGTTTTCCGTCTTAAGAAGCCAATAGAAGGCACGATGTTTTAATAAACCTTTGTACGTACATACATGTATATATTTTTTTTAATAAACTCCATGGATTATTCATAGTTTAGGTTTGTAAAAATTGTAACAAATTTTTCTGACTTTCTGATCGATCGACCCAATTTTACATGAACTATACCGAACCATTTATTGGTACATGATATGGTCAATCTATAATAATGAATCTATATTATTTAATTTCCAACTTTATCCGAAAGATAGCTTCGAAAGAATGTTATTTTATTTTATTCGATCTCCCAGCATGGAAGGTTGTGCACCACTGATGTACAAGGATTAATCGACGGACGGAATTCATGCAGTAACACCATGTATTAACCGAACGTATTTTAACGACCTTCAAGGTTTAATCATGGTACTCGACGACGTTCTTTGGCGAAAAGGAATTTGGTGAAAGCGACCTTGGGTAAAATTGATTTTGGTTACGTGTTAGAAATTTTTTGGTATGTCTTTCTGGTTACATTCCATTCGATTAACTCTGTGAATCCAACTTTGGACTGTATGATTTTTTATGTTTACATTGCTTATTTTGGTCGTTACAATCGATAGTGTTAATTACAGAGCTATATAAAAATTGGGTGTTCCGAAAAGTCCTGGGATATTGTAACTCAATAGTATTTTATCTGAGAAAACATTCGCAAAGAAATATAAGAGAAATTAATACGGAAAGCAAATTAGAAATTGATAAAAAATAAGTTTTTCTGACATTTAATTAAGGACCGAAACGTTCGAAATACAGCGGAACTTTGCATTGTTTGCACGTAAAGAACATTTATCAGCTGACTTTCTATTATTTTTTCGACGTGATTACATTCCAGGCAATGTAGGTAAATGGTCATCAAAAACTTTCATTCTTATTGAAGATGTTGAAGGACGTTCGTAACTTCGTTTACTTTTCTGGTCTGCACCTTTCCTTCCTGCTTCTATCGGGTCTTTCATGTACTTGTCCATTAACAGAGTTCAGCAAAATTATATTCGTGTAAAATAAGTAACCGATACAAGCAAATTAATCGTAACGTTTATTTTATAATTAAAATTTTTATTGAATCAGTTAAGAGGTAAGACCACTGTAAAAACCTGAAATAGTGTTTTTTTTTTGGATGGATGGAAAAGAGGATAATAATATTCAAGAATGTTATTAACCATGTCATTAAGTATTAAAAAAAAAATTCCTTTTCGCGAGAATGGCTTCAGCATCATTTTGCACTAGTTTTGAATAAATATTTTTTTTGTAACGCTTAACGACATGGTTAATAACATTCTTAAATATTATTATCCTCTTATTTTTCCATTCCTCAAAAAAAAAAAATCGCAAAAACGCTTTATTTCAGGTTTTCACAGTGGTCTTAACCCTTAAGAATTTTGCTCATCGATTGTACTGTACAGAAAACAGAAATAATTTTCTGCTATTTTTGAGTCAAAACATTCCAACGGTATTGTAAAATTAACATTTCATAGGTCGTGCTTTCCCGTTAGAGACGAAGAGATTAAGGACGTCGAGATTAATTACACGGGGACATTGAAAGTTCAATGATCCGTTTGATATTGTGCTCTTTCTAGAAATTTCACGAAACTCGAACATATCGATGGCGCGTAATTTTCTATGAACCGTCTCGATTTCCGTTAAAAAATGTAGATCACTCGGACCGATCGCTCTCGGGCCGCGGCATATTTTCGCGTTAATTAAGCGCCGTATCGCGCTCCAGTTCGCAGACGGCTCGCGATCGTTCATTGTAAAAGCGACGGGGAAAAGGCGGAGGATGCCGGTTCTACGGAGAATCGTGCCGTTCGTGTTACACAAGTTTCGTTATTGCTTTCCTCGCTCGTGTCACAACGAATAGGCGAGTTCTCAGGCGCGTTGGGAAATTCTGGGCGCTTCGTTCCATCCGAAAACAACGGAACACCGACTCACAGTAAAACAGGGACCCCAAAAGTTGATCAAAAGTGTCTTCTTCAACTTTATCTGGTATTAAAAATCATTTAAAAGGGGCCTGAGAGCCTCGATTTTGAGCAATTCTTAAAATAATAGTAAAGTATTCAATCATTTTTCAAGATAACATATTTTCATGCAATTATCCGTATCAAATACTATAATATATTTAAATTATTGAATGTTTCTCGCAGTTTATTGTTTTTCATTTTAACCTGAAATAGATACGAGTGTAGTTATCGTCAGAACTAGAACAACGCGAAAGAAATATATTTTGTTTGAAATATTAATCATATAAAGCCTACATTTTTTCTTATCGAAATTCGTTATTTCTTTGGGCGATAAGAAATGCAAGTGAAAAAAAAGAAAGTTAAGATTGTGTTATACGTGTCATGACAGTTCTGCCAGGGAATTTCCAACGACCAATTTACTAACAGAATATAAATTGATTTATAAAGTCTAAAAATTTCTTTTCTGTTGAAAGCAAATAAACTGTTGTATTCAGGAATTTTATGCTCTATATAATTTACTGGTAAAATGTTCTTACGCAACTGTTTATAATAGATCTAATTACAACTTTCGTTATACGGGTACATGGATACGTCGTTTATCAAACAAGAATATAAATATAACAAAACAACTATTATTTTATTTGTCTTTGCTCTTATGTGTAATGGAATAAGTGAAGCAAATTTGTAAATTTTAAATATATTTAAAACGATACGCCTACGTTTCGACCTTTGACTAGATTTTCAAAACTTTTAACAATAAAATTTTCATTTCATTCGAGAAATTAATGTATAAATATATCAGAATTTTCCATACTCAAATCTATAATGAGTATAATATAATAAAGTGTATAAATGAGTATAATAAGATGAGAATACAATTTAAATAAAAAATGACAAATTGTTTTGCAAAATATGCAAAAGGGTGTCCCAGTTATTGACACTGGAGTTATCACTGTCTTCGAATAATCCGCGGAGGCGTCGTAAAATGCCATCGTCGCGGCGTCGTTGGAATAGCTTGTCGAATCGCGTCGTTTTTTGCCGGAATAAATTGTCGCATAGCGGTACGCTGTCTTCGCAACGAGAGGCAAAGATGTTTTCTCCGATGGAGGATTCCCCCTTTTATATCGAGTCGCCTATGGAACGCGACACTCGTAACGTTACCTTACGGTACACTACGTTACGTTACGACACGCGTAACGGTCATCCTGAGCGCTCTAAAGGTCACCGGAAGCGACGCTAGCGCGACCAGTTGTTCGATCTATTCGATTTCTTAAACTCATCATATTCTCTATCTCTATTGTTTCTTTTACATCTCCAGAATCAACGCTGTCAATTCTATTGGGTTACTTGTCAAGTTTGCATTGGGTCGAGTTATTTGTAATTGTCATATCTTCGTATCTTACGTATAGCCGAATATGCATGGTAAAAGTATCTCCAAATTAAATTCAATTTTGGACGTTTCAGTAGATAAGCCCCACAAAGAAAAGTTTTAAATATTCGGTTGACCATGTTTATATCATTACTGTTTTAGGAAGTTGTTGTGACAAAAGCCCTTTTGGTCCTGTGAAATCTTTTATTATTGTTATTATTAAATGCATAGTTTTGTTGAATTTAATTGTAGTGATTTTCATCAGTGCTTCTAGAACTGTTTCGTGCGGAAATACCTAAAATAGAGTACATATTAATCCCTATAGGTCATACATACATATAGTGACTCAGTAAAAACTATTGATTGCAAGTTACAGTTTCTGAAAATGTTTAGTTTGTTTAAAAAAAATGTTAAACTGTAGTAATTTAGAATGTCTCAAATTATTTGAACAAAAGTAATATTGATTCTATTGGAACTGCATTCTTTTGGATGAAAATTTGCATCGATGAAGGATTAGGTGATTCATAATAATTTTGTTATTGCACATTTCATATATTGGAGTATCGTCATCGATATCCCTTGTATAGACGGTTCTAATTCTTGAGATAACAACTTGATCTCGTCTTAAGGAATTATTTAAAAAATTGTTTTGTAAAAATTATTCTTGAAATTGTAGATAGAGAGGTACTGTGGATTTTAGCTCTTTATTCCGATCATTTTGTAGCTTTAACCCTTTGCACTATGTTCACGAGTCTGACTCGCGATGAAAATTTTAGACCAAACTTGAATATTATGAGTCAGGCTCGTTGTTCAATTTCATGGGAAAAGTGAATAACACGAGTGTGACTCGTAATCGACATTTCGGCAAAACATGGATATCACGAGTCGAACTCGTAAATATCGATATTCCGTTGATCGATATATCGTGTTTCAAGTTTCGATATTAGGGCTCGTTCCGATCAATCGGATGTATGGGTTAGGCACGGTTTCTTCCGAATTTCAGCCTAGTGCAAGGGGTTAACTACATAAGAAAAGTCGGATTATTTAGTATTCAAAGTTGACCGTAAAATATTGCTATTAAATTTTATTTTATTTAATCCAGTAACGAAAGAGGTACGTCAAAGATTCACAATACGATTTATTTGAAAATCATTCTATATGATCAATTTACTCATTCGTGTAGTTATGTTTGTAAAATAGATTTAGATAAACTTGAAACTACATATTCCGATTTAATCGTATCTAGATCTGGAAAACCGGAATATTTTCTTCAACTTTCGGTTCGTTTCATCCGGACGAGATAGCTGTGATTTTTCAGATAAACACTCCACCGAAGATGTAGTTGCGAAACCTGATAGCCTTCAGAACAGGCAATCGCGGTGAGCTTTCATTTCCTCGTGCTTGTTATTTGTACGTCTAACGTCGTCGCATTATCGACAAACGACTCGGATAAGATAGCAGCAACAAAGACGAGTCGACGAGGGATTACAGTGTTCATCGAACGATTCGGATTGCGTATCGATCCGCGCGCTTCCGTCTTTTTCCCGATTCTTTCCACTGGCCAGCTTCGACGTCCGTTTTTCTTTCGGATCGCGAAAACAATTAGCCAGAATTGGACCGTGAGAATTAGCTGGCCAGTCGATCTCGTTCCGTCCATTCGAACAAACGAAGCTCGCGTTCACCGGAAACTCGAATCGGTTCGTTTCGAACGACGGGGATGGTAGAAAAAGCCGATGGAAGTCAGCCGCGAGCTTATCAATGCGCCCGAAGTAGATTCCGATCGTCACGCTCGGACATTCCATAGAGGCGTTTTTCCCAGCGTGGCTATTTACTTTCTCGCGGGAGCAGAATTTCCCGCAGCCAATCTCGCAGAGTCAGATTAACGTTAGGTAACCTTATTGGCGTTCGTTTCTAGCGTACGGTTATCGAGGTACGCGGTGGGTTCGTTTCAGCGAAGCCGCGATTTACAATCCCTCTCCGAAGTCCATAACAGCTACAAATCTGGCGAGGTCAAGGCATCGGCCAATTAAGTCCGATCCTGAAAAAGAGAGCTACCGCGATAATTCAGTATCGCCTCCTACGATGGATCGTGTACGATACGTAAGATGAAACGAGGGAAATTCTCACGCGTCTCTACATGGATACGCGACGCTTCTTTTTATCCATCTCTCGAGGCATTGTTACGTCTCACTTGTTACGCCTTCGTTGGCAATTTTATGGTAAACCGTGTATATTTAGACAGGAGACGGAACGATGAGATTTCTTGATGTATTCTGTACAGGGTGTGTAGCAGCGTGTATGTTTCATTCTTAACAGGAGTGGTAGAGAACCTCAAACTTCACAAAAAAAGTTACATTTTAATTATTTAGAGATGCACTCTAGTCTAGAGCTTCATTGTTTTCGTCTTCTACTGGTTTTCAGAAACTAGTCTTATATATTTTATAACTTTTAAATTAGTTGTAATATCAATATTTATACCTTTCAGACATATCAAATCAATCGTTATGCTTTATTTGATTCATTTATCACTGAGAGGCAAATTATTGAAAAAAAACAATACTTCAAAAAGTTTTCGAAGAATGACACGAGAATGTGGACTTAAGGAGGTATTCTAGTTTTGACTTTCATTTTCTAGTCCTTTTAGGAATTTTTTTTACAAAAGAAGTGTAAGTTTCTTAATTTCGACATTTTGTGTACATATTTGGTTATGTTCTACGAAAATTCACAATTTTTTTCAAGTGAAAATAATCAAAACTGACTGAATTATATGCCATTGAACAGGGTTCCTCTAAAAGAAAGTGTCTTATTCATTCTGCTTATCTGAAATTAAAAAATTTAAAGGATTCTTGATTAGTATTATTGTGAATATAGTGTGAACCAAAATTATACAAAAAAAAAAAGAATTTTTTTTTTCAAAAATAGAAAGTGTCGCCATTTTGTAAATTTTCACTAATTTTTTTTTAACTGAAACTGAAAAATTATGAAGAATCATATATTCGCAATGTTTGTAAACATAACGCGTTTTACAGATTCACGAATACTTAGAATGAATAATCTACAAAAGTATACAAGGGTCCTAATATTTTTATAACGCATTAATCAAAATATAATGTTTATAAAATTGTTAGAAAATATTTATATATTTTATAAATCTAATAAATGACTTATCACATGGAAAAAGAATAAATAGATTTATGCATACACAATTAAGATGTAAAGAAATAAATCTATGTGCACTAATGCCCGAATATTTTCGTAGCTGACTGTATGTAATTTTACGTAATCTTGTAATTTTATTGCTCGAGAAAACCGGGTACAACAAGAGCGCTAGAAGGTACGTATTAGATGTCCGAAGACGTGAACTTTCCTCGAAGATGTATTGCGTCTCAACGAAGGAAGAATCCGTGTTTCGCGTTCATCGGTCTATGGATTACCGCGTCTTCTGTAGAAAGTGTCTCATCAAGCCGAGCATCGTCGTAATATATATTTTCCGTGTGGATGTGTGCACGAACTCCGTTGCTGCAACTTGTTAGAGAGACATTTTATATTCGCGGCACATTGGTTCGCAATTGGAGAGTTTAACCAAACAGTTTTACCACGAAGCTTTTCACAATCATCTTGAACCAATTTTCTAAATAATTGTTGTCACCGAAGACGACCTAGTTTTCGGCTCGAAACGTCAAATATCTTCAATAAGAGCGATAGAACTTTGAATCGAAATAAAATGAAAGCTACGAGCACATTAAAACAGAAACAACGATAAGTATGTCAGTATTTTTTCAGATTATTTTAAAAGTAATGTTTGAATATCAAACGTGTCTACGAAGAATTTAATTATAATAATATTTCGAATAAAGTTTGATCTATTAAAAATATGCATGAAATTTTAGGGAACCATTCCTGCTTCACATTAGATTGTCGGTAAGGAATTTTTTTCTCGAAACTGAGTAGGATTTCGGGGGTATGTCTGTTGACCAAAAATGATTACAATTGACTCCTGCAACTAAAAATAATTTTTCCAAGACGATTCGAAAGTCTTTTTTTTTACCCAAAACTTTCAGCACGTAGTCGAATTTTTTTCTCGAAAGTGGGTAGGATTTCGGAAGTATGTGTATTCACCAAAAATGATTGCAATTGACCCCCGGATCCGAAAACAATTTTTTTAGAATTAATTAAAAATTTTTGTTTCGTCGAAAAATTTAGGCACCTACCCCCCGTCGATTTTTCTTAGAAATTACTTTTTTATTTTTAATAATTTTGTTTGACGCCCTATAGAAAAGTTGTCTAATACTTTTTTGTAGGTACCCATGAGCTCTACTTCAGAAAAAAATTTCATTGAAATATATTCACAATTGTAGGAGTTACGACTGTTTGAAAATTGGACCATTTTTATGGGGTTTTTCTCATTTTGCGAGGTCAGGGACCAACTTTTCGAATATTTTTGCGATTTCTACATATTCTCTACCAAAATACGCGTAGTTTGCTTTTTTAAACATTAAAATTGTCCAATCCATTCAGAAGTTATGACGTTTTAAAGATTCGCATGAAAATTCGGGCAGACATTGGCCAGAAATTAGATTTTCTAAGGAGGAAGGAATTTTTTTCTCGAAACTGAGTAGGATTTCAGGGGTATGTGTAATGATAAAAAATGATTGTAATCGACCCCTGCAATCTAAAATAATTTTTTTAGAACGATTTGACAATTTTTAATTTTGTCGACAAAGTCCACCTATTCGTGGGCGTGTCTTTTCACCAAAAATGATTGTAATTGACTTCCACAACCGAAAATACTTTTTCCAGAATGGTTTGAAATTTTTTAATAAGTTTTGAACGAAGCCTCAACCCAGAAATTGATATTTTTGATTTTCGTCTTATTTTGGCCTCTAGAATCTCTATTAGAATTTTTCCCAAGGTTGACCAAACACCCTGTATAATCTCCATTACTATTTATGGCAGTTTTAAAGGGAATTGGTTAATAACATCCGAATAGAATTCCTAGAATTTAGAGCACGTTTACATTTCCAATCGACCTCGTCACCACCTAATGCTTCATTCTTTGGTTACTTAAAGAGCAGGTTGATTTCGTTAAGTAGATTGGATATCACGCGTAAATTTGTACGATTAATAACACTCGGTTGAAATAGTTTCCAAGATATTTATTTCAATCGGCCGGAGTCATACGACGGCGAGAGGTCAGACCGCGAATGCGGTTTTCCTTTGCGTCGTTAATCTTTGCGCCGTTTAACAGAAGGATTGCCACTTTGTATGTAGAAAGCGTTCGATTGTGCAGGCGAACGTGCACGCCGACACTCGCTCAAGGAGCATGGAACGCGTATTGCGATCGATTTTGTCAAGGTGTTCGGCCAGGTTGTCGCAATCCTTCGAAATTAGGGTAAAACTGTCTCTTGTCGGCGCCTTTCCTTTGGAAACAGGCTTTCGAGTCTCGAGGACGGTTCCCCGGTGCTCCGTCCGCTCCACGAGACATGAAAATCGAGGATCGTTGACGAAGCTGCGGGCCTTAATGCTGGCTGCCTTTTCGTGTCAAGGCGTTGGAATTATTCGGATCGGTTGCGTGCGAGGAAACAGTAACTGAAACATCGTTCAATCTGTGCGAGTCCTTCGCCGGAGGAAAATAATGACTGATCGAACGGGGAACCGGAATATTACCCGGAATCTTTTCTCTTATTAGAATTTCAGAATCTCTGTTTTCTGATATCTGTTCCGTTCCGGCAATTTACTTTATTACTCTAACATTTATGTCGTTGAATCCATCCATCGTAATAACGGAAGGAACAAACTCGAGACTCTTAAGAAACATTAGACTATAGTAATATCGTTAAGTGATAGAATATTTAGGCAACTTGGTTGGATTTTTATTCTCTTTTTTATTGAAATATATTGCATAAATTTGAGAAGAGGATCGTTGATATGTAGCCTTCTATCTCATTGTTTATGTTAATTTGTTCTTTCCCCATCTCCGTGTAACTATCATCCAATGAGAATGTAAGTCTGCTTTACGACGTTCTAACAATATAGACAAACTTAAATAATTTTGTAAATAGAGAGTGTTCTCAAATTGAGCGCTACGATACTTTTTGAAGTCAAAAAGTAGCACACACTGATGGCTTAGCGTTTTGCTCTATAGTACTTTCTCGACGAGCATTAAAAGGTAATGTCACTTATGGCATCGAGATTAATGGCAGCTACTTCGTACTATAATCAGAGTGAGCATAGATACAAATGACTATACAAAACTCTATTAGTGACTGTTGAAGCTCGGAAAAATAAAATTCTAATCTTTCGTATCACAGTACCATAAATCACAACATTTTGCATTCGACGTTTGTTCAATATCTCTTACGATTTCAGATATATCAGCAAAAATATCGCAAATCAAAAGTTCTTCAAAACCGTGTTTTCACCCTTGGAATCATTTTTCCGCAACAATGAAAAATAGTACCGCAATTAATTCCATATATGTATGCTTTATTTCTGTAAAAACCTAGATTTCTTGGAAAGTATCGATTACAGAACTTCCTTTGCAAATGAAATATGTTCAACGCGGCTGGCGTATGTCAGATTAATAAATACCATGTCGTATAAACTATGTTTAAAGTGTTATAAGAACTGTTCGAAAAAACTTTGACTTATCGCAGAGTGTTAACATTCTCGCGTGTGCAATTTCTTCAGATGACGATGATTTTTGCTTCTTCTCGTTAATGCACGGTTCGTCGGAGTCGTTGTACGAACATGATCGATACCCAGTGTTTGGTAAGAGCGGTCGCGTTACATAATCGCTCGTGGCGTCTGTTCATCGACTGTAATCGTTCCCGAAGCAACCCGAGGCAGCGATCATCAGCAGTGATTTCTAAATTCGCCAGCTTTCCGGTCTGGTACGTTCAACCAGGAATTGGCCGATCGAACTTCGCTTTAATTGATAAACTTGGAATTTTTGCGGACCGCCAACGCCCGCTTTGCTTTTGCGGCGACGGGAACCGGCTTCGGAATAAATGATTTCACTCGCCGTCGCGAATAAAATTTATTCGACCGTAAACTGCCGTTCCCGTCGTTTTATCGGCGCATTGTGCAAGCTTACTACAAAAATAATACGGTTACACAGCGGCGCGAGTCTTGTCGGCATCGGATTTCGACGGTTTTTCATCGTTCGTCGGTGTTTTCACGACCGAGGAAACGATCGAGAGAAATTAACGATATTAATAACAAGAAGAACGCCAGTAAAGATTCACGCTTTCCGATTTGTAGACCGATCGTCGAACGATCCAGGATCCAATTTCACCGTCGTTTCAGAGAAAATCCTGCTACCAGCGTCGACGTACATAGTTCGAAAACCGCAGGGAGGTGCCATTACGCGGGAAGAAACTCGCCAGGAATCGGAAATTGAACCGATCCCGACCGTCGTCTTCCACGAATTTCTTCCTTCGAAGAGAGCAAGCGAGAACTGGCGTGTATAATTAGCGCAATTAATGCGTCGGAGAAGTCGCTGCGCCTCTCTTCTCGTCTTTCTCTGCTGTACTAGCAACGATTGTTCCCCGAGAGAGCATAACGAGGCCGATGCAGAAACGTACGAGAGATATTTTACAGTCGCTTCCTGTTGCTCCGTAAATTATAACTGCGTCGGTAAATTATACACACTGCACAGATAGAGAGCTCGTGGATCATCGACATCGATATTTTCCAGAAGAAACCAAGAGTACAACCTGCAAGACTCAACGTGGGAATTTTAGATTCTAGGTTGAAATTAGAATTCACTTTCTTTTTAACCGTCCTATTTTTTTTCTATATACTGGTTCCTTGTTGGCTTTGTTACGGTTGTTTCAGAAACATTTTTGTTATTTAAGATTGTCGATGGAGGTTTCTTTCTTTTTAGTGTAAACGTAACGTGCTTGGATTCGAGAAACAAGTACGAAGAAAAGTTGTATCTTAGGCGACGCTTCCCTCACTCGCCAGTAGAGGGCTACGCATAACTTATCTCTCTCACGAATACTCGATCGACCATCGATTTGTATACGGGGCGTTCGGCTACCCCTGGGAAAAATTGTAATGGGAGATTTTAGAGGCCAGAATAAGATGAAAATCAAGTATATCAATTTCTTGAGTAAGGCTTCGTTAAAAAGTTATTAAAAAATTTCAAATTATTTACGGAAAAATTATTTTTGGTGAATAGACATATCCCCGAATTCCTATCCACTTACGAGAAAAAAAATTCTTGACTGAAAATATAACGTAAGACCAGAAATGGTTCTCCGAAATTTCATGCATCAAATTGCCGTTTTACGGGTGGAACTTTAAACGTTAATAACTTTTCAACGGAACCTCAATCAAGAAATTGGTACTCTTGATTTTCGTGTTATTTTGGCCTCTAGAATCTCCCATTACAATTTTCTCCAGAGGTGTCGAACACCCTGTATATGTATACACTCTTCGATCGATCATTTAAGCCTTGGTGTGTAAACAGGCCTTACTCACTTCCTCCACGTAGCAAAGCACCCACATACCCAATATTTCAAATATCTCAAGTGCTAGCGATATGTGCATAGTTCGCGCAGAGCAAATGCAGAGATTCACGGGTGAATAGATCGTTTGAAATTCAATCAGCGGTGCAGATCGAATGGACATAATCGAAAGTGTGTGAGCATCGCGCAATATTCACACGACTGTACGTAGAACAGACTGACACACTTTGTTTGCGTTTCGAAAGCGACGATGGTCAAATTTCGCTTTATCCTAAGGCAAGAGAATAGTGATCGACGCGGTTTCACCTATCATCATCGCTAATAATCGCCAGCAATACGTAGAATTATCTCTTCCAAATTGCTTAATATATCTGTGTAAGAGTTTAAATAGAAAGAACCGGTTTGCGTGGAATCGTGTGATTGTATATCTTGTCATTGCCACGGACGTCTCCCGCGTCAAAACGAAAGTCAGATTCGTCGGCTTTCCGATTGGGGTCTTTTGACTTCGAAGAAAAGACGAGCTTCCAGGAATTAATTCGCATGCACGACCAACGAAAGAGAAGAGACAAGAGATAATATTATCTGGCATCGTTACTTTAAGCGAAAAGGGTTTCGAAACACTCGCGTTGGAAGAATCTCGCGATAGGACAGCCGGAGTCAATAAATTTTCAACGTTGCATCGGCGGATGCTGTCGATGATGGTTCGTTAGAAATACCGCTGTAATCTTTTTCGTGAAGAGTCTCTAAAAGGAGTATTGATGCGACTCCACGACCTCGAACAACCGCAGAAACAACGCTAGTCCCTTCGTTTACTATCCTGTTTAATGGTGATGTCGCTAGCTAGCGATGGGATCGAACGCACTTTAGAGCGTAATGTAATGGAATATGCTTGTCGTGTCCCAGCTAATCGATACAAAGTACTTTGAAAATGCATCGAACGGAACGTTTGTGCTTACAAGTATGGAATATACATTTATTCGAGCGAAATTTTACTTAAATTACTTTTAACGAGCTTCTAATATCCTATAATATGCTTCGTGCCGTACCGCGTTGGGAAAAGAAAACTGCATCATCAGAATATACACGACTGCGAATGTCTGCGATACGTCCATAAACTTCTTTCATGGTTTGACTGTTGTATTCAACGATTCTGTAGTAATTATGCACGAGTGTACATGAAACGAATTTGAATTGCAAACGTGTGCTCGTTTCTATTTGGATGATTAATGTAGGTACTTGGTGTCAAGGGTTTATACCTGTAACTACAAAAATTAAATTTTGTATTGTTTTTGAAGTTACAACAATTTCATTGTTTCCGTATTGTCTGCAATTTAGTCCTCTTAATTTTAGACTTTTCCAAATTTTCTTTTTTTCTCTGGATCCTTTTCTTTTCTATTTTTCAATGCATCCATTTATTTAAGTTTTAATGAGTTCATCCTGCGTTCGAGAATATATAATATCGAAGAGCTTAATTTTTTTATTCAAAACTAAACTCTCTTTACATTTTTTTGCCATAAAGTAATTGGTTTTAAAGAGTGTAAATCCTTCGATAGTCAAAACAGGAAAAATATCTATTTTCTATCTTCCACGAAGATTGTTCTTTCAAACATTAAAATACGAAAAATATGGGAATGATCAACCCTTTGCCCTCCCCTAGCGCCGTTATGGGGGCAAACATAATACGTACCATAACTCGATTGAAATTTCATTCACGATGATACAAACTGAATTTAGAAAATATATAAATAAAATTGAAATCATACATATTCATGTACATGTTTATGGAAAGAAGAGTATTTTTTTATTTTTAGAAATCACATCACAAAATTTAATTTGGTATTGCTAATCGTTCATATTAATACATATTCTCGGAGTGCAAAGGGTTAATAGTTTTATTTCTTCAACTATAAAACATTCTTACAATGTACAAATTTTAGAAGGCAAAATATTTACTTTTAAGCATTTTAATTATAGAAAAAAATTCCGCGGTAATAAGATACATTTACCCTATTTACTATATTCGGTTCTGTCTCGAATCTACAAAGTCGAAGGAATTTCTTTGCGACTCGAAGTGGTACATCTAATTTGTATCGCTGGCAATTTCCGATACGTGCACAGGTACACACTGAACTTGACGCCACCACTAGCGTTGACCTTTCCAGGAGATCGAACGTCGAAGAAAATGAATTTAAACGACGGCCGTGTGTGTGACGAAACGCGTCTCCGTGGCTGTCCAATTATACGGCCATCAAAGACTCGATTCGCTGCGCGCAATTATGTCTGGTGCGCGTCGCGTTTATTCACTCGATCGGAATCTGGTTGGAACGGGCTGTGGTTGATAATTCGCTCGGTTTTAGGTGGCGAATCGCGATCGTCCATTAAGCCCATTCCAGCTGCACGATTACGGCGAAGTCGTTCGTTTATTTTTCCGACGGCGTAGAGCGGGAGAAAGCAAGCCGCGTTCTCGGTGTCGTAACGCTCCGCGCGATATTGTTTATTGAAAAAGATCTGGTAAAATGTCGGTCGGACGTGTCAACTCGGGCCGCGGAAGCAATTTACGTAATACGTATCCGTTGCGTTTCCAGCGCCGCGATTATCCGAACCCGGGAAGCCCATTTTACATTTTTAGGGAAAACGACGACTTGTCTTTGCGGTTGCTTTTCCTTCTCTTTACCGATCTAGTTAAAATTCTCCTTCGAAGCTTTAAGGGACCATTCTACTTTGTAGGCAAGAAAAAAAGATGTTTCTTTGTGATTTTTTTTTTTTACGGGTTATTAAAGAGCGATTAATTCCGGGTTTTGTGGATATATTCATTATATATTTAACTATATTTATGAATTTTTGCAACGCATAATATCTAATAATATCTGTGGCGTGAAAAACAATTTTACTTCCTTAGTTTTCCAAATTGCATTTTAATATTTGGTAGATATATTTTCCAGACTACATACTAAAAGAAAACGCGCAAAAAAAGTACATTCGGTATTGTTAATCCCACAAAGTAGAAAGGCCACTTAAGGGAATAGTTTCAAGAGGTTGACATTTTTTTTAAAAGAAAATGAATTCGAAAGCGTATTAAATAGACCAAAAAGTATCTTCAATAAAGATAAAATTGGTATTCAGTTCTCACCTAAAACTAATCAACTTTTAGAGCCAAGAAATGAAACTTTAAATAATATAGAATTAACATAGACGAATAATTGAAGCATATAAAAATAAAAAAAAATTGAACGAAACCCAAATATAAAGTATATAGGAAACTAGGATCGAAACGATTTTCATTTTTTAACGAACTTATAGTACGACGATTCAAGACGTTTAAAAATGATATTGATGCACGATGTTTCCAAGACGAAGTCTATAATTATGTTAAATATATCAAGGAAGGAAATATTAATTTACTATTCAAGATGTAAAAGGAATAATTTATGACTGCAGACAACTTTCCCCAACCATTGAGATAATTTTTAGAATATTTATGACGTTTCCCATTCGTAACGCAAGCGGAGAACGATCTTTTTCATTCTCGATTATATTAACAATTAGATTATGGAAATATTTCACTTTGAAATAAATATTCGTGGCTTGTATTTATTCATGAAGATTTTGATACTTTGATCAATAGAACCGATGTTAGCCCTAACAGACACAGGCGACAGTAAGTCATGTCCCCTTTCGGAAACCGAGTCTCAATGCAAGATTTGATAAATTTAGGAACCTTCCAGTAATACTATAATAAGGAGCAAACTGAAAATTCACAGTGCAATGTTTGTGTTAATCATTACGTAGAATAGTCTATTCCCTACCTGTTTTTAATCATAGAATCGGGCTTTTTTGGTGATCATAATTAAAATATGGATTGTACATTTACAATAGTATACACGTAAGCCATAGTTTTTCAAATAAAAAGAAACATGATTATTTAAAAAATTTCTCTATTAGTCACTGTTGGGGAGAAAAATAAAGTTTTAACCAAATTTCATATCACAGTAAGATCACATCGATCACATCGATCACAAGATTTTGTGCAGGCGACGGTAAGTCATGTCCCCCTTCGGTAACCGAGTCTCTACGTTTCTCGTATGTCTGTAAACAAGCTCGTTCTGGCCCTTCTCTTTCCACGCTGCAATAAATTTTATATTGCAAGATTCTAATCCGCGAACGATAATCGCGCGGAACAAGATTTTCGGTTAGGAAAGGCCTTTCGGATACCGAGTGTCCGCCGATCGGTTTTTCCAGTGCAGTTTTCTGGGCCCCGTGAGTAATTAGGACGACTAGGCGTGTCGCGCGCGTCTAACGGGCAAATGAAATTCACTTTCAAGCGTATGTACATACAATCGGTCGCGGAATCCGTCGATCGAAAGTGAACGTGGACGCGTTAGAATGCGATTAGAAGGAAGGAGAGAACGAAAGGGAGACACCGAGAGGAAGGGAGCGGTTGGTCGCCGAGGCACTGTCGAGGTTACGGAAAACGCACGGGATTAATCGACCAGTCGATCGAACGATCGCGGGGAGAGGTTTGTTAATTTCCATAGATCGCCAATCAAAATCCAAGGTGGAATCAACCGACGCACGAGTCGATTAACGGTTAAATTACCTTAGCTTCTTTATCGAGGTGGTGTCGTAAGCCGCGTCGCGCGTCCGGAACGTTACGTCGACCGTTATTATTAGGATAAATTTCGTGTTTATGGTACGTTTCGAACGGTAGAATCTGCGAGAACGGAATCGAGTCGTAAAGTTTGACGAGCATCGCGGTGATACGCTTAAAACGCCTATTTTTCTCTATTTATTTTCTTAGCGTCGTCGAACGTGAAAAGTATCTCGGCGCTCCGGTGAGAATCCGCTTGGAAAAAAGAAAAAATACATGAATTACGTTCCTTTCTGGTGCGTGGCATCCAGTATTGCACGCGCTCACGACACGTGCGCGCGCGTTTCCTAAAACGAAACGCCTCGCTCGTTAGCGGCGATTCGCGCCGAGCTGAATAGAAATTTGCGATTCCGCAGTTCGCAGAAATTAACGGATTCTGCTCGCAGATCTCTATATTAGTCGGAAAAGCGCGGAATTAATCAAGACTTGTTATACATCGAGGAGCAAAATATACATATGGCATTTTAATATGAATAATATTTTATTCGATGTTTGAATGCTTTGACTTTCTATGGAAAATATTAAATTCGTATTACTATCGTTATTTTGCTCAATAGAAATTATCTTTGTAAAACCAGATTTGCAAGGCAATTGATTTCCAAACTGTTGAGTTTTCAGGAACTGAACGTTTGGTTCAGGAATCTTTGACTCTAACAATGACTTCATTATATTTCAGCATATTTGATTGTAAATTTTTACTGTATTTTTATGTAAGACTGTTTTGTCCAGACATTTCATATTGAGTTTATAAGATCTTGAGTTAATCTTAGATCTGAGTCAATCAAAGATTTTAAATGGTTGAATGCTTAATCAATTCTTCACACTTCTTAGAATGTGACATAACACTCCCGTACTGATGAATTCTTGATTACTTCTAAAATTAGCTATTTCAAAATCATCTTCGGTAATAAACCAGGAAACACTAGAAAAAGTGTTTGATTAATTGACTTCTTTCATTTAGAAATTTGAAATTTCTTTTGTGTTCTCTTTTTCGTATTCATATCTTTGGAAATACCAGAATTGTTCGCCTTGAATTTTAATCTATTTTTATAAAATGATAGATTACATGTTCCAATTGCTATATTTCAATCGTGTTACTTTGATAATTTTAGAAATAAATTAAAGTTTCACGTATATGCTGGGATACACAGTATAAATATCAAGATTTGTCACTTCCTTTCTTCAACTCACGGTGCAGATGATAGAAGGTAGTTCTTATATTCGAGATTACGAGGTCGAATCTTGTTCACCGTAAATTTTTTTCGGGAATTTATTTATAAGTGCAACACCTTGGTATGCCACAAAATGAATTTCGTCCCGAGAGATATTTTGTAACGGTAACCAAGTTACTTTCCCGGAAGAAGTAAAAAGTAAAAAGTGTAATTGGAATAAGCAAGCAGTCGTTGTGTGTTCGTGGTGTTGAGTCTTTTTATACTTCCGATGCATCTATGGCGATTACCATTTAGTATCACGCACATTGTTATGTGAATAATAAAACAAATTAATTGAAAAAAATGTAGTATCCGGGGTTAAATGGAATTTAAATGTACGACTTCGAGCATACTCGATTTAACAATAACGAACAAAAGCTTAAGGTTCGTTCGTAAACTGTTTTCCATCTACGTTTCATTCATAAATTCATTTGTAAACTATAATCCATTAACGGATTTTTTACGCAGACATATAGAATCTGCTCACGGAAGATACGAAAGAATATAACATTTTTATTGGTTATTTGTGAATTTAATTTGACCAACTTTTTTGCGAAATATAGTTGGAAAAAAGGTATCCATTGTTTCGAAATAAATAATCATCGGTTACCGAAGTCGTACGAAGCCTTTTAAAACATATTATAAATACACAAAAGTTCAAAATTTGTCTCTCTGTCCCAAATAGACTTCTCAATTTTGCAATAATTAAAAGAATCATTACGTATTGTGAAATTTAGTAACAAAGTTTATAATTATAAAGATTCCAACGTCCTGAGCAAGAAGATTGAAGAAGATTTAATATAAGAAAATTAATTGTCAAAATCTCAATAAACCAATGAAATAGTATAAAACTTTCTTTAAGAATTTGAAAAAGTGATTAATTGTGTTCTCTTTAGTAGTTCCATTTTATTTATTGGTTATTCAACAATTTTACTAATTAGTTTATTCGTTATTCATGAGTTACGAATAAATTGAATTTAATCTTTCTGTTCGTTATTCTAAATAACTTTTGCCGAATAATCGTATAAAGATTGGACTACAAACTAAAAAATTGTATATCTTTTTAATTATTTATATAACTTCGAAATACTCAATATTAAATACTAAACTGATCTTTTGTTTCCAAATTCTGTTCTACGGGCATTTGTAAGCGATTATATTTTTTCTGTTGTTCCTTACATATGACTTCCTTTTGTACTAAAGGGTTTTCCCCGTTAATAAATAAATAATAATAATGACGAGTTGTAGCAAATCCAGGTGCACAAATCGTACGTGTGGAAATGTTAACGTTTGCTATGGTACATTAAACGTGTTTCGAGGGTCGCGGTTCTCTTTTATCTACACGACACGCTGTGTGCTTATTAATTTGTCTTTTACGTGTACCCACATCGACTCAGTCTCCTTTCACTCTCCATTGTAATTATAGTATCCGCTTTATTATCCGCGTCAATAGCGAGGCAAAACTGTTCGAGTAAGAAAATTTTCGGATTATAGACCAATTTACTTTTCTATCATTTATCACAATATTTTAAATAAAATAATATAAATATTAATGACAGAGAATGATACTTTCAACTCTTTCAAATCACTCAAGTTTTTTTACATTGTGAAACTACCTGAAATTAAACTTATTTTCTGCCTCAGGCTAACCACGTGATCCTTTTTTCTAATAGCACGAACGTTTCGAAGATATTTTTTATATCAATAATTGTAGCTTTTCCAATACCCTATATTCTCGATAATCTTATCGTACTTTTTACTTTACGAATTATTTCAGCACTCGAAAATTAATAATTTTTATCGACCGAAGGAATGCATTACATTATATTATTAACTAATGAATATATTCGTCCACAATATTTACCACTGTATTTTTGGGTCATTTTCTCGTAATTGTATTTGATTGAACTCAAGGCAATTGATTGTAATTATTCTAAATTCGCAAGAAAATATGCTTTAATCGTGAAACGTAAAACAAAACATAAGGAAATGTAATTATTAAAACGTTCACAATTGAATTTAATTTTCGAGCTCCAAGGGCTCGAAGGAACACACTTTGAGGAACGCTTATCCTATTTGTTGAATTTCCTAGTTATATCGAAGGGTACTCGATGCGAAAGATAGAATCGGGTCTGGTACCGCGCGGCAAACGTGCTACCGGTATTTTTTTCCTTTCACCTTATTAAATATCGCGGAGCGTACGACCAGGCGTAGGAGTTGCGCTCCTTTTTTTCTCCCTGAAAGGAAAAAGATGAGTGGAAAGTCGGGCGTACGGCGAATTCGAAGATAGAACCAGTTCGCTTTCGTTGTCATCCGAAGGTGTAAAAACGTCTCTTTCGAAAGGAGGAGATGATGTTGGCGAAAGTCCTGGCGCCTTTATCTTCATCCTGAAGCACGCGCTCCGCATGATCGTCCTTTCACGATTTCATTCGCGTACGCGTTTGTCGCCCGATCGCTTTTATTTCACCATATTACGGAGAACCGGTTACACAGATTTTAACATAATTTTATTAAGAAAATTTTCCATCGTAAAATAGATCTTGCGTTCGACGGAAACCTCTATCCTGAAAGTGTAAAATTTCGAGGATAAAAGACGTCATATTTGAATACAAATAAAGTTGACGAATAGTTTCCATATTATTTTGTGTTGCAACGTCTGTGGAAAAATTTCAATTTCACGAGAAGTAACTGTACCGGGAAGAGAATGTTTATTACGCGACCTTCGAATATATTTTGCGCTCGAGTCCTGGTCGGATAAGCTTTCTCGGGTAGGTGCTATTGTTACCCAGCCATACACGCTTTTATCCTGGCTTGGTAACAGTTTAACAAGAAATAAATGCACAAAATATTTTTAACGCCATATTTTACACCGAGCAAAGGGTCCATTTAGACTCATGTAAACTATTTTTTACAGAGTCGTGGAGTCTTGAGGAGCTTGTAAAATTAACGACAAATAACGCAAAAATTCAACTGGGCACCTTGTACTGAAGCGTGGAATAATAAAATTTAGTTAATACGATGTTTTCTACCCTCGAAATTTGTTAAATAATCAACTTTTAAATAGGCTACGAGACATACAATTATGGGTCAAAACTCCTCCAGTGGGTCCATTTAGACCCATGCAAACTATTTCTTCCAAAGTCGCGGAGTCTTAATTTTTTGACGACAAATACAATAACGCAAAAATTCAACTAAAAACCTTGTACTGGAAATAATAATGCAATTTTCTAAATAAACTTACGTTAAAACGTGTCTAGCTAGTTGTTGATCGACTTTTAAGCAAACTATGCACTCCGAGACATACAATTATGGGTCGAAAGTCCTTCAGTGGGCCCATTTAAACCCATGTAAACTATTTTTTCCAGAGTCGCGGAGTTTTGATTTTTTTAACAAATATTATAACGCAAAAATTCAACTAGAAACCTTGTACTGGAAATAATAATACAATTTTCTAAATAAACTTCCATTAAAACGTGTGTAGCTAGTTGCTAATCGACTTTTAAGCACGCTACACACTTCGAGACATGTAACTATATGGGATCGTAAGTATAAAACTAGCTACACACGACCAGATTCTGATCGAAAACCTTTGTTTCTAGAAATATTATGGTACACAGCACGTATCAGAGTCGCGATCTGATAGTGTGGTGACAGATCTCGTAGTGTGTATTCCGCTTAACGTCGAGCGCAGGTGTCCCGCGTTCCTGCGTGAATTTTCATCATCGAATCAGAGTGAAACAGAGTCGCGGGACTGGGAGAAAAGCGTTTCGACCGCTGGCAGCGTGGTTCGTCGCGGTCTCGCTGTTTTCTCTTCTTACGAAAATTTCGCGTGTCTGAATACCAGAGCGTTGCGTTACGCTTCCAATCTTCTCTTTTTTTTCGACTATATCGGGCGTAGTGAGTTCTTTCGAGTAGTTTCTCTGGCCGCGAGGTATACGGCGTTTTAAAAGTCGGCTGGAACGCTCACGTGGCGGAGGGATCGTAGCAAGAAAACGATGTGACATTCTGGCCGCGGGCAAGATAACGATTACGACCGTCTCTGTCCGAATAAAACACTGTAATTAGCGCCGCTTAAGTAATCCAAAATTCGTTTGGCTGTCTCGACGCGGCGCCGCCGCGGAAGGTAACATTCGCTAGTATAAATAGCGAGCGAATCGCTGCTACTTTCGCCGCGATAATCTCGCAAATTCCCCCCTCGGTCGCACCGAGTATAATCGAAATTGCGATCTCCGTAAACGAACGAAAACGCGATTTCTCAAAGTTTCACGGCGACAGTTTCTTCGGATCGATAGGTTAAACACTGACCTGTCTCTCTCGGCTCCGGTGATACCTCTTCGTTAATCCCTCATGAAAGCACCGTCCTCACATCGAGGCGCACTCGATTATTATAATGTCTTACACCTGTACACCGCGACGATTACTTGTCTGGCAGCGAACGATCCTGAAAGGGCACTCGAACTCGTACACCGGGGGGCGGTTTTCGAGAACCGATGGTCGTATCGCCGAGCGTAATCACCGCGTTCGCAGGTTCGGGGCAAGACCGCGTCCGGTCCGGCCAGAAGACTGCGCGATGGAAGTGGAAAAGCCAGCAGCAGGAGCGTTGTGCTCCGACCAGCGTCGTCTGGTCGAGCTTTCTACGAGCGAGGATAAGGTCGAGGAGGGGGCTCGGACAGCCATAGGCGTCCGGTCCGGGCCCCCATTGGCGTGGACTCGCGAAAAATCCGGGCCCCGGCGAGCGAAAGGCACCTGCATCGCCACCTGATAGACGACGCGGCGCGACGCGGCGCGACGCATCGCGAAACCTTTCAAACTTGACTCTCGAGCGACGCGTTGGAAGGCCGTCTCTATGGACAGTCTTTGATCGAGCCTCGCTTTTACTAGGAACTTTTTTTGTTTCGCCCTCGATGTTCTGGTCCAATCCGGACAAAGGGTGGACGGATCTCGAGCGATCGAAAAGGTCTCGCGGCGCCTTCAGGGGATTCCTCGCGCGGTCGCGGTCTTTTCGGAACGACCGAACCCACCGAGCGGATTCTACCCGGATCGTTTCGATGATTTTCGAAAGATCGATCCAAGAAACCAAGTGAAAGTGGGACGCGAGACTCCGTCGACAAAGGACATCGACGAGGACAAAAATGACGAGGCCCGCGACTCGAAACATCAAGCCTGGGGGATCTTATTAATCGATAAGGATCGCGCGCGATGCGTTTTCTCCCCGTCTCTATCTTGGACGACGGAGTCACAGGCTGTTTAGAAATAGGAAGTTCGGCTTCCCGTGACGCTTGCGCGACGATCGTTTCGTAATCGAACGTTGTTTAAAAAACTGATCGACGCGACGCTGCGAGTGGACTGGCTGTTTGCTAAAAGGGTCACAGTCAATCGATATCGACCAAACTATTGCAACTTGAATCTCTTGTAAAAGACAATTCAACAATATACAGTGACTGTCACTTAAAATAGTACACCTAGCGGTTCAGCCGATTTTTTTTCAACATGAAAATTGTACTAAAT
The DNA here is from genome assembly GCF_051014445.1 of Colletes latitarsis. Lineage (NCBI taxonomy): Eukaryota > Metazoa > Arthropoda > Insecta > Hymenoptera > Colletidae > Colletes > Colletes latitarsis. Next base: position 16,593,817 of record NC_135141.1, on the reverse strand, counting down.
TATTGAAACTCGTATAGAGGCATATAGGGTAAGGTTTCTTTATTTAATATATAACAACAAAATAAAAAAACCTTTAGTAGTCTCCGGTAGTAGTAATCCGGAGTCTCGTTTTTTCCTCGGCAAAATTAACGGGGCCTTCGATTTGGGGAAAAGACCTCGATCACCCTCGTCCAGGGTGACCTGGGACTTTTCCTCCGCCACGATCGGGTGTGAGGGAGGAGTTTTCTGTCCAACGGGGCAGGAAAATCGATCCTCCTCCCCCGAGTCGATGGCCAATCGATGAATCAGAAAAATCAACGCAAATCGGTTGACAAACCCCCAAAATCGCGTTTCGAAGGGGGTTCGCGCTGAGGAGGAAACGGAGGACACTCGTCATTCGATCTTCGAAGAAATCACAACTCAGAAAGTTCAATCGTCTCGTGAACCATTCGTTGTTCGATCATCAATCACTTTCTAGAAAAAAATTCACTACGGACGGAAACTTAAACGTTAATAACCTTTTAACGAAGCCTCCATCAAGAAATTGGTATTCTTTATTTTCGTCTTATTTGGGCCTCTAGAATCCCCCATTAAAATTTTTCCTCGGGGTGGACGAACACCCTGTATAACTTTATAAAATATAAAATATTAGACCCTGTAAAATATATGAAGTATAAGTTTCTTAATTTCGACATTTTGCATACATATAATAACCTCAAACAATCAAAACTGACTGAATTATGTTGAATTGAACAAGATTCCTTAAAAAAATTGTCTTTAACAATTTGTCTAAAAAATTTGTCCCTTTAACCTCAGGAACATCTAATAAAATTTGATTCCAACCTTTTTGGACATCCTGTATAATGAGTTGAACTTTTGATTTTGTAATTACTAAAGTTGTATCAATTTGTTTTTAAAATCAGTGTATTTTTAATTTCCTAATATTTTTGTCCAGTCCAGATTTTGTTCAGTTGTTCTTTATGTTTTCATGGAAAGTATAGGTTACTCGGTTTGCGGAAGTATTAATTATAAAGTAGGCTACGAGGTTTCAAACAAGGAAAGAATCGTGCTATAAAATTTTAATTTAAATCGAAGTAACGTACGGACGATTTAGCTTTGTTTCAGTTATAAAAAAAATAAATACTTAAAATGTACAGAAAGCCTTAGTTTGTCTAAGAAAATGTCTTAATACAAATCTTATATAACAAAAGTATCTACATCGAAATTTAATACCAAATGCTAGAAATTTCAATACCATTCGATACTTCTTATTTTGTTATTGAATTCTTTGAACATCATCGATACCTAATCGTATCGGTTTAAAAGTTTGAAGAAGAATGAAAGACGGGAAAGAACTCTGCGTTTTTGCATCGACGATAAATCAAGATCGCGTATCATAATCTTGTCTAGGGAATGCGGTAGATAAGTTCTAAAGAAAAAATATCACGCATATAAATTCGTGCTGAACTTTTACGAAAGCATTTAATTAACATTTGTAAATAGGAGTATTATACTATTTGTATTAGCATAAATTATGGCATGTTTGCATTTGCTGTTGCGCAAGTCGCGTTAAACTGTCTTTATCCATGTTTATTGATCTACAGGTTATGCGAGTAGGAGTGGAATAGACGCGTGTATTGTTCCGCAACGTAGAAAAGATTTCTATGGGCGTGGCGAAAAAGTAGGAAAATAGAATTTCTAGTAATTCGTAAAATAGCAATTTGTAAATTATCGAATGTGTCTTTAAAAAAAAGAATAATGAAAATAAAATACATTTCGTTCGGAAAGGCCTAATGATCTATATTTTCGCAACTAAATTTAACATATGCATTAAATTACTTATCATTCTTTCTTTAGATTAATTTTCCTGGCATTATGTATCGATGATACTTTATCACAATTTTTTCCAGGAGGCTCGAAACTTGAAAACATTCGAAACACACGTATAATCATGTTTGTGAGTTTTATGTTTCTTCTAAGGACAATGAATCCTTTCTTCTTTGAAGCTCAAGGACGATAGCTCTGGTTCTCCTTTTCTTGAGAACTTTTTCTGCCGAAAAGAGGTCGTGTCCGTGTACGGCAGCTCGCAAAGTTTCCGACCGATTAAATCGAACGAAACGATTCGTTCGATACGGATCGGTCCCGCCAGAGAAAAACTTCGCGTCCGTCTAATGTCAGTCGCTTCGAATTTCTTCTTTCGAAGACGTCCCGCTCCGGCGACACGCCTGCTGATCTTTGAAAGGGGATCGCGAAGAATTTCAGGACGAGGCGTACAGGGTACGCCCGTGGTATTTGCGCTCGCAATCTGCTCGAGGAGCGTTCTGATGCGTGGTTTTCACGCGCGCGGAATATTAACGCGTTACGTGTCGGCTTGGAAAGTTCCATGCAAATGTTTAATAATCCTGCCCATCGTTTCGAGCATCTTCTTCGTAATAATAGGCCCCGGTGCCGCCCGATCGGAGTCGGGCAAATTTTATTCGTGACTAACGAATAAATATTTCAAATCAACTTCGATATTTTAGGTATTGATTAAAAAAATTCTAATTCACGAATGAAATATCGACGGAAGTTAGGCTACGAGTTGATCTATAATTTTTCTTCGTTATTCGCGAACAAATTTACTCGAATCTGCGAATATATTGGTAAAAGAATATTTTGTTTCGCTATAAGGAAATTGTAATTGAGCCATCTCATTCCTCCTCAAAAACCGTGCAATTTTTCTCTGTATTATTTTTTCCTTCGATTAAATAATTTTCTAACTTCAAAAATCTGAAGGGTAGTTTCACCTCTTAAGCACGAATCATGAATCTGTAAGAAAATATACGTAAAATATTCTTAATAATAATACTCAGGCTCATCTTTTGATTTCCAAACTATACATCGCATAAAAAAGAAGAGTATTCAGCAGTTTTTCTTTATCTCAAAACCGCTCAAACAACATAATAGAATTCTCAATTCCTTCCTGGCCTGATCATTCAGTTTTCCAGCTGTACAACGAGCAAAAGAAACTTGGAGAGCGTTGAGAAATGTTTGACTATCCAGGGATCTTACATAGCTGAACACGCGATCTAATAAAAGTTGCAATTCCGTTCTGATCTGATCTTTCATTCTTCTCACTATACCGCGAGTAAAGGAAACGTAGTGTTGAGCAACGTTTGGTTAGCCGCAATTGTTACAAAAGCTGGCCAAACGCCAGACCCAATACGAGTCGCAGTTCCTTCCAAGGTTGATCTATCATCCTTCCAACTATACAGTCAGTAAAAGAGACGATATTGAGAAATGTTTGGTTAATCGTGAATCTAACATAGATTGATAGAAATCGCAATTTCTTTTATTCCCTCGACTATACCACGGCTGAACGGAACGCGATCAGTGTTCAACAACTTTTGGTTAGCCGCTAATATTACAAAGCCTGACCGACCGTTTCATACAATATTGCAATTCTTTCAATTTCTCAACTATCCCGCAAGTAAAGGAAACGCGGACAAGGTTGAGTAACGTTTGGTTAACCGCGCGAATTCAAAATTGAGTTTTCGATCTCTCAACTATATAGCTCGTAAAGGAAACGTGGATGGTGTTTTAGCAACGTTTGGTTAACCGCGTGGGTTAAAAATGCTTGCCAAACGTCTAACCTAATACAGATCTTCCAATTTCCCAACTATATAGCTCGTAAAGGAAACGTGGATGGTGTTTTAGCAACGTTTGGTTAACCGCGTGGATTAAAAATGCTTGGCAAACGTTTAATACAGGTACGATCTTCCAATTTCCCAACTATACCACAAAGGAAACGCGGGGATCGTTGAGCAATTTCTGGTTACCCCGTGGGTTTTACGATGGCTATCCAAATTCTTCGATTTTTTTTTCTTCCGCCAAAGCAACGATGCAATAAAGATTTTCTCATTGCGCTCACGTCGTCGGCGCAACGGTACGTCATCGGAATAACGGCGACGCTCGATGACTTTGGCCTTGTCGCTTTAAATTGTATATTCGAACAGACCGGAAGCTAGGGTTTCGTAAATCGTTGCGCCGAAATTTCTATTTATTTACGCAACAACGATCGAAATTCCTCGCCATAGAAACGGTAACGACGAGTTCGTCTACGTCCGTTTCGATGATTTGGAACTCCGTCGCGGACGTAGGAAAAAAAAGGTGTATCCGCGACGGGACTTGCATGCAAAACGCAAACGGAAAAACGTAGCAACGATGGCGACGTTCGACGAGGAAAAGGTAGGGATCGAACTGGCCGCTCGCGACGACCACTCACTTTCTATTGTCCAATCATGCCAAGAAATTGCTTGATGGGATTTCGACTCTTCTTTTCTTCTCGCAGCTGAAATCGCGGTTCTTTCTTAATGGTGGATAACGAGATCAAAGCGTGACCCGTTCGATCGATTCACAGGAAAGAAATTAATGCATCAGTTGTTTGTTTTTATTGAAGAATCGAGTTCGTTATAAGGCGATTAAGAGTTAATGTCGGATCGTCTGTCGGACGAAACTGTGCGGTTAATTTTGAACGGTTCTATGGTTGACGGACAGAGGTTGTGCGATCGATTTCGGTGGAAAGTGTATCTACAAGTTCGAGCAGCTTCGTAACGGTCGGCCGCCATCGCGTGGAATTTAGCGTCTGAGAATATTACAGCGCCCTGTTCGCGCGCTCTCTCCGTCGGCAAGCTAGGAACCCGCAACTCGTTGGACCGAATCTTGCTTCCGTTAAGTTGCTTCCTTGCCGCGAAGAGACTGTACAGAAATTGTCCCTCGTCGACGCGCGTTTTATACGAATGTTTCACAGGAATACAGTTTGAGTTAAATCTTGTTCCCGTTCACGTCTCTGTAGAGGTCGTCGTTGATACCGTACAATCTCGGCGAGTCGTTGCAGTCGACCTATGGCAAACGAAACGATACATTCAAACGAAACAACGAGAGAATAGAAATCGAATGGACGAAGGAAGCTGCACCTTGAACCACCAATCGCAGACGCGAGCCGACTGGCTGAAGACTGTGCCGTTTGGACAGAGGAAGCTGAACTGCCGTCCGTTTGGCAAGCACCAGTGCCAAACCTAAAAGAAAAACGTTTAATTCGATATTAATCCTATCTAGAGATTATAATAACTAGACTGCAGATGTTTATGCAGAAGCATATGTTTGCAGGAAATAGGTAAAAGAGTGAAACCTAAATAAAAGTTTGTTTCATCACTAGAGGTCCTTAAAAATATATTTTTTATTTTGCATATTTTGCATATTGTTTATAAAAACATATGTCATATATGTTTATTGTATTTCTCTTCACGAAATGCTTATTTGGGCTTTCGAACATCCATTTCAGTCTACTAATTTAACGTTTGTGTATGATAGTCATGGCAGAAATGACTAACATAATAACAGTTCATAGATGCTACGAATATTATTAATCAGTAATTCTCAAGTATTCTTGGCAGATAAACAATTAAAGCATGCTACTTTAGCAAATTCAAATATGTCCTAATCGCATCTTGTAATGTTCAGGGTTCGTTCTCAGCTTATAAATTATTTTTAAGTGATAAACGTCATCAATTAACTCTTGACAGTATTAAAAAAATACTCGTAACGTATTGCAATTTAAATTATAATTGATTACTATTATGTTTAAGTAATAAAATTACTTCAACATATATTTTGCATATTCCTGTATATTTTGGCATATTATTGATACATATTTGACATATGTTACTTATATATTTTGACATATTTTATTGACATAAACATCCGCAGTCTAATAATAACATTTAAAACGATCGAGATAATTATTTTGAAGCGAAGCTAATGAAAAAGAAGAAAATTGCTTCTATTTTAATTTAATGAATCGTTACAATGCATAAGAAACATTTAAGTAAAAGTATCGACTGTAGTTTGCAGTGTGAATTTACCTGACATCTGGCTTCAGGGTCGGCATAGTAGCCAGGTAGCTTGCCTCCGCAGGTAAACGTCAGACCGAAAGGCACGGAATCGTAGATCGGGTAGTCTACGCCAGGCGTGTAACCGTCAACTTGCTGGAACGTCAGTTAAAAGTTTATCCACGAGTTGTTTCAAATTTTTAGCAACGCCTGCTCATATCCCAATTACCATTAATTTAAATGCAAATACTCAAAGACACGCAATAGTTGTATCCCGGTTTCCCTCGGAACAAAGGCGGTTGATCGAAACACGCAATTAAGAAGAGCATTTACGCTGCGGCGATTGCCTCGCGACTCTGTCGAAACAGTGTCGACAGCTTTCGTCATGTATTCACAATGGAATGTGGACCAAGCAAGAATTCCTTTTGGTATTAGCTTCGTTACCACGATCCTTCTTTTTTTTATTATAAATAATCCAACTTTTCGAGAGAAGGTAAACTTGCACAGGAGAGTCGAGGATTTTGTCGCGATTGCGTGATACGCGAACGCAGCCGTTTCCGGTGCGAGGAACAAAGGGTTCGGGAGGGGTTCAAGAGTTCACGAGGAAGCCCTCCTCCGCGAACGGCGGTTAATGATCCAAGCAGCTCTTAAAGAACGTCTAGACCGCGGTCGAAGGGGATCTCTGCGCGAGATCTTTTTCGCAATTGGCTATCGGTCGAGATGAGAGGAAAAAAGGAGGCCGTTGCGACACACGAAACGCCGGATCGAGCCAGTCCAGTGCGTGCACGTGCCGATGTCTGACCGGAAGTCGGGTTACATTGTTCCCCGCGAGCGGATGCGCATCTCCGTGCCTTTGTATTCGATTTCTCGTACAGCGGTACGCGCGCAACCGCAAAACACGGTCTCCACCCTCTCGACGCGACCGGTGATTTCGATGCTCGGTTAAGAAGCCACGGCCGCGATCGACGAACTCACTGCGCGCGAGATTCGGATAGGTCAGGGATTCCTTCGGAGGTTTATCCAACAGGGATGCCCATTTTAGTCGAATGATGTACTAATATCTTTATACAGATCTAGTAAACAGTAGATATAGAGTTACACATAATGCCATATCTAGCTTTGAACGCGGAAACAAGTTACTTTAGACAAATATCCGGATTAAGATAGAATTTACAACCTGACTAAAGCCAGGAGAACACAACGTCGTCGTGTTAGTTTTCAAAATAATCGCGATAGAGTCGCGACCGATCGGTCCGTTGGCCGAAGTGTAAAATTTTCAAAGTCCAACGTCGCAGAACCGAGTTTAACCTCTGATAAATACTAATCAATTTATCAATAAATATATAAATATATGTTACTCAAACTATTTATATTTAATCGATAATTTGAAATCTCGACAGTTTCAATTATTTGTATTCAAACGCTAAAGTGACAGGAGGCACCTTTTGGTCGAAATAGGTATACACAAAATCGTAGTAGAAATAGTGATAAGAAAAAAAATCAACACTGGGTATTTAACACTTTGATTGCCACATCACCCATATATGGAACACCGAATTTGAAACTAGAAAAATTAATTCTCAAGTTGAAATGTTGCAGGAAATAAATTTGGATGGGATTTGTAAATTTTACTAAACTCAGTAGTGAAACAGATTTTAGGTTATTAAAATCAAATTTTAGTCTTGCAAAATATTGTATGATTTTGATTTGGCAGTGAATGTGTTAAGAGAATTGTTAATTGCTTTGTTTCTGATAAAATGATGGTATAAACATGGTATATTAATTTGGTAAAAATATTACCAAACAACAACGTTTCAGCTTAAATTGTTATATAGGTTACGATGGCCTAAAATCAAAATTTTTGTTTTGCAGAATATTACACGGTTTTCATCTGAAAGTGAACGTGTTAATAGAACACTTAAGCTGTTACTCATGATTAGTTCTTTCCATATTCATTTATAGCACAGCTATACGCGTTTCAATTAGTCATTCTTGAAATTATTGACAATTTCATTGCTTTTTTAAATTACATGGTAAATGATGGAATTAAGTAAGGTAGATACCACATAACTATTTTGTGTTATACCTTATTGAATATATTCTGTTTTCATTTTTTATTTCAAGTCGAATGCAGTACGATGCAGCGACCTTTTTACTTTCACTGGAAGAAAGCAAAGTCTTAATTTTATTTTAAACAAAAAATTGGTTGTCACTGGAGGACGTACAAAGATAAACCGTTGTTCTGCTACAACGTACACGCAATGAAATGTACAAATATTGTATTCTATAGTAATTTATGAAATATTACAAAAGGCAAAATATACGTCCAATTGTAATATATATAATACATATATTAATACTGTATAATACTGTACTGTCATCTACAGTAAAATATTCGTTTGTACGAAATTTCAGAGCCCCAAGTTCTTTTGTCGAAGTCATTCTTTAAATAGATATCTAACCGATTTGAGAAAACAATTAATAAATTCGAACGTAACAAACAAAACCATTTAAATAATATTGATTTTTTTAAAAGAAAACTATGCACGAATTTTGTAAAACATTTACAAAAACTTTTGAATCACACCAATCGTACAAAATTAGATTTACGTAATTCCAAGTTTAAAATATTGACAGTCTCTACATAAACTAGTATTGTCCTTGATGAACTTAATGTTATATAGGTATTTTCTCATCTCTGGCTTTTCTTAGCTAAAGTAGATAGATAGGTATATAATTTTTATATTAATTTTGTGAGAGTTTGAAGTTGTAAGAATGTGTTACACATTGTCAGACGTTAAAATTTGAAATATTAACGAAAATATAGGACTTTTGTCTGAGTGCAACACAAGTGTATATAACGCGTTCATCGAAGGGTTGTCTGATTGTTTGTCTCTAAAAAAAGCGACGTGGTTTTAGTAAAGTTGTTGGAAGATAGAGATAATTAGCTATGAAGCGTTAATTCAAACTATTGACAGCTATAAGTGCCTCTGAAATATTAAAATTGTTTTTCAAAAATTCTGTGCTTTTACACATATTTATACTAATTTTATGTTATCAAACATATCTCAAATAAAAGTAGAAAAGTTTAACGTAATTAATAAGTTCAACAATTGTTTGTATAGTTATTAGTGTTTTATTTGTTTATCTACAAATAAGCAAACCTCCTAGTTATGGATAAACATTTTACCTTTCGTCCCATACTTGAAATTTTTATGTAGATATGAATTCTGCGATGAATTTGAAAATGTTGGGTTTGGGAATTTTCATTAACAGTTCCATAAACAATTTAATCAACCACTGAACTTTGGTACCAATTCTGTGTTTAAATTTCATGCTCTTTTCAAATCCGTTAAATGTACATATTTCTTAGAGTCAAACGGAGTTACAAATAGAATTAATTAAACTTAAAATCAATGAGCTTTAACACAAATTTAAAGACACTTTCTTATTATAATTTTATGTCACTTTAGAATTTCACTGTCTTTAGAATTTCTCTCGCGAATAGTAGAACTTGTTAGCAGAAGAAAGTTCCAATATTTGGCAGTACAAAGCAAATGCGAACAAATCAAAATTAACATTTATACAATGAAACTTCAGAGATGTTACAACTTCTATCTCTGAAAATTTTGAAAAAGTAAAAGATTTTGGAAACCTAAATGTCTCACTAAATGTATAATTACATTTGCTCTGATAAATTTTGTTTTTGTATATAATTATACTCTTCTAACATAATATATTATTATGATATTTGTTATACTCAACAGAGATATTATTGCCAGAATGATTAGTCATGCAAATGTTGTACACACTAAAACTGATTTAATTGAACGATCATTAGAAAGTCTAAAATTATCCTTGCAACGTATGAAGTTCCTTACATATTACATCTTTTATATTAAAGGGTTTATTCCCGTTAATAAATGAATAATAATAACAATAATAACTGTAAAATTTCCAACTTAAAAAAAAATAATATTTGTATTATATATTACACACGCTCGATGCAATTGTATTATTTACATTATATAATGAGTTTGAAATGCCATCGAAATTCCTCATTTTTTTAATGGCGTCGCCCACAGACAAGATGGCCGAGTTTTCTATGACTCACTGTTACTTGTAGGTTATAATTTTTTACACCGAAGAAGATCCAAAGCAATATTCGAAGCGTTTATTATTCTAAATAATAATGTACGTGCCTTTCGAATGTAATTTTTTACTTTGCAAGCGAGAAGCGTAATTTTATTTCGATTAGCAAAGGTATCGAGAATGGTGGATGATGGGGTCGTACGAATTGCGACAGCAATACGTTGATTTTATTACAGGATTAAAGGAGAATCTCTAGAAGCGCGTACCGTGAATGTTAACCGCGATAACGATCCTCGGATTAATTAATCATTTTCATTTCTCTGTCCGTTGCCACGGCGGCATTGAAAATTCGGTTTCCTTCCATCCCGCCCTTCCGTTTCGATACGCGTTCACGGTCATCGTTTCCGGTGAAAATGAATACGCTCGCGGCTCGACGGTCGCACGATTGCCTGTGGATAAAGTTTCAAACAAACAGAGGCGGTCTCGAATTACCCGGGGTGTTTCGTAATTCCTGGAATCGAACACGGTTCTCGCGCAATCGTGTCGGCCCTGGGGGGCAGCAATTTCGAACGGAAGACGGCTGAATTTCAGGGAACGCTCGTCGAACGAACGACTTTGTCCAAGGAAGCGCGAGTCCCGCGACGAGAAAGCACGCTCGCGCAACAGGGGTTAATTAATGAATTACTTCACGCTGCCAGCTGAAGAAGATGACACGAGAAGATAGCCGTCCTCCCTCTGTCATTGTTGCACGTGAGAAACTGCGATGAATATAATAATTTCGCGGTTGAATTCAGCACGGGTTTCGTAAAGGCATTGTGTTCGCGAGATGATAGGTACACCCTCCCCTCTCTGAACATGTGTCGCGTGTTACGCAACATCGCTCGACTTTTCAACCGAAATTTTGTCTCCTAGAGCACGAACGCCCGCGGCTCGATCTACTTACCGCCATCGCTTGGTACAACAAAACCGCGCCGTACAGCAGGATCGCGCACAGAATATGATACCGTGAAATCATCTAAAAAATAGAAAAAGTACAACGATTAATAAATTCGAAGACATCGAAGAAAAGTACGATTTTCTTCGAATCCAAGTGAAAAAGAACGATCTTTCCGACGCGAGACGGGATTTAATATTTTTTTTCTTTTCTTTCCGAACTGCGGAAGACTCGACTTACCTTTTCGTCGAAAAATCCAATCACCTTAATCCGCAGTATCCTTCCTCGTGGTGTTCATTTATCTCCGGGTGATCCTTGTTCGTCGATCGCACAATGCACTCACCGGGCCCCCTGATTCGCTGGACCTCCGCCTACACAAGTTTCAGTCTTCGCGGTGTTACCGGCAAAGTTTCTTTCTCGAAGGATGCTACCACGAAGTGGTGGTATATATATGGCTTTAGAGATCGACCAGGAACAAGGGGGGGTTCTTGAGAGCCCCTCTTTCCTGGGGCTCCCACACCGGACGAACGTAGAAAGAGAAGATCCCAGGAAGGTGGAGGAGGGATCTTCTGCGATGCCGCAGATTCTTCTCTTACGCAATCCCTTCGTGCTCTTACACCCGTGAAAACACTCGTAACTTGATCGTACTTGAACCAGGGTTGCAACTTTTCCATGCGCCTCTCATCTTGTCGTCGCGAACCGCCGGAAAGGTTTGTCACAGGATAACCGATTGGAAATCGTTTCGTCTATTTGCACCGAGAATCTTTAAACGACTCTTTAAAAACACAGTAATCTGTACAGTAATGATTCTTAAAATGAACATCGCTTTAGGGTTGGCATCTTCATTTTTCGTATAGTGTCTTTTGAATATAGTCTTTCATGTTTCACTAGCTCTAATGGGGATCCCTCCAGTTGAAAGGGATAAAAATATTCTACTTATGAATCACATGTGGGTTCATTTTAAGAATCATTACTGTATAGGGTAAACGTACCTAAGATGGTCTAAGAACTAAAATTTATTATTCGTAAACGGAATTAATCCTTAAACGCGTTCAGGAAGACATACTATGACTGTAGCATCAATTGATCAATAATTAACAAAGGGAAAATATTTTAATGAATCATAATCGTGTGTAGATTTATTGAACCACGATAACTTTACACCATACTTGGAGAAGACAAGTCTAAACGTTATACGAACATATGAGTATTTACTAGAATTATACAATTAACGATGTGCTTGAATAATTTAATCGATACAAACATTTTTCTTAAAGAAACTAGCGATATTTTTCTCTCTTCTTTCATATTTTACGTTAGATGAAACAATCAGATTCGTGTTCACGTGCTTCATTTTATAAATACAACTGTACCCTAATATTTTTCTCCCTAGTCGATTAAAAGTCCCAAGTAGCGCTTTATTGGTTTAACAGATTGTACGACAACTGGAATTAGAAAAATCATAAAGTATATTTTCGAAGGATAAATTAAGCAGATATGTATAATTTCAGTTATTCATTTGCGAGTCACGTAACAATTCGCATATTTCTGGTTTTACAAGTATTTTTATTCTAATATGCTGTAATGTAATAAACTCAGCTAATAAATACATTGTTTTAATATTTGATAAAGAGTCTATTACCAATTCTTGAAGTAATTAATGTTATTTTATTACATCGATAAGAGAAATATTAAATTTCGAGCAGAAGAAATCGGCTCCCAAGAGTGTCGAAGAATTTGATTTTTTAATCAACATATTAAAAGACGAATTATTTTGCTTGATATTCACTTCATAATATCTAATAATCTAACGACGATGTTGTCGCTTATATTATGGAAGTTTATTCCCAATTAAAATATTTCGAGTAATTCGAAAACTACATGAACGTGCCAATACCCTTGAAGAGGTTAATTTTTCACGAGAAAGTCTAATATCTGGTGTCTTTTCCTTACCAGGCATGTTGACTTTGTCTGTAGGATTCCCAAATAATAAGTATAATTTTCGAACACAGTATTAAATTCGTTTTACAAAATGAGTGTTCGCGTTTGCATTTAACAGAAAAATACTAATAACAGGATTCCGTAAGAGAATAAAATTTCTGTTCGTTTGCAAGTAAGGTAGAACGAAAGAATGACGGTGTGTCGAAACGTATGAATCTCCATGATGAAACGTTAAGAAAAAAGGCCGGTTCAATTGTATTTTTGACAGTCCCCTTGCGCGCGAAAGTGCTGTCAGTTACGAGCCACGATGACAGGAAACGTGCTTGACAGTTCTGACCTAGTAATCTCTTTATTTTTTCACCGGGAATACTAAGTGCACGTTGCCGAACGTTTACGCAACGTCTGGTGCTTCTGCAACCGTGAAAACGATCGCGTTGCAAGGACCAAAGGGAGAGTCCTTCTCGGTTTCCTTAAACTTTGCCCGTTTCAAAACCACTTCCTGCATCGTCGATCTCCCGGAGAAGCTCCTTGTTCGTCAGGTCCGACGCCTTTCTTGGATTGAACGCGATCCTATCGATTAATTACACTTTGTTTGTGTTTCCCGGGGAGGATGCTCGAGATTATTTCGCCGATTTCATCGATCAGATACGTGCGTCTTTTATTCGTGGGATTCTCCGGCGGAACGGAAAATGCTTATTGTAAGTACGAGTAAGCCCCGAAATACATCGACGTTATCGTGGTTTAACTCTTGTTCCGTAACGAGTACGTATTTGCCAATGACAAGGCATGAATCAAGACTCGTGACTATACATCGAAGCTTATTCAAGCGTTAAAATAGTTTTACCATCCTCTTGTGTAGCTGGCTACAGAAACATGGAAATTGTTTTAATCATGAAACTGGATTTTAAAAAGTGGCATATGAATAGGGGGTATTTTAACGGGACGAAACATTCATTTTCGAGACCAAGCAGTTAGTTTTTGCGTGAACGACATGAACGCGCGTTAGATAATTAGAATATAAATAGAAAATATCAAGCGCATAGATAGGTAAAATTCTTATCTATGAATGCAAGTTACATAACGTTTTATCTGACATTCATTAAATAGGTATTAGAGTTTGAATTGCAGAATTAAATATTTCACAATAGACAAGTACAAATTTTACTATTGGTTTCATTTATCCATTACAGTAGAACCTCGATTATTGCATGAAAGTCATGCCCCTTGTATGGTGTCGAGTAAGCAACAAACGAAACTGAAACGTATACCATTTTATTTTTTAATTACGTTACGTTAAATAACTTCTTTCTTAAATACAGCTGAATATAAAGCTATAAAATCTTATTGATCCACCTGGAACTCCCTAAAACTATAGATTAAAAAAAAAATTAATTAAATTAACAAAAGAGTTAACATACGACCGAATCTAAAATTTGTATTCGTTGTTCGAAAATAAAATGTACTCAACTCTGGTATATCGTCGTTTAAACTATTTTCTTTCATCTAGGCTAATTGCGTAACAAAGGCGTTATTATTATCTAGCAAGATAGTGTATCCGAAGAGGATCAAAGTTGAAACGAAGATTCCAGAACTACCAATGTTATTATTTAAATGGATTCAGAAGAGAGTGTCGTGCATTTGGGAACCAGGAAGTTGGAACTTGTATGCTAATGGTTGTTCGCTATAGTTTCACAGGCGGAAAACAAGAATCTCGCGCGCGATCGAATCGTTCGTTTTCATGGAGGTTGCACGTCCCATCTTCCTCTCGGCAGAACCCTCAATTTTCGAGGCGCGTTCAGTGCCAATTAGCACGGGATAATTGCCGGTCACGAACTTTTCCAGATTGACATGCAAATTCTACGGAATTAGATGGCTGATTCCAACGACGGCTCGCCTTGGTTCTGCCTCGAATCAGATAACCAAGTTCTACGTCGTTTTTTAGTATTTTCTGCCTCGATCTGTTCGAATGGATTTCTAAAATGCTTGCGTCCGCACTCGAGACTGTGAATAATATGATAGAATAGGGTTTTTCAAAACTATACCTCGATACAGAATAATGGTCTACGAGCCCCCAAGAGAAGAATTATATTTTAATTTCTTTTTTATATAATTTGTAATTATTTAAAAAAACTGTCTATATTTTAAATATTTTTATACAATATAAATAGTTACTTAAACTTTTATACGCTATTCGTTAAAGCAATGTACAAAAGTAAATCATGCATGGGTTATCTTGAAATTTATTTAATACTGCATAAGAATAAATTCTTTTTTATCCAATAGTATTAAAACAATTCTTATTACTTGGGTTCCCAGTAGAACTATTGCATTACAAATATAAAATCTAGCAAGATTTACTATTTTTTATTACTTTTTATGGAAGCAGTATTCTCCCTTTGCACTTCATTGGCGCCGTTACG
Organism: Colletes latitarsis; assembly: GCF_051014445.1. Classification (NCBI taxonomy): domain Eukaryota; kingdom Metazoa; phylum Arthropoda; class Insecta; order Hymenoptera; family Colletidae; genus Colletes; species Colletes latitarsis. The sequence continues at coordinate 16,578,581 of NC_135141.1, read as the reverse complement.
ACGACATACATAATACCTACCATAACTCAATTCAATTTTCTTTTCTGATAACACAAAGTAAATTTACGAAAAACTCGAATAAAATTTAAATTATGGGCATTCATAAATTCTTATGGAAAAAAGGATATTATTTTATTTTTGGAAATCACACCATAAAATTGCATCGATATTTCCAGTCGTTCGTATTAATACAAATTTTCAGAGTGCAAAGGGTTATATTATATAGTTTTGAATTATATTAGTAAAATAAGAATATAATTCTACTTGAAATATTTTTCTTTACCGATGGTGTCCACAGGGAGGTGATATTTTAGAAACACATTTATTCAACGTATTAATATATCTTTATGAAAAAAAGCTATTCTTGAAGTGTACGTAGATACGTATGTGAATTTTATGAAAGCTACGATCGACAGTGTTTGAGCAAAGAATTCATAAGGAAATGGCGATGATTTTATATTTTATCTTAAAAGTTTTCTAGAATAAAAATAAAACATTACAGGAAGTAATTTTTTTTTGTTTCACGTTATAATATGCTTTGGTTCCTTTTTCCTGCCGCCAGTTTGAGAAACGCTGCGATAGTGTTCGATATGCGTGCTTACTAGATATAAATACGCTTGTAATGCAATAGTCTTCGTAAGCAAATATACTACAACGTTTCCAATTCTTTCTATAGAATCATCTTTGGTATGTTTTAATATAAATTACAAATTTACAAAATCGGACATTTGAAAAAATGAAAAGGGAACATTCGCAATTAAAGAGTGATTCGTTAACGTAGAAAAAGATAATTTCTAAAATGACATATGTGGATTACAATGTGTAATGCGTCGTGATAAGATTATGATTGGTATAATACAATTATCGAATGTTGCAAGAAATATGTAAGAAAAAAGTCCGTAATATTATATTCTTTTTGTGTAGAATGATACGTGCAAAATAAAACATATATTTTTACATACATACATTCATATAATTATATAAATATATCATATCCAAATGCAATTCGAACTGCGAGTAGGATAGATAACAAAAAATGTAAAAAGCTGTTAAAACTGTCATTATAGAGAGTACATATTATCGAACTGATGTTTTAAGCCAAAAATGTCTGAATCTACTCGAAAAAATGAAACGAAAATGTACAGTGACATCTTTTCGTATGGAGCTCCATAATTCTTATTAATTTTTTCTTTCTTCTTTTTAGACTTTGCTTTTTACGATTTCAAGGAAGTTTGATTAGTCCTGTATAAAATTACGTTTTTCTGCTTCAAGAAATCATTTTTTTATTGTTAATGTTCCCTTTTAATCGTTTCGAATGTTTCGCTTTTGTAAATTTTTAATTTCTATTAAAATATACCAAAGACGCTCCTAAAGCAACGATTGAAAATGTAGTATATTTGCTTACGATGAATATTGCATTTCAAGCGTATTTATATCCAGTAAGCACGCATATCAAGCCCTATCGCAGCGTTTCTCAAACTGGGGTCCGTAAAGAGGAAGGAAAGCATATATTATAACGTGAAATCAGAAAAAATTACTTCCTGTAATGTTTTATTTTTATTCTAGAAAACTTTTAAGATAAAATATAAAATCATCGCCATTTCCTTGTGAATTCTTTGCTCAAACACTGTCGATCGTAGCTTTCATAACATTCACATACGTATCTACGTACACTTCAAGAATAGCTTTTTCTCATAAAGATATATTAATACGATGAATAAATGTGTTTCTAAAATATCACCTCCCTGTGGACACCATCGGTAAAGAAAAATATTTCAAGTAGAATTATATTCTTATTTTCCTAATATAATTCAAAACTATATAATATAACCCTTTGCATTCTAAAAATTTGTATTAATACGAACGACTGGAAATATCGATGCAATTTTATGGTGTGATTTCCAAAAATAAAATAATATCCTTTTTCCATGAGAATCTATGAATGCCTATAATTTAAATTTTATTCGAGTTTTTCGTAAATTCAATTTGTGTTATCAGAAAAGAAAATTGAATTGAGTTATGGTAGGTATTATGTATGTCGTCGTGACGGCGCCAATGAAGTGCAAAGGAAGAATACTGCTTCTATAAAAAGTAATAAAAAATAGTAAATCTTGTTAGATTTTGTATTTGTAATGCAATAGTTCTACTTGGAACTCAAGTAATAAGAATTGTTTTAATACTATTCGATGAAAAAAATTTATTCTTATTCAGTATTAAATAAATTTCTAGATGACCCATGCATGATTTACTTTTGTACATCGTTTTAACGAACAGCGTATAAAAGTTTAAGTAACCATTTAAATCGAATAAAAACTTCTTTCTTTTTATGTATAAATATTTAATAACCAGGTTAGCAGCATTCATTTCGTCGATGCAGTTCCAGGATAGGTGGGAATGACACCGCGAACAATATCGAGGGAAAAAGTAGGGAACGTTAACGAGGGACTGTCGTATTACCGCATTTTATGCGTAACCAAATAATAGAATTTTGTTTCAGTTGCACGAAGCGAATACGGAAAAGGAGCAAGAACGGTGACAAGAAGATGGGACGAGAAGAGACGTCGTTTTTCATTAAATTATCGTTAATTACATATCGGGGCGGTTGCAAAACCTACGCAACGCTCGTGGGAAGGTCTGGCTGTTTCTTTTAGGATCGAGAATAGCCGCGGAGTCGTCTTGATGCCGCGAAGAAAATAACGACGTTAATGGAGAAGAAAACGTGTCTTCTTGTTAGGAAACCCGTTATTAGGAATATTATGGTCGCATTAGAAAGTCTCTCTTCCCCTCTTGTTTACCTAATTTAACGCGAGTCCGATAGTGGTTTCAAATATCTTATCGCACGATGTATCTTAATGTCCCCGTTTCGACTGTTGCTCGTCGCGAAGGCGCGGGTGTTATTAAGCACATACGTATGTACATTCTATCGCGGCTGCGAGAAAAAAAGAGTCGAGCGTCTTCTCTTCGCTGTTTTTTTTTCAGGAAGGTAATCAAAAGGAGACCATTCGTTTTAATGGACACTTTCGTCACAACAGTTACCTCTGCGTTCCGAATCTTCACACGCTCGGCAATGTTCAACCGCTATAAGCTTTCGTAATTTCATAACTAGTTGACTTCCGAGCATCTTTCCTGTCGCGTACAATAAGCGATATATGAAAGTCTTTCTCACGTTTCTATCACTGTCGACGGATTAAATATTTCGTTACGATACCTGGCGTAGCCGCGGTATCGTCGCGATTAAATTACACCGGGTTTAGAAATCCGATCGTCCTCGCCGATTACGCGGCGTCGAAAACGGCTGACAAACGCCTAATTGCAACGAACTACGCTACCATTCGCGCATCTACGGGCACGATCGATTTCTTTTCTATAAAACGTGATTACCGTGCTAAATGGTTCGTTCAATTATATTGTATTTCAATTGTGCAATTTAATTACATCGCCATTGAATCACATAATTCAATTGCTGATTAATGATCAGTCTAATTGAAATATAACTGAGTTGCAGCTCGTAACGTTGAAGAATGGAGATCAATTTATATATGTTTATTCTATGAAATGTTCTTGTATATTGTATATTTATAATAATATAAATCTATCATCTGTTAGTAACGTATTTCATTTTATTTATATATTAATTTTGTTAAATCTGATCGAAAGATTATCACCATTTTTTTCCTTTCATATATGTAGTTTGCAAACTGGGTGATGTAAGACGTATATCGTTCATTTTTCATTTTTGTAAAATTTTTGTAAAATAGGCTTTATTATGAATTTGTGAATAATACCTTTTTTTTAATTTCTTTTTATAATTTCTTTGTTACACATCGAATAAAGGAACATTAGACTTTTTATTTGTATGCAAGTTCTAATCATTTAATGCTATTATCATGTTTTTAAGTGCCAATCGTTGTACAGGTATCTTGCGATAATCTATCAATCCACACCGTATTTTGGAAATTTTTTCTGGAGATTTCTTATCGATTATCTTGCACATCCGCCGATTATCCACTTACTTTGTACACGCGAGTAATCAGCAGATGTGTAAAATTTTATTCGATTAACAGATAACCAATAAGACCAACTTATAGCAATTTAATTGTAACATTTATTCGATCAAACAGTCAAGATTTTATCTGTTCATTGTGGAATATTTTATTCCATTTTTACTTAACAAGTTATTCGAAAATCTAAATAAGAATTCTGTTCATCTTTCCGTAGTTTTCCCGTAATTTTCATACTTGCTCCAATAAATAATTCCATAATAATACCGATTATGAGGTACCATAATTTTTAACAAATTCTATAATTACTTAGCAATAAAATAAACTTTAATTCACCGAAATTTTATGTCAACGTATCCTGCAAGTTAAAAAATTTAATCGTCCTCTTACGCAGCGTCAAGAATGGTTGACACACACCTAATTGTAATTATATCTCGCGACGATCGATCGATCGACGGCGTATTTCGGAACTTTTCGCTGGATGTTCCTTATCGATTTTCCTCTGCGTCCGCCGATTGTCCAATTATTTTAACATCTACCTCGATTTTTATCCGCATCTAACGAACGTAGCGCCTCACAATCGACCCGGCGCTATCTTCGGTTGCGTAACATCGCGCTGCCATCGCATGGATTTAATTCTATCCAGAGTTACGTAAGCAATATAACATCAATTATAACGAATCCAAGGAAGCAAGTTTTGTATTGTCGCTTTCGTTATTCCCGTGCTCGTTTTTATTATAATATTAACGGCAATATTCACTGCCCTCAATTGTTGCAGTTGATCACTTTTCATGCTCTAACGACAGATCAGACGTCAATAGATCCAGGTTTGAAACGGTAGATCCACTTAATCGTCTTTGTTTGATCGTGAACTCGTATTGTACCACTTTGGATTTCTTTACGGATGCTATTGCATCATTTAAAAATTGTGTATTTAAACTTTTTTAATTAAAATTACCTTTTAACGGGTCAATAGTTTTAAAGATATAAACAATTCAAGTTACGGACCATGCTTATACAGGGAGTTCGGCCACCTCTGGGAAAAATTTTAATGGGAGATTCTAAAGGCCAAAATAAGACGAAAATCAAGAATATCAATTTGTTGATTGAGACTTTGTTAAAAAGTTATTAAAAAATTATTTTCGGTTGTGGAGGTCAGTTACAATCATTTTTGGTGAATACACATACCCCCGATGTCCTACGTACTTTCGAGAAAAAAATTCTTTACCGAAAATGTAATTTCAGGCCAGAAATATTTCCTTGAAGTTTCATGTGAATCTTTAAAATGTCATAACTCTTGAACGGATTGGAGGATTTTAATGTTTCAAGCGGCAAACAATGCGTATTTTGGTAAAGAATATGTAGAAATTCTAAGAATATTCGAAAAGTTGTTCCTTAACCCCGTAAAGTGAGAAAAACCCATTAAAATGGCCCAATCTTCAAAGGCCCATAATTGGTACAATAATGAACGTATCTCATTGAAATTTAGTATGGAAGTAGAGCTCATGGATTGTATTTTTTTGTAAATCATTATTTTAAATATTAAATGGGATAGATTTATTGTTATCATTTGTTTCTTATTATTTATGTTTTGATTGCATACATGGGGCAATTATCATCCAGCATCATGTACTCTGTGAACGCAATAACCTTTTGCAATAAAAAAACCTATATACCACTGAACGGAGACTCGAGAACCCAGAACCTTGGATTTACCAGTCAGGCACTTTTCTCACCTGGCCAACATCATTTTGATATCTTTTATCTATACTCATGGTATGTATCTACACTTGATATCTTACAAATATCGTTGGGAACGTATAAACTATCACTTCGCAAACATTCGTTAAAATTGAAGTCGGACAATCGAGGTCCTTCCGTTGTTAGTCTATTACTTTCTATACTAATGGGGTGTCCCGTTTATTGAATAAATAAAATAAAAATAATTATCGAAGCGCGGGGAATAACGTAATTAAAATTTATTTTCCCTTATATTCGTCGCATCTCCGACACCGGTGGTTTTATCGTTCGCGAATCGTGTACCGCCCATGCTGAACGAGACTGCCCGAAGCTGTCCCACATTTTCAACCGTACACGTGCCTACGTACCTACGTGACACCTGTCCGCGAGGAAATTGATAAGTGCTCGCATCTCATTGTGCAACGACGAGAAATGCGAAAGCTCGTCCGCGAAGCAAATATTTCGCTTCAACGGACGAAGGACGAATAGCTTTTATCAGCGTCATCGTTTTATCGATGAGTCCGCGCACGTTTCCTACCAACATTTTAATCTCTGGACGATGTCGTCGCTTCCTTTACGAAAAACACAATAACACGAGTACCGAAACAAAACTACACGAATTTACTATTCTTACCGTTCTCGATTAGTGATTTACAAACTTCTAACATCTTTGGTACATAGTAGCCACTCTGTTTTTAAAAGTTTAAAAATCGGATGTTTCGGTTTAGTTTTGGTCAAAACTAATATTTTTCTAGCCGTATTGTTCGTAATTTTGAAGCAATAATATCGTTTTTAATCTAAATCATAAATCAAAAGAGATACCAAATTTAGTATTCACTTTGGTACTTCATTCCTGGGAGACGATCTTATTTAATCGAATAAGAACAATATTCACGTTTGTTTACAAACATATTGAGCATAAATAAAGAAGCTTTAATTTGTACATAATTAAATATACATATTTCATTTATTCTCGACTCTCTAATATTTTTAGAATCTGAATTCTAGTATATTGCACAATGTACACTTTTTTTGTTAACCATTATTTTTGATGTAAAAATAAAATATTAAAAATACCGAGATATATTTGTCTATGAGAAACCACGCTTTATTTTAGTACATAATTGTGGGATTAAAAATAAAAAATACCATTCATTTATTAAGGGAAATAACGATTCTATTATACAGGGTGTTCGGCCACCCCTGGGAAAAATTGTAATGGAAGATTCTGGAGGCCAAAATAAGACGAAAATCAAGAATACCAATTTGTTGATGGTAGCTTTGTTAAGAAGTTATTAACTTTAAACTTCCGCCAATATTGAATTTTTTTCTCGAAAGTGGATAAGATTTCGGGAGTATGTCTATCCACCAAAAATGATTGCAATTGATCCCCGGATACGAAAATAATTTTTTCAGAATTAATTAAAAATTTTTTTTTCGTCGAAAAATTTAGGCACCTACCCCCCGTCGATTTTTCTTAGAAATTACTTTTTTATTTTTAATAATTTTGTTTGACGCCCTACAGAAAAGTTGTCTAATACTTTTTTGTAGGTACCCATGAGCTCTACTTCAGAAAAAAGTTGCATTGAAATATATTCACAATTGTAGGAGTTATGACTGTTTGAAAATGTTACCATTTTTATGGGGTTTTTCTCATTTTGCGAGGTCAGGGACCAACTTTTCGAATATTTTTATAATTGCTACATATTCTACCCTAAAATACGCGGCGTTTGGCTTTTTTAACATTAAAATCGTCCAATCCGTTTAGAAGTTATGACGTTTTAAAGATTCGCATGAAAATTTAGGCAGACATTTCTGGCTTCACATTAGATTTTCGGTAAGGAATTTTTTTCTCGAAAATAAGTAGGATTTCGGGGGTATATCTATTCATAAAAAATGATTATAATTGACCCCCGCAACCGAAAATAATTTTTCCACAACGATTTGAAATTTTTGAATTTAATTGTTAATAACTTTTTAACGAAACCTCCATCAAGAAATTGGTATTCTTGATTTTCGTGTTATTTTGGCCTCTAGAATCCTCTATTAAAATTTTTCCCAGAGGTGGCCGAACACCCTGTATACAAACAGTAACATTGAAAGTAACTGATAAAATTGTTGTAAATATGTCATACTGTAAATATGTCAATTACTCTTGTTCAAATATTTTTATACAAATAATGACTGAAACTCCCCTTATCATATCACACGAATTATGATATATTTTGATCTTATCAAAATCCATAACTTCGGACTTCAAGAAATAGGCGATTTGCCATAGATGATCGCGTGATTTTAAGATTTTTTTTGTTAACACGCTAATTCAAATATTTAGAATAAATGAACCCCAACATTTGTAAAGTTTTCAATAATATTCTTGCCATTACAAAAGTTTCTAAATTAACAAGTGCGTCACTGAAATATTGAATGTTTATATTTTTCACAGTATAGTTTGAAGAAGTTCGAGGACACAAAAAATGTGTTAATATAAAATATGATCATCAAAATTGTCGAACAAAAACATTATGAAATGATTATTTAAATAAAAATTAATAAAAATTATACAACAACGAGCAAAAATCTAAATTTTTAAGAAAGCTGTGGAATCTATGTAAACGTTCGGTGGAAGCCAGTTTGAATACCACTGTTCTAGAAACTTAATCAGTACTCTTTGTGTTCAGGAACGTGTACCTGCTCTACTTGTACTCTTTATCCAGGTGGTTCCCCGTTATCTTAGCATTAGTTAAGATTTAGAATCACGGCGATAATAGATACGCAAGCATTCCGTATCAGTATAAATATATACAGTCTTTACATTGGTAACAAAGTAGAAAATTACAGAAGATTTTATTCGATTTTATTGTTGAAAATTTGTCATAGATATTATAAAAATTACTAAGCTATGAAAGATATTTGTTTTCGCTTTTCTAAAATTATTTTGTCTCGTGTAACTTCGTTGATATATATATAAACATTTATTTCAAAACAATAGCGTCAGTGATGTAAGGTTGTTAGAAACTTCTTTGATCTTTGTGGAACAGAGAAACATAAGAAACTAATTAAACAAATGATGGGATGGTGAAGACATCTTACGTATCTGTTTCGGTAAGATTTCTTTTTTTACATTTTACGGGATATGTTCCTCCAAGCGATGCGTTGATAACTCGGTTGTTTAATCCCATTTAAATTATAAGGAGGCTCAGGAACTGAATTTCACTTGTATTAATTTTACGAAGGAACAGCTGTAGAGTGCTTCTTTAATTAAATAGCGTATGAGATGGTATCGACACTTCAGCGATACCTATACGTCCATTACCTCTCACAATCAGTCGAAGATACCATGCAAAGGCACGCATTATCTTCAATTATCTGCGCTCGATTGTTTACTAATTAGATAGTGTAACTCTCTTCAAAGTACCAAATAAAACATTAAACGTGTCGTGAAAATGGTTCGTAAGTTTTGTCGTAAAATACAAGGGACTCGATGAAATAAAAATCAGAAGAAAAAATCTTTATGGTCCACGAGTGAAAAATATTCGTATTCGTCTACGCCAATAACAAAACTTTAAATAACTTGTGATATATTATTGCAAAATTACACCAACGTGATCTAGTACTTCTGTAGACTAATTCCGAAATAATTTGAGAAAATTATTTTCGAAAATGGACTTGTGACATTAAGCAAATCAGATTTATTCAAATGATCACAGAATTAGCTGTAGCACGAAATTATGCGACTTTCCCATACGCCAGGGGTCGGTAACCCGTGACTCGCGAATCTCATGCGGCTCTTGAGCTAAATTATTGCCACTCTTGATCCAAGTTAAATTATTTAAATCGTACTTAAGTCTTTCACAATTTAAATAAACGTATAACAAAAACATGTACCATTTTTACACGCATTGTTGAAAAATGCAAATTAAGGTAAATTTTCACAATTTTCCGAAGTGACATTATTATCTTGCTTACTTACATTTAGTTATTTCAAATTACTACTTTATTATAAATTTTACAACACTCTTATGAAATTAAAATTAATATGCAATAAGTAAAATTGTTTGGGGAAGCAAATTTTAAAGATAAATTTAAAATCGAAGAAGGACTTGTGAATAATATTATAGAAAGGTTGAAATGGTAATAATAAGCAAAAAGTACTAAAAAAACAATTGTAGATAAAATTCTACCATTGATTTGAAGAATTGCGGTCAAAAACGAAGTGGTTTGTTTCTATGCTATGAACCAAGTTATTGGCGGTCAAAAACGAAGTGACGGCGTTCCGCTGTTTTTCCAAGGCGTTGACCATTTGCACCCCCTTCCACCAAGAGTTTCCCCGTGGCGGGGGTGCAACGATGCCTGTGTAAGTAGCTTGGCGTCCAAGATCGAGGGTGCTACGTTTGACATGCATCGGTCCCTGGGCCCGTGTGCAAAACTAATCACTATCACACACCATGTCAGATCACGCGAACGGGAGCTCGTGGAGTTTCGGAAACCCGACAAAGGCAAAATGACGCGTGCCCTCTTTCTCGATTCACCGAAGCTGACCAAAGTAAGTTCGGACCGTCTCGTGGGAGTCGACAGAGAAAGGCTCACAATTCCCTTCTCGCTCTTGAACAACTAATATCCGACCTCCCGTCAACAGGTCTCCACTGACCTCTGCTGACCGCTGCTGACCACTCCTGGAATTTCTGACAACGTATAACGATTACGACTGGCTACTGTTAGCCTCTCCCAGCCTCTACTGGCCTCTTCTGACCACTCCTGTTACTTCTGACAACGAATAACGATTACGACTGGCTACTGTTAGCCTCTTCCAGCCTCTGCTGGCCTCTGCTGACCACAGCTTATATTTATGACAACGTATAACGATTACTACTGACTTCTGCCTGCCTCCGCTGGACTCTGCTGACCGCTACTGACCACTCCTGTTACTTCTGACAACGTATAACGATTACTACTTGTTACTGCTTGCCCCTGCTGGACTCTACTTGCCTCTGCATGCCTCTGCTGGCCTCCGTTGGCCACTGCTGACCGCTGCTGACCACTGCTGACCACCGCTTATATTTCTGGCAACGTACAACGATTACTACTTGCTACTGCCAGCCTCTGCTGACCTCTGCCAGCATCTCCCGACCTAAGCTGGCCTCTGCCAACATCTTCCGACGTCAGCTGACCATCGCTGCCCACTGCTGACCGTTGCTGACAACTTGTGACATGATGTAATATAATATAATATGTATATATGTACTAAAGTTTTGTATAATGTAAATCTATGCCAATATATGATATAATTTCAAAGAATTCTATGTATTCTCATCATTTTTTACCCCTCTTTCCCTCTCCAAATTTCCCGCCGCCAGGAATTTTTGCGAATTCCTGGAAATGACGTCATTTCTAAGAATTCCTGAAAATTCTCGGATCCCTGAAACTTACCGGCGTCCCTGATACTTCTCGGAATCCCTGAAATTTCCCAAAAGTTTCAGGCAGCGGCTAAAATTTTGGCCTGAATTTTTCGGCAAAGAATTTAAAGAGCTATTACGTAATATAGCTCTTGAAAATTTTTCGCGGCCGGAATTTTTCGGCAAAAATTACGTAATATTACGTAATATTACGTAACATTATGTAATATTACGTAATAGCTCTTTAAAATTTCTCAGGCCGGAATTTTTCGGCAAAAGTTATGTAATGTTACGTAATATTACGTAATAGCTCTTGAAAATTTTTCGCGGCCGGAATTTTTGCCGTTGCCTGAAGCTTCTTGGAAATTTCAGGGATTCCGAGAATTTTCAGGAATTCTTAGAAATGACGTCATTTCCAGGAATTCGCAAAAATTCCTGGCGGCGGGAAATTTGAAAACTTTCTGGGGAACTTGGGAAATTTTAAAAGATTCGGAGTGTCTTATAACTAAGGGAGATATAAGAACACATAGAATTCTTTGAAATTATATCATTTACTGCTATAGATTTACATTATACAACACTTTAATACATATAAACATATTATATTATATTACATCGTGTCACAATTTGTCAGCAACGGTCAGCAGTGGTCAGCGATGGTCAGCTGACGTCGGGAGATGTTGGCAGAGGTCAGCAGAGGCTGGCAGTAGCCAGTAGTAATCGTTGTACGTTGCCAGAAATATAAACGGTGGTCAGCAGTGGTCAGCAGCGGTCAGCAGAGACGAGCAGAGGCATGCAGTGGCAAGCAGAGATCAGCAGGGGCGAATAGTAGCAAGTAGTAAGCGTTATACGATGTCAGAATCATCAGGGGTGGTCAGCAGTGTTGAGCAGAGGCCAGCAAAGGCATGCACAGGCAAGCTGAAACCTGCAAAGGCAAGCAGAGACAAGCACAGGCTGACAGAGATCAGCAAAGACCAACAGAGGTTCGCAGAAGTCAGTAGTAATCGTTATAGGTTGTCATAAATATAAGCGATGGTCAGTAGAGTCCAGCAAAGGCAAGCAGTAATCAGGAGCAGTCAGTAACAGTCGCTGTATGGTGTGAAAAGTTGTCGGGAGTTGTGTACTTTTGTCAGCACTGGTCATCAGAGGTCATCAGAGGCAAATAGAAACCAGGAGTAATTTGCAGAGTTCAGTAATGAACTCTAGGAAAGGCAAATAAAAATACCTGGGCAGTCGAGATTCCAAATCGTATGCTGTGGACGGGAGTTCGGATTTCAGTTATTAAGAGCGAGAAGGCAAATGTGAGCCTTTCTCTCTCGACTCCCACGAGGCGGTCCGAAATTACTTCGGGCAGCTTCGGAATAATCGAGAAAGAGGGCATGTGTCAGTTTGCCTTTGTCGACTTTCCGAAACTCTACAAGCTCACGTACGCGTGATCTGGCATGCGTGAGTAGGGCACCGGGTGCTGAATCTGACATCTTTGGTTGCAACCACTCGAGACTGCCTTCGCCGACCAAGTTTATGTGTTAACATAAGGTTAACACGATTTTGCTTGGATGAGATTAGAAGACACTTACAAAACAATTGTCATTTCTTTAGTAGAAATATTTGTTCGCACGTCACATTAATATTTTTGTGGGATCTCTTTTACCCATTTATCATGTAACAACATATGTATAGATTTTTTCACCACTTTGGAACATCATCAAAAATAGACATTTTATTGGAATAATACACTAGAAAACCAACAGTTAAATTTTTATATATCCGTTGTGAAGTATTTGATCGTACAATTGGAAATTTTATGTAATAAGTAACAGATAAGCAATTGTTTGTTTTTTAATCGTTATTTGAAAGTTTTATCTAGGTAAGAATTTTATTATCTGAGAAGTCGAATGCCTCTCATTCCGGAAGTCGATATATAATTTCATTATCTTTTATTAAAAAGATTAGAAATTTTGTATATATTTATGCTTTATAGAGTCTTTATAAATGATTTATTTATTAATATACAGCTGGATTTCTTCATTTTTGGGAGCAGAAAATAATTTACTCTCATATATTGTTCTTTATCTTTTAGTTCATGAACAATATCACTAGTATGGATCTGTCAAAAACCATAGGATACATTTCGCGTTATACAATTACTTTCTTTGAATTTTTTGTTTAAATTACAAAAATCTTAAATATGTCAGTGGTGATATATTGTATAGTTATGCTCCGCAGTGTAGAAATATGCGAAGTATCTTATATTAGGTCGTCGCATAAGTTGGTGCTGTTCAATATTCTGAAATTGACACATAGACTATTAGTTTATAGAAAATTAGACGCGCTATTTATTGCATGAAAAATAATTCATACTACATACGGTTTTTTTCATATTAATTATTTATAAATTTTTATTTGTTCCTTTTATTTCGATGGGTCTGAAAATATTTCAAACATCTTGAGGTTTACGAATATATTTTAATTTTCACTAATATTGCAATTTAAACTGCAAGTTGTCACTACTTATTCATGACGAATATACTCGTCATAACACAAAATTTTACACCTTTTTCATGACGAGTATACTCGTCAAAAACAGTTAACTGATTAAGGGCCTCTCTTCACGTTCCTAGAAGTGTAATACAAGAAAATTTTAACTCTTTACGAAAAAAATAAAAAAGAAAACTTTAAGTTTAACCCTGTTACACGAGAATTCCCCCTGAAGTTGTACTAGAAAACTCAGTACGAACATATGGAACGACCCAATATTTTTGTCGAATACCGTAAGTGTTGACCCGCATCGAAAATCAGCGTGAGAAAAAGATGTTGGTTATGGGATGACCGAATATTCAGCGCGTGAAGAGAGCGAAGAGCACGTGTAGCGTGCCGCGCATCTGTTCTCCAGTCGTTGTACCTTGAATACGATTTTTCCAACGGAGCGGTCGATCATTGAATCGACTATCACGAGTATCGGATCGGTCCCATCAGTACGCACGCGTGAGTCGTGGCAGCGAGCCGATGGTGGCAGTTTCGCGGTGCGTTTTATCAGTCGACGCGAGTCGAAGCGAGCCGCGGCGCGGCGTGTCCCAGATTTCCAGGCGGTCGCGTACGACCAAGCGACAGTGCACAGCACCGGCAGCTGTTCCGTCGATCGTTCGCCGGATCCTAGATCGGTCCATCCTCAGAACGGTTTCGCGGTTGAACGGGTGCGGATCGATCGACCGGTAGCCACATCCGCGACCATGTTTCCGGATACCTGGAACACGTAGTCCGCCGCGTGCCGCAGCTGCATTCGGATCGAGATCACCTGAGACGATTGCACCTGTGTACCGGCTACTTTCCGATCCCGGCCAAGTGTTTCGTGACCGTGCTCCTTCAGTGATGTCGATTGTCGTCGAACGTGCGAGGACTGCGAAGGTAAACGATCGAAACCTAATCGACGCGTTCCCTCTGCCCGTGAAAATCGCCAAACACCTGTTCGATCTCGCGTTTCCACCAGTCATCGTTTCCCAACTCGAAATCCTCGTATTCTGGGCAATAAAGCATCGTTATCTCGACGGTAGTATTCGTAACGCGATAAGACGCGTCTACGTTTCCGACGCGAAAGTTCTCGATGCTTCGCAACGATTTTCTCGACGCGTCGTGTTCGATTTCGCGGTTCTTCTTCCGCGTTTTCAGCCGGAGCGGAGTATCGCCGTATCGTGAGAAACCGCGCGGCGAGGAACGACGATGGATGAATCACCGACGCACCGGCTTGCGTTTCAGTCATCGAGACGTCTGTCCGTCGATCGATGCACGGTATTAATTAATTAGGCGACCCGCGTTAACTCGCAATTGAGAAATAAGAGGAACGTCGCGACGATTAGACCGAGCAAACGCGAACGGCCACGGTTTGAAAATTCCAGCGACGCTAGACACGAGTCGTTGCGGCTCGTTCGTGACACGGGCATAATAGCTTCCGGTCCGACACCCATCTACCGCGGCTTCCGGTATCACTGTTACCCTCTCGTGAGCTCGAAACGAAAATGGAATCGCTCTCTTTCTCGACTTCCCGGCGCGGTGTAACGGCGTCGACCTTGGATCGATGGACAAACTCGCGCAACGACGTTCATTAATTTCTCGTCGATGTCAAAGATTAACGGCGGATTTGTCGTCGAAAGTCGGTGTCCGATATCTCGGTACGTAACGGAGATCACGGAAAACCGTAATAACGAGCAGTGACTGTCTATTGCTCCGTTTCATCCTCGAAAGGTACCGTTACGATCGATGCTGCGCCTTTTTCTTCTCTTCGCGTGTACGCCAAATTATCGCAAATTATTTTTATAAATCGTCCCAGTTTCGTCCTCCGCTTTGTCTAGTTTACGCATCGAGAACGAATCGATTCTTATTCGAGCACCCGGTACGTGGACACGCGCGTTAACAGTTCTAGTATTGTACGCGGGTGTAATTGGACGACAGGTGTACGGACGCCGCGTGTTTACAAGGTGCTCGAAAATACACCTCGTCCAGCTGTTGTCGCTCGACGAGGCATCGGAGATTTAAATTCTCGACGTAGAATTTACATTTTATCGTTAATTCGTTGATTTTTCATTACCTTTTTAGCCGTCCTTGATTCTAATAGAAACACCGTTTTTTGTATTTGGTTTCTTGCACTTTTTGACAAAGGACCCTTGTATTCGAGTTATTAACCTCTCCAATTCTCTACTTATTTCTGTTCTTGATAATATACTACTTTACGTTTAATAATTAATTAAGTATTGTTATTACTATACACAGGTAACCCTCCTATAACACGGTAGATAGGTTCCTAGAAAATGCCGTGTTGTGTGAAACCGTGTTATATGAGATCCAAAGTCAGCCAAAAATAAATATTTTTTTTTAATTCTACATAAGCAACTTAATTTCTGTGAAAAATATAAATGTATGTATAACACAAAACAAAAAATATTATTTTAATTTAACCCAACTTTAATTTAACAAATTATAATTTGTTTATATATTTTCATGTAAAACCACTATAGTTCATTATTCCTTCGCAAAAATCATGTTATCCAGTGCTGTAGAAGTATAGTATTCTACAAAGGTTTTCGCAATTTTCTTATCGTGTTAGAGCGAAATCATGTTATAGGATGCCATGTTGTAGAAGGGCTACCTGTAGTTTCGTTCGTGTACAATTATTGATTTGATGGGTGAATTACTGATAACAAGCGAAAAAACTGATAAAAAATAATTTTAAGTTTAAATGCTTCAAGCAAACTTTCTTGATTGTTTTATCTATGTATTGTCATAGAACTTTTGATTATTAAAATTATAATAGTGAATGTATAGTGAAATGTCGATTATCCAGACTAATAGAGAGGAAAATTGGTTTCAGTAATCGATTTTTCGGATAATCAGTCTAGTAAAACCAATCTAGTAAGTATCCAGTATCGCGTATCAGGTATCTAATACCAAGGTATCAAGTATCTACCAAAGTAAAACTAACTATCGTATAATAGAAAGAAATAAAGTAATTTTAAAAGAGCCATATTTATCATATTAAAGAATATGTTAAACGTGACATAAAAAATAAATTAATAATTCTGTTTCTTCTACGATGAATATCGAAGAGGCATCTACCTCTTCTTTAGTTTTCGTCAACCTTAACGCAATATTCATTTTTGCATTACTATTTCGTTCTTTAACAATTTTGATTCATCGTTTTTAAGTTCGACGATTGTGGACTTTCCAACATTATATATACATATTTACATTAGAAATCTTCTTCAAAATTTCTTTTTCAATTCTAACACCATTTTTCCCCCTTTATTACTCATAATGTAAGTGAAACGTGTAATTTTAATTATGCGTTTATATCTAATATTTGCAAAATAAATATAGACTTCGAAACGTTAACAATGTTAGAACTAGACTTATATTTCACTAATTGATCATTCGCATAGTTTACGAAATCGACTTTCTACTGTAGTGTACTTACATAAAATCATTATTTCAATTTTATTTTAAGTTAGCCATGATTCTGAATACTTCGTTTTCTAATCGAATATTTACTCGGAAAAGGATAATAAGGCAATCCTTTCCTTTATTATTTTGGTTCACATTACAATTGCAGTCATAGTAATCAAGAATGATCGAAATCGTGTCAGTTAGTAGGACTATATCTTATCTTATGACTTATCTTTCTTTATATCTCTGAATCAAAGTTCAATTCTAGTCATTTTTTTAGTTGTCGACTTTTTTTCTTTTGTTCTAGTATCAGTTATATCTTTTTCATTTCAAACAAACAAAATGGTTGGAATCGTGGACACCGTGAGACATTTTTTAAAAGCGACTATTTTTCAGAGTATGCAGTGACACCAATTTTAACTTTGTTTCATCCAAAAAATAAAAAATGTTACTAAAATATATGTATATAAATGAACCTTGTAAATTTGACTGCAAACAGTGTTATAGTTTACTTGCAAAAAATTCCTCAAAAATGTTTGAACAAACGCACTTCACGTTAAAATACTTCCTTAACACTAAAACTACCAACAATTATGGTATATTTATTTGCACCAAAGAAATTAAAACTATAGATATTTAAAGAAATATATAATCCAATGAAAATAAATGTTTATCCATTCTCTTATAAAAAACCATTCTAAATTTTCAAAAATCCAGTCAAGTAAATTTGCAACAATTTTCATTAGAAATTACGAATGGGTCACTTTGACCAGTTCGGTAGTTGTAGCGTTAATACAGGGTGTTCGGCCACCCTTGGGAAAAATTTTAATGGTGGACTCTAAAGGCCAAAATAAAACGAAAATCAAGAATACCAATTTGTTGATGGAGGCTTCGTTAAAAAGTTATTAACAATTACATTCAAAAATTTCAAATCGTCCTGGAAAAATTATTTTCGGTTGCGAGGGTCAATTAGAATCATTTTTGGTGAATAGGCATACCCTCGAAATTCTACCCACTTTTTAGAAAAAAATTCGAGAAAGTGTGAAATTTTTCGACGGGGGAAAAAATTTTCAAATCGTTCTAAAAAAATTATATTTAATTACAGGGGTCAATTACAAGCATTTTTGGTCATTACACATACCCCCGAATTCCTACGCACTTTCGAGAAAAAAATTCTTTACCGAAAATCTAATTAGATGACTACGAAAAAAAAGAATTTCAAATCATTTTCGAAAAATTATTTTCGGTTACGGGGGTTAATTACAATCATTTTTGGTGAATAGACATACCCTCGAAATTCTACCCACTTTCTAGAAAAAAATTCGAGAAGGTGTGAAATTTTTCGACGGGGAAAAAAATTTTCAAATCGTTCTGGAAAAATTATTTTCGGTTGCGGGGGTCAATTGCAATAATTTTTGGTAAATAGACATACCCCCGAAATCCTGCGCATTTTCGAGAAAAAAATTCGGAACTGGCGGAACTTTAAACGTTAATAACTTTTTAACAAAGCCTCCATCAACAAATTGGTATTCTTGATTTTCGTTTTATTTTGGCTTCTAGAATCCCCCATTAAAATTTTTCCCAGGAGTGGCCGAACACTCTGTATATTCGGTAGTTCGGTAGTTGTAGCGTTAATATCGCAACGTATTTGTCTGGATGAATTTTTTTACGTCGAAAAATAGGTATTGCGAAGCGGACGCGGTGTCGTGCATCGGAATTTCCGGGTTGTTGGAGCTCTGCGAGGGCGGCCATAAGGTAGGGCTTGTTTTCGAAACGGTGACCGCACTCGAGGATTCACCGGCGGGAGTTCGAACAACAGAATGCCCACACCTGACCAACGGACGGAATACATTAATGAATCCCTTTTCACCTGACTGTCGGTCACCTGACTCATTTCCTGCGCGCTCGGTGCCAAGCCCCCTGTGCGCATTTAGGATCCTAGATAGTCATCGCGTTTTACGCGCCTTCTCGCATCCGTTTCGATCGATTAAATCAGCGCGATCCGCGAACGGGAGACCCAGTCGGTTTGGCGTTCGCTCGCGTTCACGTTCCGTCGTTCGACGCCCGGGTAAACGGTTTGTTCAGCGCGTACAGTTAAATATAATTCGAACTTGTTTTCAATTATCTTACATATGCGCTTCAAGCGGTAAATTAATAGCGCTTGAATATTTCGGATGGAATCACAGTTAAACTTATGATCTATCTTAAAGCACAGTATGGTTTATACTTGATTTTAACTTGTATGTTTTACTTGTTGTTTGTATTCTCCTATTTCCCGTCGGAAATTCTACCCTTAAATACTTATCGGTCTAGAGGTCTGGCGGATTGGTTGTCGTTCACATTTTGAAATTTGTCAGGGAAGGCGGTCATTTTCCCTGATTGGAGGAGTATTTTGGTGGAAATTATTAGCGGAGTGACCGCCTCCAAGCCATTGGTCACCCTCAGGTACCGAGGGCACCATCGAGTGACGTCCGAGAAACTCCGCGTGCCTCGACCGTAGCAGGTAATAAGTTTATGAAACGCCTTGACCTTACTAAGGCATGCAAGACGAAACAAAACTGAAAAATGTTTAAGCCTAAAATAAAGAACCATATAGCTGATTGTAAAACATCGTAGAAGGCAACCGATGGTCGATGGCTTCATAAGCGTATTGTTGCTACGGGTCAATTCAGGGTTTCTTTGGACCCTTTTTCGGGCGTGCATGGGTCGCGCTGTAAATATGTTGTTACCATGTAACACGGTTGTTCCATTTTTTTTTGCGAAACATTCGCGAAACGGTCGAAGCCGGCCAGACGGAAAGAGACCGAAGGAAACGATCGAGCGCAAGGTGCAACACGTGCTGGACGACAGCTGTTTTCCGGTTTAAGCCGAGACGTTAAGCCCGTTTTTAATTCCGCGGCTGAACGCGTTTCGGGATGTAACGATGACGGTAATGACGGCCACGAGGGGTGAATCTTCCTCCCCTTGGCCGTTACACGATCGTAAATTGCTCGGTTGTTTCGCCCGCTGGGCATAATCGACGCATAAATAACGAGAATATGTACTTCACATTTTATTTAGCGCGAGCGTTCATTATTTATGGACAATCTCTTGATATAAAATGGATATAGGCATCGATACAGTAACTACAAATATGGATAATGTTTAGTTAGGACATGTATATGGTGTTCCACGAAACTCGTACAAGGCGTAGTTTTAAAAGAGTTAATGAAAGAACAAGACCAAAATTTCATTGGGAAGCATCGAATATGTTTCTGCGTTTTGCGTTCAAATGTTTCAATACTATCTAAGTCAGCTTGATTTTCATATATTTTCGTATCGAGCAATCCGTGCGTTTCTTCCATCCAGACCTAAAACTGATTAGTTTAAAAGATATTTTATTCATAGAACTGACAGTGAGTTCGGTAATTGGTAAATAATTTTATTTAAACCGTTTCGATGTTTAATTTTGAATCTTGTTTATTATAAAATAGAGCTCCTTTTTAAATTAGTAACAATATTTTATATTAAAGACGATTCAAAATTAAAAATGGAAAATGTAATAATTAAATTACTTGTCTGTATGTTCATATCATGTAAGCACGTACTTGGTATTTACTTAGTGGTGAATAATTTTTTAGAAGCGATTATACATATCAAAATAAAATGATAATCAAATGTGACAACCTATGCTGATTTGTCTTGTACTTTTTTACTTTTTCTGATGCATATTTATTATTAGAGAATGTTCTCGATCAATCTTAGAAAGAATTAAGTTTGACAAAAAACGAGTTAAATAGTTTTCTGTATTTTCTCTACTTAAAAAAGAAATTAAATTATATCTCAGTCCTTTTCGTGTATTTTCGTGAATTAATAATTCGAATGCAAAGTCTCAAATGCAGTTTCGTCATTCTTGATTTTTGTGTTATTTTATTGCATAAAATAACTCTCTAAAAGATTGCTTGCCTAACTTTGGATTTTCTTCTGTACAAGATAGTGAACTTTTATAATGTTATATTTTTCTAGCACTCTAATTGCACTATTTTATATAGATAGTAGTAATAATAAAAATGAAATATAGAATATGGATTAATGTAAAAAAGAAGTCAAAGAATTTAAAGGAATTTATTACTCGTAAAAGTAGCCACAAAATGATCAATATAAATCTGCAAATTAAGTTCGATTTGTATTTATAAAACTAATTCTCTGACACAATACGTACTTTCGGAGAGCGATAACGAATATCTATTATATTTGCTCTACTTTAGGTACGCGGAAAAAGGGAAAAGAACAAACTGACATAGAGGAGAAGATTCCGAAGACTAAGAGGATCTAAGAATTATTATGGAGGACGAAGACTTTGGCTTCAGGAAGAGGGGTGACGACGTCATCAAGAACGCCAGAGACGCAGGGAGGAGCGACGAGAACAGTGGCCCACCATCGGAAAAGGTTCGTTTTCGATCAAAAGATAATTTAAGAGTTTCGAATTTATTTCACCAAAAACAACACATTTTATTTCCCAACGAAATCTAGCCGAAAGCAAAGTGAATACAGAAAGAAAATTGTACACCATTAAATCGTAAGTGATACTTTTTTATATTCGGACTTTGCTCTTACTTCGATCGTTATAATTATTTCTAATAATTAATTTGAAAACAGACTTAATTCCGTGTTTATAAGACCGATTTTTACAAAGAAATATAATATTTGGGATTACAAAAATTATATTCCTGTGTAAAAATCGGTCTTAAAGTAGTATCTTTACAATCTTTACGTATTAGTGGGAATTGAGTTGCGATCGAGACTAAAACGCAGACGAAACGTTAATAATAAATAGGATTACAAACATTATATTTCTGTGCAAAAATCGGTCTTATAAACACGGGATTAAGTTTGTTTTCAAATTAATTATTAGAATTATTTATAACGGCGTCGAACGAAAAAGTTTGTAGGACATTCTATTCTGTCAATGATTGCGTGAATTGCGATATATGAAATCTAATTAAATTTAATCGTGTAGTCTTCGTAAAAGATGGGTTTGTTCGTCTATACGTCGCTATATATAGACTGTAATCATCATCGGTGGAAAAAATAATTAGAGTTAGGAAATCGTCGTAAAAAAGATGTTCGGATAACGCGAACAATGGTTGATCATCGGGACGAAGGGTGATAGAGAAACTTTGAAATTTTTAGGCGGGAGAGATCGTTGGTGGGTCTGAATCGGTGATGACAGCGCCGTTATCCGGGGCGACCGAGGCCGGAAACGCCGTTCCTGAGCGACCAGCGACCGCCTCTTCGTCCTCTCCGGCTTCCTCAGTCGTTTCCAACCCGCCGAACATACCGAACGTGGTCGAGTATCACCTGAAAGTGAAGCCTGGGCAAGCGCAGAGAGCCTGCCGGTTAGATAACAGTCCAGTGAGTACCGATCATCGCTCCGGAACCATTTAAACCGATCGATCGATCGAACTGTCCTTCGATTTTTCAAACGATCCGGTAACTGTCGCGCACTTTCGTCGAATCGATCAAAATCCGTTACCTTTTCACAAATACTAACGGTATTTATTTGAACGTGGAATATATCGTGGATATCTATTAATCATGTATACAATCGTTGACCGCTTTTCACGCAGACGAGCCACGGGAACGAGGAAATGAAGAAAGATAAGAATCCTGTGTCTTCCATCGAGAAAAAGAAGGATCTAGTGTCGAAGTTGTGCCGCCTGTCTATCGACAACAATGTCTTCGACGGTTCCACGGAACTGCCTCAGGTGTTTCAGGTATATCTTCTGGGTGTTTACCTTTTACCTGACGCGTACGTTCCATCGTTTCCATCACAATGGCTAGATACTTCCTAATTTATTGTTCAAACGTGCTACAGTTCGTGCGTCTACTCTCCTTTCGAACGTACGAGGGGGAAAAAATTTTAACTCGCTCCGTTTCGAAAGTCCCGGAGCGCGTACGCTAGGAGCCCAAGGTCTCCGCATAGGTTTAATTACTACCTGAGCGAAGTTGCGCGTGGGAGACTAAAGGGGACCCCTTTTCAGGTGAAATATCTGGGCTCTCATGATGCCAGGGGCCTCTGGGGCATCAAACATACGCGGAGGCCGGTCGATAACATGGTGGCCGCCGCCAAGGCATTACCGACCAACACGATGCTTCCTTTGATCAAGCTGATCGTCTCCCAGGAAGGTGTTGCTTTGCTGCCCCTCGAGAAGAGGAAGCAGGACCCGCACTTCGCCAAGATGTACGCCATCGAGACCATCTCCTACGGCGTTCAGGACCTCGTCTACACCAGGGTATTCTCCATGATAGTGGTTCGCGAGACGGAAAACTTCCGAAGAGTCTCGCCGTTCGAGTGCCACGGTTTCGTGTGCGAATCGAAACACCACGCGAGACAGCTCACCTACGCCCTGGCCACTGCCTTCGAGATATACTCGAGGACCGTGAAAGCTCAGGATAAGATGGCGGAAATGGCCGGCAACAACGCCAAGAAGAGGTTCGCCATAGATCTCAGGAGTCCCGAGGAAATCGAAGCCGACCTGGCCGCGGACTCCGAAGCCTAGATCGTTCGTGTCTCATAAACTGTTGCATCAGTGAGACTCGTATTCGTGGTCAACATAGAGAACACGTTTTCGAAAACTTTTAATGTACAAAGCGTCCCGCTTGAATCGAGACACCTAAATATTTTAAAGATTATTTCGATCACTTCGAATTCGCATCTTCCAAAACTACAAATGAAACGATGTTAGACACGGAAGAAGTAATTAGCTGTATTTATCGACTCGATTACGAGATAGGCTCGCACAGGAGAAAAGTATTAATATTATTCTTTTGTTTGAACGAAATAAGAGGCTGGTCGAGGACACGTTGAGGAGAGGCAATTGTATTCTCGACAACTCGTTGTAAATAGAAGCTTTGGCTGTACAAAGTAATATAAATAGTATGTTTAACGGAACAAACGTGGAGTCGTTTTAATTATAAATAATATTTTTGTTATGATCGTTGTTTGATATTTGCTTGAGTGTAATTTCAGGCCAGTAACTGTTAGAAGATAGTCGACACGCGAATCGACGCTAATTCCGCTTTCTTCGGCGACGTGCGTACTTAAGTCGAAGTTGAAACTGTTTGAAAAGGCTTGTCGCGAGAACCGTTCGCGGGCACGAAAGGTGGTGCAATTGTTGGTGGTTAATTATTTTATCGGCATCTACGAGCGGAGGATTAGGCCACGCCTATCCACGACATAATGGCTAGTTATCCAAAGATACCGAATAGGAAAAAAGAACTGAAAATCACCGACTCGACGTTGGTGATTTTTTCGATTTCATAAAAAATGCGATATCACCCTGAATTATATAAAAAGAAAAGATTGGATTTATCTCTAGCCCGTTTGTGTGTGCGTGTGTGTGTGTTTTTTTTTATCTTCATCCTACGAATTATTTCTTTCGATGTACAGTAACTTCCCATTACGCAGATAAATTATACGTTATCCTACGTAATTATTTAATTTATTCTCGACTTGCTGCTAAGTCACGAAACCAATATAGACACATATCAGTTGTAAATAAACGACCGAGGAGCACGTTGCCAGCAACGTTTCTTCTCGACATCGTACTAACTATAAATATAACTTTGTTTAACCGTTAAGTCACTTTTCTCTTTTTCTTTTTTTTTTAATATTCAAACTATCGAATCTCTGCACCGACGTTTCCCCTTTCGTTCTAGGCTCGGGACATTTGTGTAACTCTTCGTTTTTCTCCGCGCGCAAGACGACTGTTTGATTATATTAGTCGTCCGATTACCAGTATTAGCGACTTGTATCAATAACTCTGTACAATAAATTTTTTACGGACACTTTAACTTCTTTATTGCGACGTTTCTTTTCAGCTTAGATTATCGGAACGTTGTAAAATTACATTAATATATTGCACACTTTTTACACGCGTACGTACGCGATTATTACGTCCGCGCGATCGTTCTTTGGCCGCGTGAAGAACTGGTCGCGCTCTTTTATAATTGACACTTAAATACTAGACGAGCTTCTTTCTTTGCTCGATCGCGTTTCAGGCAAGCAGATATAGTCGATTTCGTTCCGCGAACTCTGTATCGATAAAACTCTTCTATCACGACGAGGCTCGCGACGACTTGTTCCTGTTCAAAATCCTCGAGTTCCTGATCGGCGGTTTGCTCGAAATCGGCTCCACGGCGTTCGATTCCTTCGTCGCGTGTTCCATGTCGCTTTCTTCCTCTTCCACTTCCTTGCCGATCGCCTCGTTCAAATTGTAAAAGCTCTCCGACTCCTCGCAAGGTATCGAATTTTCCGTTAGCGTGCAAACAAACGTGGCCTGATGAAACGAAAAATATTAAATTTATTGCAAGTTTTGCGTTATAGCTGTTATCGTCAAAGTGGATGGTCTGTGTGTACGTTAGGGCGGTTCTTATTTTTCGATTTTCGATTACTTTTTGAAGCACCCTCCCCCCCAAATTGTGACACTTGATGAAAAAATGTTTTGTGCAAAATTTCAGCGAGATTAAACAACAGGAACACGTACCGCATTTAAATTAAAGTTTTGACATTTTTATGATTTCGCGTTCGAGTCAAATGCCCTTTATTTTTAAATAAAAGTACAATTTCTCAGATATATAGAGGATGTTCGGCCACCCCTGGGAAAAAGTTTAATGGAGGATTCTAGAGGCCAAAATAAGACGGAAATCAAGAATACCAATTTGTTGATGGAGGCTTCGTTAAAAAGTTATTAACAATTAAATTCAAAAATTTCAAATCGCTCTGGAAAAATTATTTTCGGTTGCGGGGGTCAATTACAATCATTTTTGGTCATTACACATACTTCCGAAATCCTACCCACTTTCGAGAAAAAAATTCGAGTAAGTGCTGAAAGTTTTGGGTGAAAAAAAAGACATTCGAATCGTCTTGAAAAAATTATTTTTAGTTGCAGGGGTCAATTGCAAGCATTTTTGGTCAACAGACATACCCCCGAAATCCTACTCAGTTTCGAGAAAAAAATTCCTTACCGAAAATCTAATTTCTGGCCAGAAATGTCTGCCCAAATTTTCATGCGAATCTTTAAAACGTCATAACTTCTGAACGGATTGGACGATTTTGATGTTTAAAAAAGCAAACTACGCGTATTTTGATGGAGAATATGTACAAATCGCAAAAATATTCGAAAAGTTGGTCCTTGACTCCGCAAAATGAGAAAAACCCCATAAAAATGGTCCAATTTTCAAACAGCCATAATTCCTACAATATTGAATATATTTCAATGAAACTTTTTTCTGAAGTAGAGCTCATGGGTACCTATAAAATAGTATTGAACAATTTTTCTCTAGGGCGTCGAACAAAATTATTAAAAATCAAAAACGAATTTTTAAGGGAAATCGACAGGGGGGGTAGGTGCCTAAATTTTTCGGCGAAAATGAAACGATTCAGATCGTTCTGGAAAAATTATTTTTGGTTGCAGGGGTTAATTACAATAATTTTTGGTGAATAGACATACCCTCGAAATCCTACCCACTTTCGAGAAAAAAATTCAGTATTGGCGGAACTTTAAACGTTAATAACTTCTTAACGAAGCTACCATCAACAAATTGGTATTCTTGATTTTCTTCTTATTTTGGCCTCTAGAATCTCCCATTAAAATTTTTCCCAGGGGTTGCCGAACACCCTGTATAATCACTAGACTGCGGGTCTCTATGTAAATTCATGTTTTTATTAATAGAATCAATAAATTTGTATCTCACTTTAGGTATTTTTTATATTTCTGCATATTAAGTGCATTGAATAGTTTTTTGAGAATTAAAATTTTTCATAAAAGCATAAACATCCGCAGTCTAATAATTACTATTAATAGTAGACACACGCTGAAACATTCACGTTCATCGTAACGTATTTAACAAATTCAAGGTTATTTGTCGTTATAAATCAAAAACTACTTCTGATTATCTTCAAAAGTAAATATAACCATAAAAATCGTAAACATTTTGGAAAAAGGTGAGTGAAACCTTTGTTTCTCTTTTTACCGTTGTGTAACAAACGATAATTATACGAAAAGCTTACTTTAATTGTTTTAGATCAAATGTAAGTAGCAAACTCCGGATAAATTGATGAAAATGTGTATGTGTCTAATTTTGAAAAATAACTATGTACTCTCTATCATATTTCAGTGGTTGGAGAGATTTGTAAAGAAAAACGGAACTGCAACGAGTGGGAACGATTCCATTTATGGAATAAAACGCTTCCGTTACGCGGAGGTCAACCGCAAACCTTGGGTGAGCAACCATTATTCAATTAATCGTTAGTCACAAATCAAAAATAATTTGTAATTGTTCGATGGAAGATTACTACGCTTACTATCTATTTTTAGCATTTTTATAATCGACTGATTCAATCGTTTCGTGATTAAAATTGATGAGTTAATCGCGTCCGATGATTACATACGCATTGATTATTTGCATTATTCATCGTTCCATTACCACTAATTACTTGGCAATTGTCAACATTAATCACTGGTTCGATTGCACAGTAATCACAATCCAATTTTATTCAATACTATTTGGTCGTCCCATAAGTTCGTGTCGTTCGATATTCTGAAATTGACGAGGATAAAATTTATAATTTAATAGAAAACAAACAAAATTTGTCAGTTCAGGGGTTATTTGAAATTTTAAACTAATATCAAGAATTCATACAAATTTGGAACAAATAGATATTGTGTCAAAGATCGAAGTTTGGAATCCACATTGGCTTGAAGAATGAATTTTTCTTTATATACAGGGTGTTCGGCCACTTCTGGGAAAAATTTTAATGGGCGATTCTAGAGGGCAAAATAAGACGAAAATCAAGAATACCAATTTGTCGATTGAGGCTTTGTTAACAAGTTATTAACGTTTAAAGTTCCGCCTGTAGAATGGCAATCTGCGAACAGCTGCGTACGCGTGATAGTGGTTCTCACTCACAAAACTATAAGGCTATCGATACGTCAGTACGTAGAGTTTCTCATGCTGAGTGAGAATCACAATCACGCGCATGCAGCTGTTAGTAGATTGCCGTTCTACAGGCGGAACTTTAAATATTAATAACTTTTTAATGAAACCTCAATCAGCAAATTAGTATTCTTAATTTTCGTCTTATTTTGCCCTCCAAAATCTCCCATTAAAATTTCCCCCAGAGGTGGCTGAACATCCTGTATAATAAAGGCGAACCTTATAAGAAATAAAATACAACAATCTTCAGGCTTATTAGAGGGTAAACAATTTGAAAATGTCAATGTTTTAAGGAAAAGCGAACCAAAGAAATATCATGACAACAATACAATGGCTTTGCCAAATGAAGAGGAGGAAATTGTCGAACAAGAAGAGGTTTACTGTTGTTCATAAAATTCCATTATATGTTTAAAATATTGCTCTAAGTTGTAGTACAGAACTCCACACGAACATATGAGGCGACTTAATATAATACTATAACGAAGACTAGGAGAATAGATAAGAGGATAGAGGAACACTAAGTAAAAAAATAAACGAGAAAGCTTAGTTGCAAACAAGTTGTAGTCGTGTCAACAGCGAAGATAAGAATTTTACATATAAGGATAGGGAAAGAGAGGAGATCGAATTAAAAATTTACCTGATTGAAGACCGTTTCAGCTGGACAAATGAAGCTCCATCTGGTCGAGCCCCTAGCCTGCGGCATGCAGACGTGGAAGACCTGGCAATCGTTCTCCATGTCGGCGTAGTATCCGTAGATCCTGTCCTGGCACGAGAAATTGTCCACGATGTTCTCCCGGATGAGCGTCGCGTTGTTCGGCAGTTCCAAGCCGCCGGTTTTGTTCTGAGAAATTTTACGAACGTTATCCAGAAATGTCCCTTTGTCTCGCGAGTTTCTCCAGCCTACGGAACCTGTCACAAACCTTGAATTCTGGAACGGGTCTTCTGGACTTGGATTGCTGAGGAAGAGCCCAAACGATGGCAAATACGCCGACTAACAACACGATCGGGTACGATTGTCGAATCATGACGAATTAAATTAAATATCTACAGGGATTCGTGATAGTTTTCGCCGAATTCCGGTTACAGTTTCCGGCGATGGACTCCAGGGGGATTTTAAAGATGTATCGAGCTCCGTCTTCGAGGATCCTGAGGAGACTGATGATTCGATCCGCGGAAGGGTGTTATATAGCGACCTGCGCGTAAGGATCTTGAATATTGTATGAATGGCCGATTCTCGGTAGGTAGAAATTAGTAATTTCATCACGTTTGGTCTGCCAATGACCATCCAGACGTCCACATCATCCTCGAAGGCTCGATGCAAATTTCTTCGATTCTGATGTGCCGAAAGATACGCTCCCCGTGCACTCCAGGACAGAATTCCTTCATCCTGATTCGCGTGACATCCGTTATTTGGTTCTTCGGTTTCCGTTCGTCGCGCCAGATTTTATTCCGGAGACGTCCAGTTACCCCGGTTTCTTTCGCGATCGTAACGAAGCAAGGGTTGCGTTCGTACATTTACGTATAATAGAAAATCGATGACGACTCGGCGAGACAAAGAGGCATTAATATGCCCTTAAGAGTTTCGCGAGACTCAGACGTCCTTCCGTCGAAGGAAGAATATTCCTGAAAGGAATCGGATGCGGCGTATTCTCTCTATGAATAACCCGAAGACGTGCTCGCTTCGAAGGTCGGATGCAAATGGCGATAGAATCGAAATAACCCTCCTTCTGCCAAAGCCCGCCATGCCAGATTGAAATTCGTTAACTGATTAAGAAAAAGGTGGACGTAGGCGCTGCGATGAAATTCTATAAATGAACCGCGGAAGGATAATTCCAGCGTCTCTTCTCACGAATTCCGATGATTTCGATGTGACACGGTGGTCTCGTTGGCCACGGTCCAATCGGAGCTCCGAAAAGAGGTTTCAGACGTCGAAAATCCGAAGGCAACTGGGTAGCGCGGGCCTCGTCTTCGTTAAGGACGCAACGGTGACCGGCGACTCTTCGGGATGTGAATACTTAACAGTTTTCATGGGATCCCCACCGCGGTTACGAAACCCTGCCCGTTTCTGGTCATTGACCATGAGGATCACGAAATATCACGATCGTGATATACTCGGTTGCTCCTCCTCGTCCGCGAATAATAATAATTTATTAATGGAGCAACAGTCCTTTCGATGCTTAAGACAGTAATGATAGCGACCACCAAAGAAAAATAGAAAAAGAAATCTAAGGCGATTATAAATTAAGGTTCTTACACATGAAACGACTGATCCATAGCTAAATTTTGTTAAAATACAACTTCGTTGTATGCACTTCTGCCATTTTGTTATATTTTGTAAAAGAATCCTCGTCCGCGAATAATAATAATTTATTAATGGAACAACGGTCCTT
Source organism: Colletes latitarsis (assembly GCF_051014445.1). NCBI lineage: Eukaryota > Metazoa > Arthropoda > Insecta > Hymenoptera > Colletidae > Colletes > Colletes latitarsis. Next base: position 16,548,140 of record NC_135141.1, on the reverse strand, counting down.
TCGATACCTAAGATAGTAATGGTAGTGATCACCATAGAAAAATAGAAGAAATCTAAGGCGATCATAAATGATGGTTCTTACACATGAAACGACTGATCCATAGCTAAATTTTGTTAAAATACAACTTCGTGGTATGCACTTCTGCCATTTTTTTACTATAGGTACTTCTAGAATTTTGTACATCTGTTTCATTACTATCGCTGTCATTGTCGTTGTCAATCAATGCAGGTTCTTTTTTTGTATTAATTGTTTTATTTTGAAACCTTCGAATTTGAAAAATTTACATACTTGTTTAATTATTAAGATGAATATATTTAATATTGAACTTGTATGGTTTTGTTTATTTTCTTAGCAGATTTAGTTACAAAAATATTGATGCAAAATGCTGTTTCAATAGTTATTGGTAGCTTACAAAATCACTGTCACGAATTAATTTAAACATCGTGAAGATAATAGCCAAGAGATGTGAGAACAAAAAAAGGGGTAATAGGTATTGTGAAGTTATGTAAAAAGGAAAATATGAGTTATGGTGGGAAAAGAATGAACCGCTTGGCGTGGAGATGCGAAGGAGGGATAATTAGGTTATTGAGGGATGAAGGAGTGGTAGCGGGGAGGAAATTGGGAGAAAGAAGGAGAACAAGTAGAAAGGAAAGGGATAATTGGGGTATCCGAGAAGAATAGGTTAAGAATTTGATATGAATAAGGGTAAGGGGAAAATAAAATGTAGAATAAGTAAAAATGGAGGATCGAAGAGATGATGCTTGTATAGTAACACGACAAAATATCACAGTTAAAGATATTTCAATTCAAATTAAGTGTAAGTTAAAATCAGAAATGGGAAAAGTTTGGGGTAGTTTTTTTAGCGGGCTTTTCTTTCTTATTTCATTTTTTATATAACGTAGATAATTGATTTAATGGCGGATAAAATCGAGACATACCATCGTACAGCTATACGATCATTTGTGATACTTAAATAAGTATCTTCACCAAGTTTTGATTCTTTATAAAAATAACACTTTTGTTGATATTTTTGTTAATAATCTGTCACGGGTTATCTTTATTTATAATGTTAATTATAATACTTGGTGATATTTTGTCAAGCAATCGTATCAAAATATTCCCGCAAAACTAAAATAAATAATAATTTGAACGTTACGATTTTCGTTTTTGTCCGCCATCAAAAACGAAACTATTTTTCAGTAAGATTTTCCCTAGTTTGAGGACAATAAAAGGAAGTTGATTTAATAGCGGATAAAAGATACAAACAACTATTTGCGATACTCAAATAAGTACCTTAAGCTACACGTAAACTTTTATTAAAATAGAGCTCTTGATGATATTTTTCGATAATAATTTGTCACATGTTACCTTTGTTTATAATGGTAATATTTTGTCGAGCAATTCTCGGAATGTTCCCGCAAAAATGAAATCATTTTTGCAAGATTTTCCTCAGTTCGAGGGCAAAAAAGGAAGACGTGGGAATCGCCGCAAGAATCTCCACTGTTTATCGTTCGATCGCATTCGCGGCAAGGTGAACAGCCCGAAAGTATCGGTGCTCGTTGATGATTCCAGCCACATTTTCCATCGCGCGTCGACGAGGAATACAAAAGAAACGCTTCGGGCTGGTCCACGGTTCGCGGAGAAAGAAGGTCGCAGGGTGATTCGGCAAACTTTCGCGGCGTAGCGATCATGCTTTTTATTCACCGTCGATAAATCGACGATCTACGAGTCGCGCTGAATGCTTAATACGTTCGCGTACGAATTTATAGACGGATACGATCGACTTCTCGACGGAGATTCACTCGAGAAGGGCCAACGTCGAAGAATCTTGGTTTACTATCAAAATAATTTATTGCTTGTACGTTTCTTACAGGTGTTATTTAAACAAAAAAGGATTAAATTAACATAATTTAGGTATGGGGGGCGGGAAGACGTGCGACAGCAGGTACACAAAGTGTTCTTTGAACACTGAAATTCACGCGCTGACCGCAGTGGTCGTTAACATAAATAACAAACAAAATAAATAGGTAAACATAAATATAAAAATAACGTGGGCGGCGAAAACGCGCGGCCCTGTTAATTCGCGAGAAATACGAGGGAAATGTCGCTTCAATTATTTCTCAACAATTAACTAGAAACCTGAGCACGGAGAGAATAATCGCAGCGACGATTCGACCGTTCCTTCTCGCTGCTATTGCTTCCTGTCATCGAGAAGATGGATCTCTTTTCGTTTCGATCGCCCGTGGGGGTTAGTCTTTGGGCGCGTAGCTGGAGTAAGCTAGGTTATGAGGAGATTCGTTCCCGGAGGATCGTCCCCAATAGTTTTGCTCGTGGTCATCGTGATCGTAGTGATGCTGGTGCTGAGCGTGCTCGTAGTAGATGACCTTCGACGGATGGCCCTTCTTCAAATCCAACCAGAATTTTACCGCGTTCAGGACCAATCCGATGACGGCGATCGCGAACAATTTCACTTGCAGGTGGGTGGAGATCAGTTGAAGCAACAGACTGAGCTTCGCCTTGAATACCATCACCAGGCTCAACAGCTTCTGCAGCTGCTTCTTCTTCTTCTTGCCGATCTTCTTCATGCGTCCTTCCTCTGAAATCAACGCGCCACGGGAAATTTAACGGCCATGAAATTTCAAAACGAACATTTATACTCTAATTCTTTATTTCAGGGGATTACTACTATTTAAATGGGAACGATCTGCTCGAGTTCAAGTTCGAAATTTTATTTCGAGATTTCAGGGAGATATAATTATTTTTAGATGAGTCGATTGTTTTCTTTATTCTGTGCATACGATCGAGAAGCTCAGTGAGGAAGAAGAAATGCGTGCTACATCAGCATTGATTGTTGTTTATGTAATTAAGTAGCTTCTGCAATACTAATTTTATAGCCGTAGCAAGTTCCGCCAATACTGAATTTTTTTCTCAAAAGTGCGTAGGATTTCAAAGGTATGTGTATTCACCAAAAATGATTATAATTGACCCCCGCAACTGAAAATAATTTTTTCAGAATTAATTAAAAATTTTTTTTTTCGTCGAAAAATTTAGGCACCTAACCCCCTTTGTCGATTTTTCTTAAAAATTCATTTTTCATTTTTAGTAATTTTGTTTGACGCCCTACAGGAAAGTTGTCTAATACTTTTTTGTAGGTACCTATGGGCTCTACTTCAGAAAAAAGTTTCATTGAAATATATTCACTATTGTAGGAGTTATGGCTGTTTGAAAATTGGACCATTTTTATGGGGTTTTTCTAACATTACGGGGCCAAGGAACAACTTTTCGAATATTTTTATAATTGCTACATATTCTGCACTAAAATACGCGGCGTTTGGCTTTTTGAACATTAAAATCGTCCAATCCATTCAGAAGTTATGGCGTTTTAAAGATTTGCATGAAATTTACGGGAAGCATTTCTGGCCTGAAATTATATTTTCGGTAAGGAATTTTTTTCTCGAAAATGGTCAGGATTTCGAGGGTATGTCTATTGACCAAAAATGATTATAATTGATCCCTGCAATAAAAAATAATTTTTTTAGAACGATTTGAAATTTTTTAATTTCGACGAAAAATTTCACACCTTTTCGAATTTTTTCTAGAAAGTGGGTAGGATTTCGGGGGTATATGTATTCACCAAAAATGATTGTAATTGACCCCCGGCACCGAAAATATTTTTTTTAGGACGATTTGAAATTTTTGAATTTAATTGTTAATAACTTTTTAACGAAGCCTCCATCAACAAATTGATATTCTTGATTTTCGTCTTATTTTGGCCTCTAGAATCCCCCATTAAAATTTTTCCCAGGGGTGGCCGTACACCCTGTATAGAAGATTTTCCTTTCTTTACGATTTTTCGATTTTATCTTTAGATGCCCCTAAAACGATGTAACCCCTTGAGCCTATAATGTAATTCTTTTTAACACTAGATGTGTGGAATTCATCGATTTGTTGAGTTTCATATTCCTTAAACTTGCACAACTCATAGATATTGTTTCATAGCAATTTACGTTGAATTTGATTAATGTAACTATATGAATATACATACAGTCGAACCTTGAATGAAAAAAATCTTCGAATTATAGAAGTTTCGCCTTATCGAAGTTTTGACTACATGAAGTTAAATAGAGAAAAATTCAAATCATGCAGATAAAATTTTGAGTTACAGAGATGAATTTCGATTTGCAAAGTAATACACTTACATTGGTAATAATTTGAATTAGACAAAGTTTATATTTCGAATTAGAGAGGTTTTCATAACGGAATGGAAGCGAATGAAGAAAATTTTCATCGCAGTAAGGTTCGATCGTATACCTTAATTGAAAAAAATGTCCGTAAAGGTGTTAATTTCTGTGGAATCGATTTCGTACTACATCGAGTTACAGGTAAAGTCGAAGAAGACAACACCGTAACACCGTTACAATCCCGAAGACGCTCTTCAATCCCGTGGCACCAATGCTTCCCAACGCCTTCCCCTGACCCAAACGCACACTAATGCGTGATTCGACACAGAAACCGGAAAAACAACCGTCTCGTTTGCTTACCACGAACTCACTCTCTTTGGTCGACTTGATGGCCGCGATTCGTATCGCCGCAAATTGTCTGCGAAATCATGCGCGTAACGAGGGTGTTTACGTCACTCGTTTACGAGCTTTCATTCATTTCTTCGTCAAATACCATTTTTCGTTACGTTTATCGATTTACATTACATTTATATTCGCGGCTTTGTTCCACGACTAAAAATGAGAAAGTAAACTTAGTGCTGGGTAAAAGTTTTGCTAACTTAAACGTTCGAGTCAAAATTAAACTCCATTTTGCTTTCTATCAAAATTTATAGATTGAAATACATATAAAGTATGTGTAAAAAATAAATAGTTTTTTGTGGTTTTGGGAATTGCAGAAAATTTTATACTCGTCTTCTCAATACTTGCTATCCACATGAGATTATTTGTTATTTATACTTATTTTATATTGTTCTGAAGAAGCAAGTGAAATTTGGCGAGGAAGACACACAAATTGGAAAATGAAGAGACGGTCACAATTCGTGGAATAAATATACATAAAAATAGAAAGAAGTTACAACCCCATAAAGTAAATACTTATAATGGAATTGAAAATTTTGTAAAAATATTTCCTTTATTATCGTTACATAGTATACAATTTTAACTCTACCACTCTAGTATTTACGAAAACCAACACCTACATTAATGGTTAATTCGATTGAAAATAGAACATCCTTCAAAACCTCTCCTATTTGAACCTTCAATGATTTCAAAAAGATCTCTCAAAGATTAAAAATTTTTGAGACTCGAAAACCCCATCTCCAAAAATAATAAAACCAAGCAAAAAAAGTTTTGATTATTATACAATGTTCGTCGAACAATAAAGAAATCGTTTGAAACTAGTGAATTTTATTTGGACAATTGGGGTGGGGGAGATACTCAAACCCCTATAGCGCTGCTCGAGAGAAAATCAAAAGCATCGACTCTAATGGAAGCAAAGGGAAGAACTTTAACGAATTCTGTATCGAAAAGGACCAACACTTGGCTCGGTCGAGCAATTAAATCAACTTTTTGGATGTCCCGGTCGCTTGACCCAGAAACCTGCAATCCGCGTGGCCCACGAAATTTCTTTCGGTTGGCGCGGCTTTCTTAAAAATGAGTCACGATTTTCATCGCGATACCTCGTCGAAGAAGAGGAGCACCGCTTTCGGTGCTTCCAACGACGTATCTTGAACGAAACGCCGTATCCTGCATAATACGACTGCCAAATTGTTCAATTTTCTGGCGACCTGCACGAAAAGATAACGACGATAACGAGCCCGGGTACCGTTAGCAAAGATTTACCCGAGCCGTCTCATTAAATTGCGCGCAAACTGAGGAACAACGGTGACATATCGGATATTGCATTTCAAACGATCGCCCGTGACCTAAAGACACGTATTCGATGGATAGTAGAATTCTCGTCTTCTGTCAACATTCCCCTGCTAATTGTCATTCATCGAGCAAACGTTAAACACTTTCCGTACATATTGGGTGTTCACGGCGTATTTCGTCGCCAAATCCAACAACTCGAGAGTTTTAACAACAATGCGTCGTAAAACAAATTTCCCAGAATTAATAGTAAAAACAAGTCGTACCGGCCTTTAAGCGAGAACCGTTGTAACGCCATTGATCTAACCTCGCACAGACCGAATTAGATGCGACGTTAGCTCGATCGAACGGGACAAATGAGGCTGACGAAATTTCGTGGAAGCCCCGAACAGTTAATTGGAGGTGTCTCGTGTCCGGTAAGTTCAAGGTCGATTTTTAACGGTGCCCGGAAAGGTTCGCGGCTGGCTTTGCCATGCGATCCACGTGCCGGTGAATCGATTAGAAATTCCTCGCTCGATCTATTCGATCGTCGTTCGCGCGCCACTATCGAAACACGAATTCCCGTGGCGCGCGTGTCACTTTGCTTTTCCCAAGTTGTTTATCGCTCGTCTCTCACCTTGTTCGCCAGCTTCCGTCTCTTCCCCGGCTCCGTCGGCTCTTCCGGGATTCTGAAAATCGTCGACCACCTCGGCCACGAAGTTGCCAGCCTGCTCGATGACCGCGCTTATCGGCGTCTCGCTCTTCTCCCCGGTCACCTGCATCTCGATCCGATCGATGTCTCTGGCAAGCCTGGTTCTCAGACATTCCATCGCGTTCTCCTCGAGCACACAGTACAGAGCACTCTCGTCGTCCTGTTTCCTCTCGATCGGTTCACCCTGGGCGTACAGGGCCAGCCCCAACAGCAGTAAGACCGACACTGTTCTCATGATTACGGTTCGATCTCCGTAGATCCCTCGAGAGAAAATGCGACAAATGACACTGTCACCACCGCGAATGCACCACAAGGCGTCCTGATCTCCACCCTTCCTCGGTTTTTCTTTAATTCACGCTACGACCTTCCTCTTTTTATATCCTTGAACCGCGTGTCACGGGCACCAAGTGGTTGTGGAAGGTGCGTGGTCGAACATATATGAGAGTCTAACCCCTTCCTTCTGGACTTCCGCCAATCAAGTTGGTCCTGTTTCGAATGAGAACCGACCGGCATCCCCCCACTGCCACTGTTTTCGTGGGCACACGTCGCACGGACCCGCCAGCGTCTGGCTCTCCTTAAGGAATTCTGGACACCTCGTGGGGCCCGGTCCCGTCAATGGGACCGAATATTAGCCCTTCGTTTTACCCTTCGTTTACAGTGGTGTCGTTTCCCGAAAATGCGGTAATAAGTCATTTTTTAAAAAGTATACCCATAATGAAAAATTTATTCACATATATTTAACTGGACATATGGGTCACGATTTGTTAATTTTGGAAACAATTAAGTGGTTCTAAAGTTGTCGATCTCAAAATCGTCCGAAGCTAAATTCTTCGTTTATAACTGTTTTAATTAAATGATGAGCGATGAAATCAATTTTACCTAGTATGTGCTTGAATTGTACCAAATCACATTTTTATATCTATGATAGTTTTTGAGTTATGCCTAATTGAACGTTTTGAATTTTCATTCCATTTTTTTAATTAAGACTGAAGCAAATAAATCTGACTGAATCAAATAATATCTACAAAATGTCAATATCATAATGATGTTTCAAAATGAAAATGAGTAAAATTGATGCGTAATGAACATCTTAATAAGAATACAATTCCAATAATTACTTACATGTGCTCTATGAAAACTTGTTGTTATATAAAAAATTGATCCAAAAATTCTATTATGAATATAAAATTTTGTATCATTATGTTCTATATATTGTAATATTAAAAAGTATATTCCTAATATAATTAATATTAATAAAGTATATTTTGAAATTAAACTATAGACTATAAACAAGAATGTTCAACTACTTAACTAAACAAAATTACCTACACATTTTTAGAATTTTTGTCCATCTATTTATTTGTTTGTTTGTTCCTAGTAAACTCAGAGTTTACTGAATCGATTTTGATTGAACCACAATTCTTGAATTGATACTACAATTCATGAATTCTATTCAAATTTACTTCCTTTAACATTTCAACTTGAAAATTAATTGTTTCAGTTCCAAAAAGTATTAAGGGAAACACATCATAATGATTTCTAGTTGATCTTGTGTTGACTTTAGACAATCTTTTCACGGTCGCGTTTAAGTTTCATTTCTATACTTTTTCACTATAAATACTTGAATTAATATATTTATAAAAATATTTGTTTGTTCGCGTCTCCGTTAATTTTCTATTATTTGTGAAAATTTGCGAGTGCGTTCCCTTGGTGCCAGCCAAGTTTCGTTTCCGAACCCCATTTGCATTCGCTAATTGCTATTCCGCGGAAATGGTTACGCGATCTGAAAATCCGTTTTCCGCGGTGGGAATGAATTTTTTATGCGGCGTTCAGCGATCGTTCCCCGTTGTTTGCACTACGGAAAAGAAAAGAAAATAATGGATTTAGGCTCGTGCGCGTGTAACTTGGCATGCACGTGGATCACGTACGTGGACCGACGACAGAAATTCCGCTTGGAATCGTAGCGGGATGCTAATACAACCTAATTCCGGCCATCTTTATCGTTATTTAAAGAACGAAGACACACGGAATCGTAGTGAAATCGTTACTTTCGAAATACTGTGGGGCCAAGAATAAACGCGTATTTTTTCTTTTTTTTACGCACCTGGGACACAACCTTTTTTTTATTTCCCCTCCTGTCCCTCGTTTTCGATGAAACGATGATGATGGCGAACGAGCGCAGGAAACGATCGAGGACTGCACATTTCGCTCGGACGATCGAGAGAACGAAGCGTCGTTTTAGCCTTACGTGAACTTCTGCTCCGTTCGATTACCATAATAAAGACGTTCCACCTCTTAGAGGCGCGCAGTCTCGCGTGTTCCGGCCTAACAGAACAACTGTCATAACAACTCAGAAATTGCTGTCCACGCGATTCACCGTGAACTTCATTCTTCCTCTATGCAAAACTCACTTGTAATTGTCGCGCGTGCGCGATGATTTACGTTCATTTATTCGATTACTGAAAGGTACGACGAATGTGCTAACAGTGCCATAACAGCTCATAGAAATCCAACGACGTTTACGACGCATGTCCAGGCGCATAATTGTTGGCCACCTGAGAGCGATTGACCCCATTAACAGCAATGAAAAAGTGTTAAGAAAGCGTCTAAGTATGAGGAAGTGCAGCATATTTCAAGTACACAATACCCAAGTAATACCCAAGTATTTACAAAATTATTAATATTATCTAATTTTTAACACCGTAAATAATAAAAGTGAATAACCTGTTAAGCAAGACGAATCGTAATTGACATTTCTGGCTCAATCGGCAAAGCGAGGAAACGTCAATTTACAGAAGTTTTTCAGCAAGTATTCGGTTGTTTAAAGTAAATCATTTAATTCCATTCGATCAATTCGAAATACAAAATGTGACATAAAATTTTAGATTTTGATGTCATATTGCTCTTAGTTTATATTTGCTTACTGCTACCATTTTGTAAATTGTTTTTAAGGTTAAGTTAATAATAATATATAATTATACTTATTTTTATTTCTATACATTAATTGTGATTCTCTTCACGCATTAAGAAGATACAACTAAGTGAAAGTTATACGTATATTAATAGGGCACACTAAATTAATTAATTCATACTTAATAACGAAAGATAGTGTACCAATATTATTTTTGAATGTAACAATTTTCACCGTACCAGGGAAGAATACAAAATTTCTATTTCTGAAAATACATTCTATTTCTGAAGAACATCAGTGTATAGCCTAAGCTCTAAAACAAACACATGATAAACAATGATAATGTACCCTTAAACAAACAAAGAAAAAAACGTACCGAATTGCTTAATATATACAATTTTGGTACAATAAAGACGTATAATAATACTTATTATGTACTTTATCGTATTCCTCGACTCGATTTTTAATACTTCCTTGTCGAAATTTCGTTGAGAATAATCGTTCGAATTCAGAAATTTGTTGTCGACCGTGACTTGTACACTAATTTGCAAATCATAATGCATATACATTTGGACCGGTGAAACTAGATTTTATTATTTAAACGAGTTTCACTTGCTTGACACGAATTAACGTTTGGAAGACAAATTCCAAAAAAATGTGTCATCCTCGAAGAACTACATTCCTAGAGCTTCGTTAAATCAGACGAATATAGACGTTAGCGTCGTTTGGTAGCTAATAAGAAAGGAACTCGTCGAATATTAATTAATTCTTTATTTAATTTTAATGTTAAAAGTTGAAATTTAGTTTTTGAAAATTTAGTTATCGAATCAAACAAGCTAGAAGTCTTTTCGTGACTCACGCACGTTACGTGTTTCTCCAAATGTCAGTTTGTTGTTATATTTGAACAATTTACTACTCCCATAATTTTTCTAGTTTGTAATTATTTTATTCGTAACCCAAATGGCTATAAGAAGTTTGTCAGTCTGGTTCTCAAAATCATTGATTATATCAGTTTCAAATTTTGCGTAAATATTTACTTATATTTTAACTAACGAAACAAATTTTTTCAAGTATAGATGATTGATTTATTTTCTTGAAGACATACAGTTTCACGCAGACTGGGTAACAAAAATTTGTTTTTATAATTTATATAACGGTCGTTCAAATCATTAAACTCAAAGAGATTCTTAGTCTGCGTAACGAAATAAATAAAAATCTCAAGAATTTAAAAAATGACTGCATTCTAAAGGAAAATACGGCTTCTGCACATTTTTTATTCTCTCATTAATAAAAAAATATTCATAAATATGAAGTTGATTTGTAAGTGAATATTAGACGAATATTTGCTTTACGTCTGTGAAAAATTTCAAATTAATCAGTCCATTTTCTCACGAGATATTACGTCAATGAGCTGGAGAAATTAGAAAGTGTAACACTTTTTTGCTCCAGTAGTTATGCAAAATACAATAATTATATGTCTAATGAGTTCTTTTCAATTTAGAGAGCAAAAACACAGGAGATAAATACATGCAATTATATATATACGTATAAATAATAATATAATAGTAATGTAAAAAATAGCTGTAAACCCTTTACGATCTGTGAGAAACGGAATTAAACGGATAATTGTAATAATTCTGATAATTATTTCTACCATAAGAAAGAACGTAAGTAACATATACATATATGTATAGTTTTCCTAGTTGCGTGGGACATTCTGTATCACTGATTAATATAATTAAAAAAATTGTTGTTATTTATGATAAATGTACGGATTCCTTTAAAAATTATTTTTACCATATTACTTCATAATTACGTTTCTAAGATTAGAAATTTAAGAAAATGAAAACAAAAGCTAAGTAAGTCTTATTGGACACCAAAATTAAGATTTATCCACATTGTCTTGTTACATAAATTTCTTATCGAGCAAAGAATATTGTATAAAAAATATTATATTTTTCACGACCAATTCCAAAGAAAAGAATATCCCTTGAGACGTTGGCGCTCCGTCGTCCCATTGGGACTCGGAACGAACGAAACGTTGGGCTGATGACCGAATTCGTTCGACAGATACTTCACCCGGGTGTCGACACCATTTTCACTTTGTGCTCGATAACTGCCGTCCTTTTTCCCGTCCCTGTACCCGTCTTCTTGATGCCCATGAGACGTAATCGTGTAGTTGAATCGATAATAAAGATCGTTCGCCATTTTTTCAAGAAAATTCGGATCAGCTCCAGTCGTATTCAAAAATTTCTTTGCTCCATTGATCGTGTTCATCATGGCATCTATCAAGCTTTTCCCTCTTCTATCGCTGAGCAGATCCTTGGAATTTTCAGGTATTCTATTCCTTTCTTGGGCCAATTTGCTCTTAGTAATTGCTTCACCTGTAAAAACAAATCAAGATACTGTAAGAAGTTTCTTTCTTAGTCGCGACTGGATCTCAATGGGGCAAATTTAAAGCGTTAAGATAATGCTTCACCAGATTTCGTGCTTTTTGTTTTGAAAGCAGTCGTTGGTGCAATCGTCGTGGCGTCATCTGGTCCGCCTTGCTTCACAGGAATTTTACAACTGCTGCAAGCCCGCGCCACGGCTTCAACGAGCTTCTTCGCAGTTTCTGGCCTGTCTTTGAATATCTCCAGCGCATCCTTCACTTGTGGAAACAAAATTAATTAGTTCGACCAAACGAGTCCTCGATCGCGGAGCAACGAATATCGCAAGTTCGATGGTTCGGGAGACTCACGATTGGTGATCTTCCTGTTTCTCATTCTGGTGATAATGAAATCACCGTTCTTGTCCGTTGCATATCCGGTTTCGTGATACACTCCGTCGGCGGTTATGAATCCGAATTCTCCAGTGATGATTCCTTCAACGTCTAAAGTAAGAGCATGTGTTTATTTCAATTCATTAATTTACTGAAAATTCATTGGAGAATAAACGAGGAAACGGATTATTAACAAATATTAATTTTATTTTAAGTTAGTTTTCGTCGAGATTGTCAGTCTGATAAAATATTGTTTTCTGGTTGTCACGTTTTTGGCATTTTGAACCATCTGAGAGAAAAGATTTTTGACATTCTAGTCCCTCAGTAGTTTGTTTACTAATTTCACTATCGTTCCACAGTTTCGTTCGAATGGAGAACGTTAAAAAATTACTGGTACACAGGTTTGGCAAAGAGATTGGACGAGGGAAACAAAATACAAAATTTATATTTCAAAATTTCACACCTTCTCGAATTTTTTTCTAGGAAATGAGTAGGATTTCGGCGATATGACTCTTCACCAAAAGTTATTGTAATTGACCCCTACAATCAAAAATATTTTTTTCAGAATGATTTGAAACACGTAAAATTTCAGGGGAATCATTCATTCATGATCAGACATTATATTTTCGGTAACGAATTTTTTTCTCGAAACTGGGTAGGATTTCGGGGGTATGTGTATTCACCAAAAATGATTGTAATTGACCTCCGCAATCAAAAATAATTTTTTCAGAATGATTTGAAATCTTTTAATTTAATTTTTTAATAACATTTTAACGAAACCTCAGTCAATAAATTGATATTCTCGATTTTCGTCTTATTTTGGCCTCTAGAATCTTCCATTAAAATTTTCTTCAATGGGGGCCGAACACCCTGTATATTCTTCTGACAACTGTCGTAAGTCGGTCATTTCCAATGGATGGATCAGTCTTCACAGAAGTTAATTGCAACTTTCAATTCACGTACATTCATAATTCAAACGCAGTTTGTAACGAAAATTTTGGAGGATAACGAAAAAGTATACTATAGACAGATATTTCCTTCGAAACTTACAGCGGAGTATAATAAAAAAGTATATAGACAGATATTTTCTTCAATTAACATAGGCATGTTTAATTAATGATGTAACTATGTAAAACTAATATTCGAATATTTACAAAATATTTATATATCGTTGAATTAACTTAACCATCCAACTTTCACGCGTTTCACGTACCTTTCTTCTCGAACCTGTGCTGGAAATTCTCGATATTGAAGGAAAATTCGTAAGGCCTTATATCGTCAATCGTTTCATCCGCCATTGCGAGATTCCTCCACAAAACGTAAACAAGGACGCACAGAACGTTGAAGTCCATCTTCTGAAACGGTTTCGACGTCTTACTTCGTCTTCTAAATTTCAGATAGTTACGGTAAAAATCCTTACGATTAATGTCATTCCGAGGTTGTTGCAACTCGAAGATCGCGATACAAAATGAAGACGAGCGTTCGATCGTGATGTAACCGATCGAAGTGAAAAAATCTATTCCTCGTCGAAGGATTCGCAGAGTAGAGGAAATCGTAGACTCTGAACGGTAAAAAAAAATCCTGGAAGCCGGAGAAGGTTTCTTCGACGCTTGTAACGATCGTACATTCTCACAGTGGACAGAACGTCCGTTCGCTGTGCCATAAAACGGCACGTCGGTTGCGTCCTCTCGCAGGATCGTTTTAGGGAAACTTTGCAAGAGTAGTAAACGTTCACGCCGTTCCAGTAATAAATTATTAGCGAAGATGTGTCGTACAGTGAAAATTCTTATGCAAATACGACTTTCGTGCGAACATCGATTACATCTTTTAGTTCTTGTCCCACAATCGCTATTACATCGATGATTGGTGTAAGTAATATCGTTACCTATTGTATCAGAGATAAGCATCTTCTTGGCTCGAGTTTCGATGTTGCGACATTACGTTTCACATCTGGACTTTCGAATGCTTCAATCGTCCACGTGGGTGTGGATTGTTATCTTTAGTCAACCATAATTGAGCAGCTTAACATTTGGCAAGAAATAAAACAAATAACGCAAGAAACATGTGAAAATGTTAAGGAAAGTGTATTGTCCAGAGACTATGGGTGGCCATTTAACCATTAAACATATCTATATAAACATATCGTTCGTTGCTGTTGCCTGTATAGCTGCGATTGAATATAATTTTGAACAATTTATAACATAAACAGTAAGTTCAAATATAATCCTAATATTATCCTACAATTTTATCACTTTGATACTTAAAGTCACCTGAAACTCATGACTGAAGTATATTTAAATGTACTTTTTCAGTCGCTACAGGGTGAAATAGAAGTTTCCCTGATGAAAAATAACGACGATCTTGAAAAAACTATGAAAAAATATCTGGACAAAAAAAATTTTGCCTCTATAGTATTCTTCCTTCGATACCATTTAAATTGTGCTAGATACATTTGTTGTGCCATTGAAAATAAAGAAAATATTTAGGTAGTGTCTAAAAAAAGTATACGTTTTCCTGATGACAAATAACGACTACTTTGAAAGAACTATGGAAAAATAATCGGACAAAAAAATTTTGTCTCTATAGTATTCTTCCTTCGATACCATTTAAATTGTGCTAGATATATTTGTTGTACCATTGAAAATAAAGGAGATATTTAAGTGGTGTCTTTTAGTTGAAACACTCACATTTCAAATAATATTTAAATTAAATATATATGTATATAAAACAATGTGGAAACTTTTTTTATGACAGCCTATACTTGAATCAAAGCTTTCTACTCGGGATAAAAATTCTGTTTTATTCACTTAGTTGCAACGTTCATAGAGACGCAGGTGCATTTGCTGTATTAGAGAGATTTTTCTCGTTCGAGTCAGAGATAAATCGACGAGAACTGAAAGGCATACGTAATCTAAAAGAGGAATCAATGTTTATAATGTCAGCGTAGTATTCTTGGTACTGGACGGCTGCATTTCTTCATAGAGGGATCGATGAATCTCGATGAAGGGGGCGATTAAGTTAATAAATAATGAATGGAACTGAATACGGCTGGACTCGAAAAAAACGGCGCTAATTTATATTGTTAAAGGTGAACGCAACGGTACGTCTTCGCAACAATTAAAAATCGTATATTTTATTATACACTTTACATCGTATATATGATTTTATGTTTACAATGTGTACAATATGACTGGCAAAAGTTTCCGTCTAAACTATAATTGTAACATATCTTTTTGAATACATACGTTATCAAGAAACTCAAATTAAATTATAAATGGAAAATCCTTCGTTATCTTTGACAAATTCAACCCTCATCTTTCGATTTTTCTCCGATATATGGTTTCCTTCGTGCAACACACGCAGAATATCCGGCAGTTTTTAACACCCTACGTACAGTTTTTGAACTTACTTCCTTTTGACACTCTTTATTTAATATCATTCTGAGTTCTGAGAAGTTTAATTTAAGATTTTTCTTTACTTCGTTTACAATTCCACGTTTTTCTGTAACAGAAAACTTGGGAAAGCGACCACTTTGATTCGTGCTATCAAAATCTGATTGATTTATAAATCGTTTTACAATACTTCTAATAGTAAAACGACTTCTATTAACAGTTTGTGATATTTCACTATAAGAGTTTTGAATTTTATATAAATTTAGTATTATTTCTCTCTCTTCACTAGTGGTTTCTTTCGCTTTTCTTGACATTATTACTTTTTCTTACTTTCCCTGTTGTTAGACGATTGAACTTTAGGATGATCGTTGTTAAAAATGACAATCGGGGAGCCCACTACCTCAGAGATGCCAGACAGAGCACCGGAGACACCTCATTCCACTTTTTCACACTATGCCAGATCACGCGTACGTGAGCTCGTAGGGTTTCGGAAAGTCGACAAAGGCAAACTGACGCATGCCTTCTTTTTCGATTCTCCGAAGTTGCCCAAAGTAAGTTCGGACCGTCTCGTGGGAGTCGAGAGAGAAAGGCTCACACTTCCCTTCTCGCTCTTGAACAACTAATATCCGACCTCCCGTCAACAGGTCTCCACTGGTCTCTGCTGACCGCTGCTGACCACTCCTGGAATTTCTGACAACGTATAACGATTACGACAGGCTACTGTTAGTCTCTACTAGCCTCTGCTGACCGTTGCTGACCACTCCTGGAATTTCTGACAACGTATAACGATTACGACTGGTTACTGTCAGCCTCTCCCAGCCTCTGCTGACCTTTGCTAACCACCCCTGATGCTTCTGGCAACGTATAACGATTACGATTGGCTACTGTTAGCCTCTCCCAGCCTCTGTTGGCCTCTGCTGACCACCGCTTATATTTCTGACAACGTATAACGATTACTACTGACTTCTGCCTGCCTCCGCTGGACTCTGCTGACCGCTACTGACCACTCGTGATACTTCTGACAACGTATAACGATTACAACTTGCTACTGCCTGCCCCTGCTGGACTCTGCTTGCCACTGTTTGCCACTGCTAGCCTCTACTGACCACAGCTGACCACCTCTGATGCTTTCGACAACGTATAACGATTACTACTTGTTACTGCTTGCCCTTGCTGGACTCTACTTGCCTCTGCGCATGCCTCTGCTGGCCTCCGTTGGCCTCTGCTGACCGCTGCTGACCACTGCTGACCACCGTTTATATTTCTGGCAACGTACAACGATTACTACTGGCTACTGCCACCCTCTGCTGACCTCTGCCAGCATCTCTCGACCTAAGCTGACCTCTGCCAACATCTCCCGCGTCAGCTGACCATCGCTGACCATCGCTGACCACTGCTGACCGTTGCTGACAACTTGTGACACGATGTAATATAATATAATATGTTTATACGTATTAAAGTGTTGTATAATGTAAATCTATGGCAATAAATGATATAATTTCAAAGAATTCTATGTATTCTCATCATTTTTTACCCCTCTTTCCCTCTACAAATTTCCCGCCGCCAGGAATTTTTGCAAATTCCTGGAAATGACGTCACTTCCAAGAATTCCTGAAAATTCTTGGATCCCTGAAACTTACCGGCGTCCCTGAAACTTCTCGGAATCCCTGAAATTTCCAAGAAGTTTCAGGCAGCGGCTAAAATTCCGGCCTGAATTTTTCTGCAAAATTTTTCGGCCAAAATTACGTAATATTACGTAACATTATGTAATATTACGTAACATTACGTAATAGCTCTTTAAAATTTCTCGCGGCCGGAATTTTTCGGCAAAAATTACGTAATATTACGTAACATTATGTAATATTACGTAATATTACGTAATAGCTCTTTAAAATTTTTGCCGAAAAATTCAGGCTGGAATTTTTGCCATGGCCTGAAGCTTCTTGGAAATTTCAGGGATTCCGAGAAGTTTCAGGGACGCCGGTAAGTTCCAGGGATTCCGAGAAATTTGAAATCTTTCCGGGGAACTTAGAAAATTTTAAAAGATTCGGAGTGTCTTATAACTAAGAGAATGATTTCGATAGGAAAAGAAGGGTAAAAATGATGAGAACACATAGAATTGTTTGAAATTATATCATTTATTGCCATAGATTTACATTATACAACACTTTAATACATATAAACATATTATATTATATTACATCGTGTCCCAATTTGTCAGCAACGGTCAGCAGTGGTCAGCGATGGTCAGCTGACGTCGGGAGATGTTGGCAGAGATCAGCAGAGGGTGGCAGTAGCCAGTAGTAATCGTTGTACGTTGCCAGAAATATAAACGGTGGTCAGCAGTGGTCAGCAGCGGTCAGCAGAGGCCACCTTAGGCCAGGGGACGCTGGCGAAGGTTAACAGAAGGAGGCAGGAGTCGTAGTAATCGTTGTACGTTGCCAGAAATATAAGCGGTGGTCAGCAGAGGGCAGCAGTGGCAAGCAGAGATCACCAGGGGCGAATAGTAGCAAGTAGTAAGCGTTATATGTTGTCAGAAGCATCAGAGGTGGTCAGTAGCGGTCGGCAGAGATGAGCAGAGACATTCAGTGGCAAGCAGAGATCAGCAGGGACGAACAGTAGCATGTAGTAATTGTTATACGATGTCAGAAGCATCAGGAGTGGTCAGCAGTGTTCAGCAGAGGGCAGCAAAGGCAAGCACAGGCAAGCAGAAACCTGCAAAGGCAAGCAGAGACTTGTAGGGGCATGCAGTAGTAAGTATTAATCGTTATACATTATCAGAAATACCTGCAGTGGTCAGTAGCGTTCGGCAGAGGCGAGGAAAGTTGAGCAGAGACAAGCACACACTGACAGAAATCAGCAAAGACCAACAGAGGTTAGCAGAAGTCAGTAGTAATCGTTATAGATTGTCATAAATATAAGCGATGGTCAGCAGAGTCCAGCAGAGGCAAGCAGTAATCAGGAGCAGTCAGTAACAGTGGCTGTATGGTGTAAAAAGTTGTCGGGAGTTGTGTACTTTTGTCAGCACTGGTCATCAGAGATCATCAGAGGCAAATAGAAACCAGGAGTAATTTACAGAGTTCAGTAATGAACTCTAGGAAAGGCAAGTAAAAATACCTGGGCAGTCGAGATTCCGAACAACGGCGCACATAAGTAAAGTACCATAATGAAAAAAAAATTTTGTGAAATTTGTACCACGACAACCATACTGTGCCAATCTTATGTCCAGCACTGTACGCCCTTTGACGATTCTGACAGTCGGTTAGGCACGCGATGAAATTAGAAACGCGACAATAAATTTCAGAAAACAGTCGAATTCTTTCACGTCGGTTAAGCTTCCAGGCATACAAAGATTAGGCCTGGTTCGATTGTCGATTTGCCACGTATGCGTCGTGCATCGTGCATTTTGTAGTTTAGAAAACGGTATAGCGATACGGCTCGGTATGGCGAGCTGTCGATACTGGATCGATGGCGGTGGCATACTAACGAAACAATGTACAAACGGAAGGTGGGTTTCTGGCACGTATACGCACCGCGAATATCGAGGCCTTGGGAAATAAATTTGACATTGACAGGACTCCATTTACATGCCCCTAACACGATCCGCCTTCACGTATAGCGATTGACAGTTTACGGGCAACATTACGATGGATCGTATATTTAAAAATGTGGAACATTTTTCTAAAATAATTTTCATTAAATTGCCACGGCCTTTTACATATATACAGGGTGTTCGGCCACCCCTGGGAAAAATTTTAATGGGGGATTCTAAAGGACAAAATACGACGAAAATCAAGAATACCAATTTGTTCATGGAGGCTTCGTTAAAAAGTTATTAACAATTAAATTAAAAAATTTCAATTCGTTCTGGAAAAATTATTTTCGGTTGCGGGAGTCAATAACAATCATTTTTGGTGAATACTTATACCCCTCAAATCCTACCCACTTTCGAGAAAAAAATTCGAGAAGGTGTGAAATTTTTCGACAAAATAGATTTCATTCTCAATGAAAAAAACCTTTTTCTATTTCTTACTATTTTTTAAACAAATTTTTAACGTTTATTTCTTACACATTTTATAATTATTACAATTCACAGGTAACATTGTATCGACTTTCTTCAACATTCTTCGAAAGACTGTGCATTCAGGTACCACCATTTTTCATGTATTTTCCATCCCAATTTTGACAATTGTATAAGTATATACCTTTCCTTTTATGTCGACTTTTACATCATGCCGTCCGTTAATACCTTTAATGTAGTGTCTATTTGTTCTTGAATATTTAAAAATTGATATCTTCTTATCATTTACCCCCTCCCTTATTTGTCATATCCATAATTTCTCCCTTAACTTTCCTAACCAACTCTGTGCAAACCTTATAAAGCCACCCACTTTTGTTTTCAACTTGACACAGTTTTCTTCATTAAGAATTTTGACCTCAAAAATGATCAAGAGAAAAGAAATTTCGTTATTGGAGAGTCAACTGTCCGTGTCTTTTCTTTCACGTTATCTTCCGCATGAAACATGTTCAAAAATTCTTAAAAAAATATGTATTTTACAGAAATATATTAGACAAATTGTTTATCCATCGTATAACTTTTTTCAATTGCTTAGCATAATATTCTAAATAATATAATTATCTTACTTTATCAAATATAATATCATAAAATTAAGATTATTCTAGATTTCGAGATTTAGGTGGAAATAATAATTGAAGAATTTCGTTTTACTTTGTTACGTTGAAAATCGAGTCGCGAATAATTTCGATTTCGACGTTGAACAGAACGTCAGAGAAAAGGGAAAACTAACATACTGTCGGAGCCGATCGCCACAGAATCTGGACCGAAATGCCGTTACGCGTGGCACGAAGTGGGTCACTAAATATCTCGTCATTGGTCGCTTCACCGGACGCTTCCGTCAGAACCGATTATTAATTAAAATAGCCGATTGAGCGACGTTTGATTACGCGAAGGGACGTAATACTCTAGATCCATCGCATATTTTCACGCGAGCGTCACAAATTGTAGAAAATAATAATTACCTTGTTGTTTCTTATCAGTCGCTAACTTTGCGTTATCTTGTATCACAGGCACGTAATTTTCTTGCAGAAATAACAGAAGAGTATACAAACGATAGAAAGAGATAAATATTTCTGAAATTAGATTTTAAATACGACTTATACTCTCCAATCAATTTATGAAATTTATATTCTGATAGAATTCTATCGTTTCGTTAATGAACCCCAGAAATTTGAAAAACACAACAATTAGAAATGGATATTCTGTTGCATCGAAGGGTGTATTTATATTTGTATTTCAGAGCCGAATAAACATTTATTTACCTTCTTTAATTACTTAGTATTAACCTAATATTATTAAGTATAGAATGTACAAAAATTCTACATATATGTTACTTTTTACATCTTGAATTTACAAGAGAAATATCTGAAAAAATTCTATAAGATCTGTCATGGCGATTAAAATACTTCAGATACTATTGCAATATACTTATATCTATTTGTAGTCCTCATCATGAATCTTACAATTCTTTAAAAACCATTCAAATAAAATATATGCAACAGGAAAAATGCAAATAAATTTTGCATAAGTAAAGTGGACAAAATCATTTTTACATATATTTTATTGTACTCTAATTTAAGGTTTCTTTATAGAGTTGAAAGACTCCTATAAATGGAAACGATACGATACATAGAATCATGTTGTATGTATCTATAATTCAGATGTGTAATTTCATGTTCGTTCAGCTCTGAAAAATTCAAAGAATTTCTTTATCATTCTACTTTCCTATTATCGATGGTACAAATACGGAAAAAAAATATTTCTTTCGTTTTTTTCAGTTTCTGCGTTATATTTCCAAAATTATGCAGAATTTCACACAAGAGGTGAAATAATTCTTCAATGAGTATAATGAAATTTTTTGAATAAGTCTATGATAGATAGGTCTGAGGATATAGCATTTGAAAGTTTCACTGTAAAAATGGAAAATAACGCGAGGCAACGCACCTGTAAAATTGAGGCATTGTTTGATTTTTAGACTGTTTTAGATAAAATATAGGAGACTATATCCCCTATCCTATTTATCCTAAAAAATTCTACAAGATCTCATTTATATCATCCAATAATTATAAAACGAAATTACTTTACTTTTTTCGTAAAAAATACACAATTTCTAGTTATTTTGTATGTCCTCCTTGTCAAATTCGTTTTTGCAAAATGAAATTTTGCAGATAAATACACCCCTTAATGTAATAAAATAATTACTTTTACTTATTAGTTTTTTAGATAATTGTATGCTATTAAGAATTAATCTATAATGTTTTGGCTATATTTTACTCTTCATAAATTTATATCAGTATTATATCAAAATAGCTGCACTATAATTACTAAACTGCGAATCTTTATGTAAATTCACATATTTATTAATAGAATTAATGAAATGAGAGCTTCGTAGAGGGTTGTCTCAACTCCTACATATAATAATTGGTATCCTACTTCAAGTATTTCTCATATTTTTGCATATTAAGTGCATTCTGTAGTTTTTAGAGAATTAAAATTTTCTATAAATCCATAAACATTCACAGTCTAGTAATTACATCGTAAGTGTAGGCTAAATTAGTAAACCCTATAATTATAGCCATGACAATTATAATAAAATCACATTTTGCCAAAAACTGATTTATAATTTAATTACAAGGCAATTATCGAGTAATTATCATGCAATAAAAATCATAAATCATCGAATTCTATAATTGCCGTATAATTACAATGCATTACATTGTGATTTAAAGTTAAAATTACAGCTAAATAAAATAAAAGATTCCGTTTAGAATTTGAACGATGCGAAACAGATCGTATAAAAGTGATCTATCGACTCATATTCGGACACAAGTTTCTAAGATATTCATGGAGCATTCGCATACGATCGATAAATGAATAAATAAGTCAATGATCAACGCTTAATCTAACGGGTAATAGAAACTTCGATGCTCGCAGAGCATTCCGACGTAATTTCAACGTTTGGTTAAAAAGTCTTCTATCATTTTGTTCATCTTCCAAGCCAGCCTTCACCTTCATCCGGTGTGTGGTGGTAATTATCGTAATAATGCTCGTGGTATTCGGGTTTATGGACCAACACCACCTCCGATCGTTGCGTGTTTTTGAATATGTTCCAGAGAATCAGGAGCAACGCGAGTTTTCCCACAAAGATGCTTCTGAGCAAACTGAATTTTATGGAAGCAAGAGTCCCGGGTAAAGACATTAACTGTAAAGTAACATAATGTTAATTAATAAAACCAACCAAGTTTGAACCGTCTATAAACGGTATTCTGTATCGACAAAGAACCTGTATTATCATAGGAGCCATCATCATCGCCATTCCGATTCTTTTCAAAGTATCGTTGAATTTCAATCTGCCGGTGCTTCTCTGTCCTATTTCGTTTCCTAGAACGAGAAATCGCAGCGATAGAATATTCTAAAATTAATCTCTGCCCGAAAATATTACTCACCCTCGAGCAGCGTAGACATACTCACGATAACCCTTGTTTCCTCGTTTGCGACGTACAGCTGGACTCCTCGAGAAATATTCAGCTGCAGAGTCTTGTTTGCACCTTTCGAATCCACCTTATCGTCGGCTCTAACGAATCCGATCGACGCGATCGCGATACAGAGCCACCAGAATACCGCTTCCGGTCCATTCATCGTTTCGAATCGTTTGGAGACCCACTTTCGAGGAGGCAAAAGTAAACCGAAAGGACCTCGAGCTCACCGATCAAAGTTAGGACATTTTTCTAAATTTCACCCGTTATTGGAGCACAATATCCGAGTGCCACCGTTGCCCACTGGATCGCGTGCGACACGGAAATCCAACGCATTTAACTTTTTCTCAGATCCGGGGACCCCGTCGAGCCCGATCAGCTCTCAGCGGTGACACGGACATCCTTTCGCGTTGGAAATCATCGGGCACTGCAAACTGTTCTCGTCACTGAAACGCGATCGGTACGTCCGTAATCGGTTACGCGGTCAAAACGCGTCCTTGCATTTGGTCGACGAAGAGGATACTGGCCGATCTGTCGAGCAGAGAACAGACATTTTTCCTTTTTCGCTCTATGCTTACCCCACTAAGGCCAGGAAACGGGGTCTGTGCAGCCTGTCGATGCAACTGCCGTCATAGAAGGCGCGATGCACACACGGTTGGTCGTCGACTCGAACGAGTTCAGCCGACCTTGAAACGCGGAAAATTCAACCGAGCTGCTTGAAAATGTTGCTTTCGATTTTCAGCGCCTCGTTGAGGACCGTTTCTTCCTCCCATCGGGTCACACGATCCTTACTCGTCGTCGAGGGATCGACACTTTCATTTCGAATGCACGAAACAATCGTCCGATTCCTGCTGAAAGAGTAGGCGATACCGACACAACAACAATTGATTTTCGAATGAATTTAATAAATAGTTTCTACGATGGTACATATAAATTTATAAATAGCTAGATGCACGAGTGGCGTAGTCTTTTTTACAAATAAATTAGTAGTAACGTGAGGTAAACATGGTTATTTCTTAAAGGTGGGTGTCTCTAATTCCTAGTTGCGATCAATCGATACTAAATATTGGGTTGGTCAACGTTGATTTCGTTAACGGATTGGTTCTTTAGGAAAATGTTGGATCAAGAGTGCACATCGGAAAATTTTCTTTCATCTAAAATACCATCTACACTCTTCGCTAATATAACTATTTGTCAAAAGAAACTGCAGATAAAAATTGCAAACTTTTAAGATTTTTATTCATTTAGTTTCATATTTTTTAAGTTTGCATTTTTATGATAATCGTACTAATTGGGGATTGTGCAATTTTTATCTGTAAAATTTCAATTGGTAAATAGTTATATTTCTTAAGAGGGAATGAAACGAAGTATTGTAAATAAAAGAAAGTCCTCCTGATGTGCTTTGCGGTTCGATTCTTTTCAGAAGAAACCAATTGACACTAAATTGATATTAAATTAAATTAAATTAAATATATCTAGAGTTATCGTTAATACTTATACAGGATGTCCAGTAAATCATGGTTACCAAGAGAATTCCTCGTGAAATCGGTTACACAGAATTCGAGAAAAATGATTTAAAACATGAAATTACTTTGTAGCTGTCTGACTGAAGACATTAAACGTAAGATAGCTTATTTTGTTCTCGTCTCAAAGGATTAGGACAATTTTGGCATTTGAAGAATTTGAGAACCAACACGTATTCAACTTGATACACGAGAAAATTGTAAACATTCATGGAAATTTTGTACGAGCTAGTGTTTACAAAAATATTAAAAAATGTTGACAATGGCCGACATCGAAGAGGCCAAACTAAATCTCAAAATTGGGGAAATAAACCCATTTTAATACGTTACATATTAATTTTATAAATTAAAATTATGTTCTTCGATAATTCGTTATATGAGATTATTTATTTACCTCATTTATACTACTTCTTATATTTCAAAACTTTTAAGTGCTACGTTCTCTAAGTGTATAACTTTTTATTTTGAAGTTATGTTTTCAGATATTAGAAAATAGTTTTATTTACTTTAGATTCTTCTTCAAGAAATTCGGGACCAACGTTTTTTAGATAACATTTTTCATAGTTTCATGTTCAAAATCATTTCTTTTGGCAACAACGCACTAAATAAATGTATACTATGTTTTTTACAGTACGGCCTCGACTTAACGGATTTCAGATGTAACGGACAGAATTCTGTATTCCCATATTCCGTTCTTTCACGTGTCATTTAAATCTTTCATCTCGTAAATTTTAGTTTATTTTTCAAAAAAGAAATTATCTCTTGGTTACTTATATGTTCATAAATGAATTAATACTCCAACTTACTGAAATACTGAATTATCTCCATCAAGAAATATCATGCCATAAATCCAACCAAAAGTTGGAGATATAGTCATATCAGATAAAATTATTTCATTTAAGGCTTCGTTTTTGAGATTATTCAAATTTGAAATTACAAATTTCTCTGGCGTGTCTGTCCATAACTCGCTGCTTCTACTTATACTAACGTCCAAATCGAACTTTATTGTATACACAATGAATTTTTAAATCAATCAAGAGTTCTTGGGAAATGAACCCTCGAATGACAAAATTTTATTCTTTACTTTCTATTTGTTTTTTCACGTAGAATTACCACCTCCTCACACGTAGTCCGTATTCAATCACGTGTACTCACATCCAACCCGAATCTGTCACATATCTATTCACGACATGACTCCTTTTGAGGAATTTACTATTTTATGGACATTCCAATGTAACTTCCTCCCTCCAATCGCTTAAATCGAGGTTTTACTGTAAACGTTACTACTTTTGGCGGTTCGTGCCATAATTTTCAAGACATCCTTAGATCATAGACTTCCTTTGGTTCGCAGAATATGCCTTCCTGGGCTAAACAGAAGATTCGTTCGGAGATCGCGCTTCCGATTCGCCGAATCGTCGATCGTTGGACGAAAGCCGCAACTGCGGGAGAAATGGATGATATTAACAAAAAAAAAAAGAAAAGCAGAGGAAACGATCGCGGACGATATGCGATAGCCTAGTTCCATTTGTGGTCGCCGATGAAATAGTTTCCCATCGGTGAGAGGATGCTCTCGAAACTTTTTCTTCAATGTCCTCTATAATAATAGTGTTCCTCGTCTCCTGGACCGCTGTGCTGCATCCAACCACTGTACGCTGGATGGTGATCCATCGGCAAACTGTTGTGAACGTGCACGTGGATCGGTTGAGACGACCAGGCCGGTGCTTGTTGTTGATGCCAGCTGGACGAAATCTTTGCAATTATTGTACCTATTTTTAACATCAACAGAGTGGCACCTGGAACGAAATTAATACGTCTATGCAATTTCGTGTATTCTCGAATCTAACGATTCTAGGGAGATTCGTCGCGATAGGAGCTAGATAGAGTTTCAAATTCACTTTTTCGGACCTTCTGTCCATCTCAGTGAACATTTTTACGAGTTCGTTACGCGTTTAATTCATAAATACAGGGCTAGACACTCGATCGTTTAACGTGTCTTATTATATTGTAGATTAAAATAAAGCAACGACTCAGTTTAGGGACGTTCAGAAATTGATTTTCTATCTGACGAATTGGAATCGATAAAATAAAAAATTGTTTTTCTAATTGTTAACTCTTTCTCATGTTTACTTTAAAATCTTTAAGTAGATCTGCATATTTATATTAGAGGTATCTCTATAATAATATTTGTAATACGTCATTCTATTTAAAAATAACGTCGACGACTTTAAAATCTCGAAAAATGTAATGTTAAGGAAAGAATGTTTTCGTGTCGTTGAAAATAACAGAAATATTTTTGATTTCAGCCTGAAATAAGTCACACTGTACATAACGAAGAAGATTATTGTTAAATCTTAGTATTAATATAGATAATCGTCTACAAGCTAAATTATTACTTTACTTTAGTCTTCGATTTTCAAACAAACGATGACTATAAAATTATTTTTCAAAAGGTCGCGATTCAAACTGATAGTAACGAATGGATCGGTCATGCTGCTAGCTTTTTGACTTGTTATAGCTGCTATAGAATTCGTTTTAGGTTGTGTTCAAAAATCCAACGACGCATCTCAGGAAAAAGTAAACCAGCTATTTGGGACAGCTCATAAAAGAACCAGAAATGAAAACGTGATTTCCTAATGAGTCATCGCAAATTATAGATAACCGTAAGTTATTTAACCCTTTAACGCATACTGTTCCTAATTGGAAACATAATAAAAACATTCTTTGTAATGTTAACTGGGAAAATTTTATGCGATAATCCGTGCTAATCCTTAGTAAGTTTAACAAATGAAATATTATCATTTTATTAAACTGTGAAAAATATTCTTTTCAATTTACTGCAATTTAACAACATAACGTAAGTTCATAATTATAATTAATAATACTTTTGTAACTAATGGTAAATTAGCCTTGGTAAATTATAACGCATTCGAATGAATACGAACGTTCTACTTATATTGTATCCGATACATTATTCTATCTTTCTATATTCTCATTATCAAATTGTTTGCAATTTTTTAATCTTATCAGAGATACATATATAGATATATTGATGAAATATGCAAAATAAAAAATATAAGTTTAAAGTCTTTTCACGATGAAACAAATAACAATCTAAATCCCATATTTCTACAAAAATACACGTTTGCATGAACATCCACAATTTTGTCATTAATATTTTAAATAAAAGGAAATTCAATAGTTTAAAGTCCTTACAAGTTTCACAGTGGCTTTTTTGTTCAATTGGCTGGTTTACCTGCGATAAATAGTGCTTGAAAGATGACAAAGTGATTCGAACCGATTTTTTTTATCTAAATGTGATTAGATATGCTATATGTTTTTTTCAACATTAGGTATACACAGAACAATATATGTTTTAATAAAACTACTAAGATTCTTTCAAACCTTACAGTAGCTCACGAAAGTATTCGAACACTTCCAATCTAATCGTTAACAAATAAAATTCACACATTTAAGTTTTCAAAATAAAATTAAAATATAAAATTCAAATAAAACATAGAAGTCTCGAGAATGTATAAGTGAAATTACGAAAAAATTTGACAGCTCATACGGAATTGACAAGGCATTGAGTGACAAAAGTATTCGAACGTGTAGGCAAGAAGCGTATATAATGTGTTTCTAATGAATGGAAATGTAAACATTACACTTTACTCGATTTCGAGACATCGTGTGGTTCATACAGGTTTCGTGGGTACGAAAAAATCAGAAACCAGTAAACGTGAACGCGAATTAATATCGAAGTTCCATAAATCTTATCTCGAAACTGCCAATTATCATTGAAAAATAGAAATATAGAATTCCATCGAAAAGAAGACAGCAGAAAAGCTTGTACATATACGGTACAGGAAGCTGAGATATGTTATTGATGTCAAAGGAGGACTAACCAGATATTTAACATCAAACAACTCAAAACGTATTCGTACGTTCCAAAAATTGTATGTTTATACTGAGTCTTTTTGTAATTTCACTTATACATTCTCGAGACTCAAATCCTATTTCGAAAATTTGAACCTAACGTGTGTATTTTATTTGTTAACGATGTAAATTGAAAGAGTTCGAATACTTTCGCGAGCTATTGTAACTCAAGATCGACGCAAATAATAGTTTTCGACAGATACTTATCTCAACATAATCTACACACAGGTATTAAATACAAACTGTGACATCGATATTAAATTTCACGTCGAACAAACACACGATAAAAGAAAGTAATCCGGACCTAACGTGTGTATTTTGTTTGTTAACGATGTAGATTTGAAGAGTACTGTAACTCAAAATCAACGCAAATAGTTTTCAACGCATATTTATCTCGTAAACATAATCTAAACACAGAGGGGTTAAATACAGACTGTGACATCGATATTAAATTTCACGTCGAACAAACACACGATAAAAGAAAGTAATCCGGACCTAACGTGTGTATTTTATTTGTTAACGATGTAGATTGGAAGAATACTGTAACTCAAAATCAACGCAAATAGTTTTCAACGCATATTTATCTTGTAAACATAATCTAAACACAGAGGGGTTAAATACAGACTGTGACATCGATATTGAATTTTGTATCGAACAAACATACGATAAAAGAAAGTAGGTCCACCGGTAAAGTTTGGGTCTGTACATCCTAACGCAGACCGGTGACCCGCGAAGAAGTCTTTATCGATGAAATGGGTCGTCGATGTCTCCTGATTGCGTATGCAAACAGTGTACGCCAACAAAGGCTCACCGTTACCTTTCCGTCAAACGTGTTTGTTCCACTCCCCAAAATTATGTACTTACCTATAAGCAATCCCTTCAAAGAGATCACCGTCAACACCGTCAACATAGTCATCATCACTCCCATTTTGTACACCATCGGCATCATCATGAATTGTATTCGTTTCAAACCGAAAGTACGCGCTTGCCTACCGGTCGATTCTGTGTATTTAAAAATCGGATTACGTTTCACCAACTGAAACACCGTTACTTTCGATAACGAAACAATATAGAAAACAGTTTGAACTCACCCTGAACGCTGTTGCCGCCATTGAACAAATCGTCCAAGAATTCTCTGAGCTCCCGTACGTCGGGATCGACGTCATGGCGGTCGGGAATCGGCAAAAGTTTCGTGACTTTGGCGCGTCCAGCTTCGTCGGCGACGCGCGCGCACTCGACGCTCCACGAGATTTTCGAAAAAGTGCTCGCGAGCAGTACGCACGCCAGCGTCCAGCCAATCGGGCTCATTGTCGAACCGGTTGCTCCAGCGATCACGTGATCCTCCTCATCGACGCACGATGGGTTCGCTCGGAGGGCGAATTTGCGTGGGTCCGGGACCAGGGAACACACCGTGCACACACGCCGTGCTAATCGAACACGCACGAGCCGCAGTATGATTCGGTCGAACGACCACCGCGCCGTTCGAACTCAAAAGATCGGCGAGTTGCGCGACGGACCTGCGCGGCGGCTCGAATTTCGTGAACGCGCCGCCTGTACGTTGCTGAAACACTTTCCGGAGAACGCCGACTGGAATCGCTACACGTGCTCACGGCGGTACGGTCTATGATCGCCTCGCTGCGTTTCCAGGCATGCATTACTTTATCGTCCGATTACCCAGGAGCGCCGCATTCCCCTAGTCGTCTGTGCATTCCTCGAACAGATCGGTTCGAGTCCTTTTACGTTCACGAATTTCTTCGTTCCTACGGTCGTGCCATGCCCCACTTTCTATATCACTGTCACGGTCGCCGTGCTGGCACGTTCCTCGCCCACGGCGTGATAATTTGGCCGCGATGGACGCGGGGTTATGCGATCGGTGCATCGATGCATCGACGGAAAAGGAAACTATTTTAAAGGTTCGATTCGGGGGCCTTTAGAACAGGACGTAAGAGTAGAAACGGAACTAGGTGTACGGTCGTTCGTCGACGAGCGGTTTTAATCGCTTCACGACCTGTTAATTCCATACAAACGAGTAGCTGGTCGCAGACGGTAAGGTTAATGCTTCGTGGCCCGCAATCTTTACGTAATTACCAACGGTAATGACATCCACAAAGAGTCAATAACGCGCTGACCATTCCCCCTACGTTGCTTGGATCATCGAGCACGGTATTTATAGGCAGGATTTTTAACGCTAGATTTACTGAAATCAATTTCACCGGTTTTTTGGATTCCATGCTTGAAGTTAGAGAGCTCGTAAAATGTTATTTGTTATCGATTCATGTCGAGTTTAATTATTCTAACGGTACATCCTAATTAGAAACAAAATTGCGTTTTAATGCATTTAATGGGTTTCAATAAATATACGTGCTATTAATTCAAGTTTACACGATGGTAATAGTGAATTATTGAATTTCTCTTGTTCCTAACGAAACAGAAAGCGCAGACAGCGACAGTAAAATCTCGACGGAAATCGCATAAAATGACCGGTGGTTCAGTGATGGATATAGGGGCGGGGATACAGGAACTTCAGCCTCCCCCCCCCCCCCCCAATACTAAATGCAGTAGAATACTAAAATAATAAAATGAATGTCGAAAAGTCATCAGAACTTAATATTTATAATTTAATGTAATTTTATTTTGCACAAGTTATCAAAGTAAATAAATGAACTAGAATAATTTATATTTTATGTTTCTTCTTATTGTGTTACAGTGCAATCTACAGTAAAAAAATACAGTAAAATCTTTCCAAACAACAAAAAGATAACACCACCTTCCATTAAAAAGAGTCTCGGAATTCCTCCTAACAGTCGTTCCACAAGAATTTTGTATGCATGAGTAGATTAGCCTGTCTGAGTCGATTTCTTCATTTGTTCATGAAGAGACAGCTTGTAACACTTTATTTAGACCATCCAGCATATAAAATAATTTGATTTTCATATACAGGGTGATCGGCCACCCCTGGGAAAAATTTTAATGGGAGATTCTAGAAGCCATAATAAGACGAAAATCAAGAATACTAATTTCTTGATGGAGGCTTTGTTAAAAAGTTATTAATTTTTTACTTGAAAATGCGCAGGATTTCGGGGGTATGTCTATTCACCAAAAATGATTGTAATTGACCCCCGCAACCAAAAATAATTTTTCCAAAGCGATTTGAAATTTTTTTTTTCCGTCGAAAAATTTCACACCTTCTCGAATTTTTTTCTAGGAAGTGGGTAGGATTTCGTGGGCATGTCTATTCATCGAAAATGATTATAATTGACCCCCGCAACCGAAAATAATTTTTTCAGAACGATTTGAAATTTTTGAATTTAATTGTTAATAACTTTAAGTTCCGTCAGTACTGAATTTTTTTCTCGAAAATGCGCAAGATTTCGAGGATATGTCTATTCACCAAAAATGATTGTAATTGACCCCTGCAATCAAAAATAATTTTTCCAAAACGATTTGAAATTTTTTTGTTTCGTCGAAAAATTTAGGCACCTAATTAGATTTTCTGTAAGGAATTTTTTTTCTCGTAACTGCGTAGGATTTTAAGGGTATGTGTAATGACCAAAAATGATTGTAATTGACCTCCGCATCCAAAAATAATTTTTCCAAAACGATTTGAATTTTTTTGTTTCGTCGAAAAATTTAGGCACCTAATTAGATTTTCTGTAAGGAATTTTTTTCTCGTAACTGCGTAGGATTTTGAGGGTATGTGTAATGACCAAAAATGATTGTAATTGACCCCCGCATCCAAATATAATTTTTCCAGAACGATTTGAAATTTTTTAATTTTATCGAAAAATTTGTCCACCTACTAGAATTTTTTTCTCGAAAGTGCGTAGAATTTCGGGGGTATGTCTATTCACCAAAAATGCTTATAATTGACCCCTGCGACCAAAAATAATTTTTCCAGAACAATTTGAAATTTTTTAATGTAAGTGTTAATAACTTTTTAACGGAGCCTCCATCAATAAATTGATATTCTTGATTTTCGTCTTATTTTGGTCTCTAGAATCCCCCATTAAAATTATTCCCAGGGATGGCCGAACACCCTGTATAAACAAAAATTGTATGTTGATGAAATGAGAAAGGTAACTTTTGGGTCTCTAGTATCGACAGTTGGTATACATTGTAAAAGTAGTAGTTATTATTGCTTCATAAAACAGATTAAGACATTTGCTCTTATCAGAAATTTCTTCATAAGAAAGAATAATCGTGACTTTGTGTGAATATAAACACTCTAAATATTGGTTGTATTTACTTAAAAATCTACTAATGAAATGAGTAAAACCAAGATACGAGGAAATTAAATATTTTTATTTTTATTTTTAATATCTAGAGGTGGATATCGTGCAATAATTGTGACTTTATGTGAATATAAACACTGTTAACTATCGGTTGTATTTACTTAAAAATCTACTAATGAAATGAGTAAAACCAAGATACGAGGAAATTAAATATTTTTATTTTTATTTTTAATTTCCAGAGGTGGATATCGTGCAATAATTGTGACTTTATGTGAATATAAACACTGTTAACTATCGGTTGTATTTAATTAAACATTTACTAATGAAACGAGGAAAAGCCAAGGTAATATTTTTATTTCTATTTCTAATTTTTCAAAGGTGGGATTCTCGAATTGTTTCACGCTGTTTTGTTAGCCCCTTCTGCGAGCTTCTAGATCCGGCGCTGCGGCGATTGGTGGAAAGCAGCGATTCGAGCATCCTGGAATAGCATACTCGATGCAAGTTACGATTAAGAAAATCGGTAAGAGCGTTGTGAACGCACCTTAAGAGCAGAGCCGGCCGCTCGGCGGATAAAAGAAAGAAATCTAGTACAGGTTTACTGCATCGGCTTTGCTCGGTGACTCCGGCTGAGAAGGAGAGAAGAAGAGAAGAAGAGGCCGAACATGGAAACAGACAAGGCCATCTTGGAAAATAATACGCGTCGTAAAAATTCTTTACCCTCCCTGCAGCTGGGAGCTCCTCTTCCTCCCTGACCGTCCCTTCTAGTCTCGATTCCCTCAAGGACTAAAAATACAACCCCTTGCGCCCAGAACCAGAAAGACCGTATTAAAGACGAACCTGAAACCTGGTCTTGCACTTTGTTCTAGCTGCATCCTCCAGCCTCCGCGACTGCTTCTTCCCCCGCGGCCCTTTTGCTCCTTTTTCCTTTGACTCGTGTGTTCTCGATCGCTGGCGAAGGCTTAAAAGGTTCGTTCAACATGCTCGTTACAAATAACACCAAGGTTATCGCGATAGAATAGATTCTTCGAATATTTCCTTCTCGAACGAAACCTTTGTTTCGAGATCCGCGCATCTAACTCATTCACGGTTTATTCCGAGAAATTACCTCGGAATCTGTTTATTCCAAGGTTCCCCAAACTTTTTTTCTTGTGGAACCCATAAGAAATTTTTCGCGGATCATGGAACCCTTGCCATACTTAAACTTCTAAGCAAACATATTAGCGTTGACATCTGAGTGATTTTCGTGTACATAGCGTTTCCAATACAAAGAACATTGAACGAAAACACCGATGCTGACATGAACTTCAGTGTCCAGAATACTACCATAGATATTAAATGAAACAAAAATTATGATGTCATTTTATTTATTCGTATAAAACGTTGTAACTATATTAAATGTTGCGATAAATTGCAAAGAAATGTTTTTAATTGAAAAACACAAGTTCAGTGCGGAGGATGTAATTGTTTTTAAAATTATTTTATGGAACCCACTTTGGGAAACACTGGTTTATTCTATCGTAGATGCGGAATATGAATGCAGGGTCTCCAAAAAAGAACGATAGAACGATTTCAATTGAGATGAAAGCTACAGAAGATAGGCTGGCGCTCATTGTTTTATTTTGATCTACACTCGATGAAATATGATATCGTTTAAATGATTATCACGTTTGCGTTCGGTTTGAAATTGAAATAATTTGTTACTCTCTATTTGTTAAAATCAACAGTAAATAAACCTATCTTGAAATGATACTTATCTAAAAGACGTTGCACCAATACACCCTGTGTTCGTAATATTAAGATCTACGAAAGACTCCGCTTATTCAGAATTTGTGTTTATTTTCTAGAGAATAATTTAGTAATACCAAGTAATAATCTAATTTGATAACTCTGTAAAATTTGATCCTCGTTCGAGCGTATCAATCGTTTGTTTATGTCAGCAATTACATAAAAATAAATTCTTTCCGTGAACCAAAGTTTATTAAGTATAAAGGTAAATCGGAATGGAAGCAATATTTTGCAGTTAAACAAATCAGATTTGGCATAAAAACTTGTGCGTTATGTGCTATAACATATATAATGCATCGCTTAATTATTAAAAGGGACGTGTAGAACATAATTTTTTACATGTTACAAAACATGGCATAATCGAGCCACCATCTTTTATTCGCATACATAACTCGTAAGAAAACAAAAAGAAGACATGTCCAATTCACTAATCAGACATTTTTTTAAATATACAAACTACTTATTATTGCTTATTAATATTGACATTTAAAAATCGGTTTTGTTAACGCTAATATTAATGTAAAAAATAAACAAAAATGGATACAATTAATCGTTATCTACGCAAATAAGTCGATTTTCTAGAACTTCTGAACTCTCTGTGCTACAATAAATATCTTGTTAAATAAAATAAAAAAATAGAAACTACCGATTGAAAGGTAAATCAAAATAAATAATTTGCAACAAAGTTGTTTCCATGTTATACAGCATTATTTCACAAAATTTATTCGTAGCGACTGATGCAGTAGTAACGTACTAAGTGGGGCGTACTAACTAAAGTTTATTCTTTACTCACGAATAACAAATAAAAGTTTCAAATTTATTCATAATTCACAATCCATTAAGAAATTTCTCAAACCGCAATTAAGGTGAAATATGCTCCGTGCATTCGTTATTCGCGCGTAAAGTAAGCTCGACTCTGATGAAAACGTGAATGAAGTGAAAATCGTTAGGATCTTTGTATCGATTGACCGTGTGTTGTTCGACGGTAGCTGGTAGCGTGTCTTCCTGTATTATCCATGGTCGTTGTGCTAACCTAGGAGACGACTTTTTTCACGCGAACGCGTACCAGTAAACGTACGTCGACCCAACAGAGTCACGGATCCGAAGAAGGGGCGTGAGTAGACAGAAATGTTGCACTGAATATGAGGGACAAGTGGCCGAGTAGCGAATTGTCGACGATGTCCGCGCTACATCTCACGCGTAGAGGAGAATAAACCACGTTATTTTCCGAGCACCACTGCCTCAAGGCTAATTGGCTCATTACTGTCCTGGCCGCAAGAAGAAACAAAACTGGATACTGCAGCGGTCGGCTGCAGTACACCGACATGTTCGCGCAACTGTGTCGTAGCTCTGATAGTTCAAACGATCCAAGAATTATCTACTTCGACATTTTTTACAAATATGGACGATACAACCCCTTGCACTAACAGGGTTAGTCAACTATCGAATGGAATTAGCTTCTACAATAGCATTTCTAGCTGTATTTTACTTTTTATGTGCATACACCGCTGCTCACAGGTATAGTAATCCCTCGCTAACGTTCGCTGGCTTGGTTTCAAGATGCGAACATTATCGAGGGAGGGTCTATTCCGGGAATTTCCTGTTCTCAAGAGTTTCCTTCAAGGAAGGTTTTAATAGATTATTTTAATCGAAAATAATGTTATGTATCTTTTATGTATGATCACTTTTTTATATTTGCATTATAGTACTCTTTTTTTCTTACTTTTATTGGTATTTTTCACCTTATTTGCATTCTTTTTCTAATTCTTACCCGTGAGTGCAAATATGGTCTTGTTTGGTACTATTTCTATTGGAAAAAGCTCAGCAATACAAAAAACTAATTTTACAATTATAAATTGGGAAATATTAGAATTTTATTTTTATTATTTCGATGATTCATTCACAATTCTAGGAAGTGATGGGGATGATACCGCGAAGAATATCGAGGGAAAAAGTATCGAACATTAGAGCCAACGTTGTGAATTTTTCGACCAATTTCATGGAAAGAAGTTTTCTAATGGTCATCCTGCGCCATTTCAAAGATCAGAATTTAATTTCCTCGAAGATTTTGTTACATTAAGTAGGGAGTGAGAAAGCAAAGTTGGTTTTACTCTAAAACACTTTTCAAATTCGAACGACTATCAAAATTCGTTGAATCTTTCGCATATCTGAAAGATGATGTATAATTGTCATTTTATTCCACTATGGACGAGTGCCGTCAATATCGCATTACTAAACGGTCATAAGTAATACACAACCATAAGTAGAACACACCTGTTATGTTCGTACAAAATGAAACATTTATTGGCTACAACATGTTTGCTTTTATTTTCTAGTTTTCTCTAATCTATAAAGTAAATGAATTAACATTCTTATAAAATATTCTTTCCATAAAACTTGATTAACATTCCATAATCATTTTTTCACTATTAACCTATTAACCTATTATTCCTCATAGAGTAGTAGAATAGTATCAAGTTTTACAGGGGTCGTTATAAGCAGAAGACTAATTCTCAAAGGTGGATTTAGTTGTGTAGAAAATTGTTTCTTTTTATCCTGACAGTATGTAGACAACTGACAGTAATGGAAAAAGTAGTAAAAAAATAGATATTACCATATCATAAAACTTCTTTCTCTATCATTCTTTTCTATCTTTTATCAAATTTGAAACGTAATTTGTCTTAATTGCGTAACGTCCAATTCTTAGAGCAGAAACAAATAAATATTGAACAAAAACTGTCATTAAAACTAGATGGGAATATTGAGCAAATCATTTAATATAGACGTACTTGATATTTGATTTAAACAATGGAAATGTAATAATAGAAGACTTAAAGTGAAAAAAGACTTAAATTTTCTACAGGGTGTTCGGCCACACCTGAGAAAAATTTTAATGGGGGATTCTAGAGGCCAAAATAAAACGAAAATCAAGAATACCAATTTGTTGATGAAGGTTTCGTTAAAAAGTTATGAATTTGAATAATTAAATAGAA
Organism: Colletes latitarsis; assembly: GCF_051014445.1. Lineage (NCBI taxonomy): Eukaryota > Metazoa > Arthropoda > Insecta > Hymenoptera > Colletidae > Colletes > Colletes latitarsis. The sequence goes on along the minus strand of NC_135141.1, from coordinate 16,510,495 downwards.
ATTGAAACCAGATAGGGAACACGTTGGCGAGATGATACGCTCGATCGCTATGGACATCCTTGTCCGTAAAAAGTTAAATTAGTAGATACAGCCAACGAAGGTGAAATCCACTTAATAGTAGGACGATTTTACACAGACATCAGAAATGTGGTGAAAAGACAGACACAAGATTTACGGAATTTTTAAAAGTAAGTTATTTGTGAAATATTTTTTAAAGTACTTTGATTACTAAAGTAGTTTGCTCATCCTTTAAGTGTCCATAATTAATCTATATTCTTTAATTTAATTTATGATTTCTTTGTCTTGAATTAATAATAATACCAGTATTTCACTGATATATGTTACATATTAATACTGGTAGAAATAAGTAGAATAATATAATTCCAATATAAACAGTATTCGATTTTCTATCTCACCTAGTATAACTTTTACTTTCTTGAAGCAAACTAAAAATTTCTCTCTACCCAGAATTTTTATGTTACCTTGAAAAAAAAGAAAACAAATTCCCTGTTTAGTAAACATTTATCGAATTTTTCCAGCGAATGTGCTTCGTATTATAACTGTCTCCTCGCATCAGAAAATATAACAGTAAAAAGAATAACTGTTATTTCGTAATTAATAAAATATTTGAACAGTTCGACTCCCGATTAAAATAGTTTCGTTAAATTCCAAATAAGAAAAGGTTAATCTATTCCAACAATTTCGCGGATCTTTGTTTTCGATGGATCGTAGGAGGCGTCGAACCGAATGCATCTACACCCGTTAGACCGTGAACCCGATCCCGTGGCAACCCCGTGAAGGCAGGCGGGAGGGGGCTACGTAAAAATGGACATACCCGGCTGTTGCCTATCCACACAATCTCGCGATCCTCCGCGTCTCGTTGGTTGAGCGTCCGCGTACACTCTCACGGTCATCTTCGTTCCCCGCTGCCCGTTCGATGGTATGTGTATTACCATACCTCTCCGGCATGGGTGACCATAGACCGGCTCAGAAGTGGCCGAGACATTCGCCTCTCGACCGCGACCATGAGAGCACTCAACTCGCGACGCCCACAGCTAACGAGTACCTTCTGTCTCTTCCCTCGTTCCTTCTTCTGTCTTCTGCTTCTGTTGTTCGTTCTTCACGGCATCCGAGCGCGCAGCGTGCCCCGCGATGAGGAGGGCCTGGCCCAGCCCGAAGCCAACCGTTCGGCAGTCGAGGACAAAGCCAACGTCGAGCTAACCAAGGTAGAGGACAGTGCGCAACCGGAACCAGTGCAGGGAAAACTGTTAACGGTCGAGAACGATGGCGCTGAGAATGAGAAGGTCCAGCCTGAGGAACCGGGGGATATCGAAGGGAAGATTTCGCAGCCGGAGATTGGGAACAAGTTGCAAGAGGCTGGGAAGACCGACGACCAGCCCGTCGATCAGTCGTCGCGAAACAACTCCGTGGCGTCCCTTCAGGAATTCGACGCTGAGAAAGAGAAGGCGAAGAAGAGCGACGAGGCTGAGGCGTCGAGCCTCGACAACCCCGGCGCGCTGAAGCAGGACGAAGAAGACGCTAGCGTGGCCAAGAAGAGACGCAGAAACGACGTGGCTCTCGTTGGTAAGTCCGACGTTCAGGGAAGCGAAGGGATTTCTGTCGAGCAGATCGGAAAAGCCCAAGACGAAGGGATCCGGAGATTCGACGTGCAGGTGGACGCGGATGGCGCTGCTCCTTCGCAGGAGAACGCCGGCGACGTAGTCAACGACACCGGTGCTCGCAAACGACTGGTAGAGGCGCAGCAAGCCACGGAAGACCAGGTGAATGAGTCGAAGCAATCTCCCTCGGAGCTGGTTCCCGAAAAAAGTCAGGTCAAAGCGGCCGAAGAGACGAAGGAAGAGATCCCTGGCTACTTTCGGAAATCGGTTATAATCGAGGACAGCGACGAGGAGAAGGAAAAAATCAGTTCGGACGGGGACAGAGAGTTCAGGTATTTGGATGGTAGCACGAGCAAATCCAGACGCAAGAGCTCCACCGTCTACCTGAACGCCGAGGAGAAGAAGATACCCGACGGGGAGCAGCAGTCTATCGTCGAGGGACAGATCAAGAAGCTGATATCGATTCGAGACGATGCTCTGGACGCCCAACACACGGACAAGCTGGACGAGGCCAAGGTTCTGAACTCTAAGCGGGAAGTTGGAATGGACGAAGTCGCTTTCACGCAAGAGAACGTCCAGACCGAGGTCAAGAACAAGGTAAAAGACATTAAACTAGTACAGTTAAGGCGATCGTTAGGGAGCAATAGTATTTTTAAGAAATGGAGGGAACAAGCTGTAACGGTTCAAGAACAGATCAAAAACAGGTCGTTTCCGCTCCGCTCGAAGGAGCAAGCCGCCGAGGTACTCCCGGGAATACCTAAGTTCACGGAGAACCAGTTGCTGGCCACGTTGGAGCAGATCGTGTCTTTGAAGGAATCGGACGATTCTAACGTGTCTTATTTGAGCTTCACGAAAGATCTTGGACTGACCGACAATCAGTTACGAATAATTAAATGTGCCGAGCAATTGGTAGCCGTGAGGGAGCGGCAGTCGTTCGTTGCCAACATGGTGGAGTGCATTAGAGGACTGAGTGTCTTCAATTGCATAAAGGTCTTCGTTTGGCCGATCGTGATGAATAATCTCCCGGAATCTGTCAGCCAGAGTTTCGACAACTTACCAATCGAGGTAAACTTGTTTGACTTGTTTCAGGCTAACAAAGAAAAGTCCGGCAGAGCTCAGAATCTTCATCAAGTGAAACTTATCACCCCGGAGACGCTGGTGTACAATATTCTGCAGGACGCTCTAGAATCCTATCCCAGCGACGAGACGTTGGTGTCGTACGTCAATCCGGAGAACGAGACGCTGAGAGAACTTCTGACCTCCAATCAGTTGAGTATCATTCAAATGGCCGAGAAATTGTTGCCTCTGACGTTGCGCCAAGATTACTCCGACAAGATGTTCTCCTGCGTCCGAAGATTCGAATACTTCAGCTGCATAAAGTATTTCGCCTGGCCCATGATCAAGCAGTACTTCCCAGCGCTGCCAGCTTTTCCAGATTACCAGAGTTGGTACCCTGTCGTCGACTGGTACCCTCAGTACCCCATTCTTCCCTTTCCCAGTCCCGTGGGCGACATTGGCGAATTGCCGGAAGTCGTGGACGCCGATGCTACCAGAAACAGGAGGCCCAGACCAGAGGTGCTGATCATCCGGGTTCTCCAGAACACTTTGAAAGAACAGCCACGGATATCGGCGTCGACGTCGTTTCTGGATCGTTCCGGGGACTCCTACGCTGCTCTAATACCCCAAGATCAGCTGCTGACCATCAACATGGCCGAGCAACTGATCCCAGTCTCCTACCGACCAGAATTCGTCCAGAAGACCGTCAACTGCATGAAAGAGTACAACTATCTGACCTGTATCAAATACTCGACCTGGCCCACCGTCAGGCAATTCATACCCACGCTCCCGGACATCTCGGGCCTGTTGCCGGATTTTCAAGTCCCAGGTATCTCGGACATTTTCAGCTACGTTCCGGAGATCCCGAACTTTCCAGATCTGAGTTCTTACTGGCCGATCACAGGTTCTTCCGACCAACAGGCAGCAGGAACGCCAACCTTCGTCCTGCTGAAGAATAGACCGGAGGTTCTGCAATCCTCCAACGAACAAGAGATCAAGATCATAGACACCCTGCTGAAGATACGAGAATCTCTGTCGAAATCCTCAGGAGCATCGCCGCCGTTTACTCTGACCGGAAACGCGATAACGTTCGCGACATTAACGAAAAGTCAGCTGGACATTTTGCGATTGGCCGAATGTCTGATACCGCCTGCTGCTCGACCGGCTCTCGTCACCGAAGTTATCGTCTATCTCCAGAGAAACGACAACTTCATCGATTGCGTCAGGTACGTGATGTGGCCGACGATCGCCAGATACGTGTCGAATTTGCCCGAGTTCCCCATTCCGGAGAGCAGAAAGCAACCGGCCAACTTGGCGAACGCGCAAGAACAGCTGGAAGCGAAAGCAACCGCGATCAACGAACAGACACAAGAACGAGTCGTTTCAGGCGTCGAGCCCGAGAAGCCCGTGTCGACTCGTATTCAGGACAAGGAATCGCAAAACAATGGACAGCAGAACGTTCCGGTGATCAGCGTGACGGGTACCAGATTCGTTCCACTGTTCACGGAGCACCCGGAATCTGTCATCTTCAATATTCTTCGATCGGTGCAACTGCAATCGTTGAATCTAAACCGAGCGACCACCGTCCCGACGATCAAAAACCAGGAAATCTTCAATTACATCACCGTGCAACAACAAAGTATCGTGAACATCGTGGACAGCTTACTGCCCCAGAGCATTCGTACCGAGTTCGCCGACAAACTGATCACGTGTCTAAAAATAAACAACTTCATAATATGTAGCAGGGACGTGATTTGGCCAACGTTGTTGCAATACTTCCCCTGGTTGCCCGCTTTCCCGAATTTCGGGACCCTTCTAAACTCCCCGAGCAACGATACAACCTCGAATTCGTCTAAGCAGAACCTGACGGAATCCAACGCGGATAATCGTCCACTCGCCGAGACCGACGTGACGACGGGTGTGCACGGAGACACCACAGTGACCATCACCGACACGAGATTCTTCCCGATCTTCAACGAGATGCCCGAATCGGTGATACTGAACATCCTCAAATCCGTGCAGCTCACTCTTCCAAACCTGCAAAGCGCTCCGGTTCCGACGAGGACGCAAGAGTTTGCTAGTTTCCTCACGGAACAACAGATCAACATCGTACAGATCGCCGAGAACCTGCTGCCTATCTCGTTACGTCCGAGCTATATTAGCAAATTTACACGTTGCATGAGGGAAAAGAACTTCTTGGAATGTACCAGGGACGTCACTTGGCCGACGATCGCCCAAACGTATCCGTTCCTGCCTAGCTTTCCCAACTTCGGTGGCTATCAAAACACGCCCAGGATCCGGTTCCAAGTGTTCCTGTCGGAGAAGTCTCCGAATCTAGGGAGCCAAGCCGCTCAGGACACCTCGAACCAGAAGACGGAAGCGCTGCTGTTGCAGGAGGCCGAGGAGAGAATAGAGAACATTCTGATGAACTCTTTGGAGAAGTCGAGCCCGAAACTCGAACGATCCTACCTGGACGACAGCACTTTCGCCTTTCCCCACCTGACGAAGCGACAGGAGCACATCATCAAGCTGGTGGAGCTCGGGATACCGGACTCGGCTCGGGCGACGTTCGTCGAGAAGATGCTGGAGTGCACGAAAGGCTACAATTTCGTAGCTTGCACGCAGAGCATCAGCTGGCCCACGCTCAAGGAATACGTGCCCTCGTTGCCAGACTTCTCCAACATCAACGATCTGGTTTCTCCGTTGCTCAACGTCCCCCAGGTTTCCTTGGAATCGTTTCCCACCGTGCCTGTTCAGAATGTTCCAGGAATCGCCGAGTATCCTGGTGGACTGTCGCAGACACCTGACAGGATCTCCCAGCTGGCCGACGGAATTCCCCAGGTACCGACATTCTCGCAGTACCCCGGATATTTTGGACAGGGCGCTTCCGGTGGGCAGCTCTTCTCTCGTTCGGGCGTCCAAGGAGCGTCAGCGATTACGCCGTCAGTAGGTGAATCTATCGTTAGCTTGGCATACGCTGAACCCACAGATTATCGTGTCTCACTCTCGTCCTCTTTCTAGGTAACGAAGGAACGGTACCCGGATACGCAGGCCAACCACCAGGAATTTTCTTAGACATCTCGAAGGAGAAGGTTCAGATACCCGACGCCGTTCAACGACCAACAAAGACTGAGGGCTCGAAATCCAGAAAACGCAGGAGCATAGAACTCTCGAACACTTATTACGGAACCGACGGATCGTCCAAGAGTTCTTCGTCCTCGTCCCTGACGGTCCCGAACATAACGGAATCCGAGTATCTTCAGCTTCTAATTCAAATCAGGGAGACCGCGAGAGCCGCCAGCGATGTTTCTCCCGCGTCCAAGAAATATTACGTCGACAGTTTGAATTTCACGATCAGAAACTCCCTGACCGCCGACCAATACGAAATACTGAAGGTCGTCGACGACTTGGACCAGAATCGGGCGAGCAGAGGCCTCGCACAGCAAGTCATCCAGTGCATCACTGGCCTGAGCTTCATCAGGTGTTTGGGCATCTTCATTTGGCCGCTGATCGTCAGCAATCTTCCGTCTTTCCCGAGTTTCGGTATCCTCGGGCGTTCGTTGGATACGGAACATCAGGTGCAAGAATTCTTCGGCATGTCCACCGAGGACTTCGAGAAGGAGCTGCTGACGAGAAAGGAGTCGATCGAGCACTTCTTGGTCGACTGGTACCAGAAACTGGTCGACGACAAGTTCCAGACGAACGTCGGCTTCTTGAAGATCAGGGGCTACGGTAACGGCGAACTGGGCATCAGCTTCTCTGGGTTCAGGGAGGGCAGAGGTGCCAAGCTCAAAGACAGCAAGAACCTCCCCAGTATACTGACGATCATCAGCGACATCATGGAGGAAGTCCTGGATCAGCGTCCGGATGGCGAGAAGCCGAAGAAGGAGAAGGAGAAACGGGAGAAGAGCATAGACGTCTCGAGGGAAGCCGATATCCAGTTCTTGAAGGACAGCGAGGAATACGTCGACATCAAGAGGTCGATGAACGACGACGAGATCATCACGATGTTCCTGGACAAGATCAAGTCGAACGACTCCGACGCGGACGGCGACGGCAAGTATTTCGGCCTGGAAGACGCTTACAACGCGTTCGGGGTCCTTTTTGGTCCCCGGTTGCACAGCAGGCTCACCGACAAGTTGCAGAACTTGAACCACCAGCTGAGATCCTTGGAAGGTTCAAGCGAGGCGGACAAAGAAGTGGACATCGTGTCTCTGGAAGGGGAGAAAGACGGGGATTCCGACGAGCCGAAGGTTTTGTCGCTGAAGAGTCAGGTAACGTACGACTTGGAGAAAGAGTCCTCCAGGGACCAAGAAGAAAAGCAACGGCAGAAGCGGGCCAAGAACTTGTTCAAGTCGTTTCTGGACAAGCACTCGAACAAGTATCTGAAGGAGTCCGTGGTGGAGAGGCTCGACGACGTGGACGAGAACAAAATCATCGGGGACGAACGCGACCAGGACAGGAGAACGGGTCTGATCGTGAAATTGCCGCGACTAAACGACGAGATCGTGTCGAGGAAGATGACGAGCTCCATGGTGCACCTAGGCAAGGCCATGAGGGACAAGATGATGCAGATGATGCCTGGTGTCGGACTCGTTTTGTCCTTCCTGCTCCAAATGGCCGTGGCTCACGCGCGGGCGGCCGCGTCCATGGCCGGGGTGCTCAGCAACATGGCCATGGGCTCCGCCATTATAGGAATGATACGCGACTCGTTTTTCGGGGGAAACAATAATCCACAGATTAAGTACGTTTACGATAACAACAAGGTGGGATCAGGCGTCTCCTGGCCCGTCAAGTATGGCTCCGATTCTCACTATCGCGGCTTATAATCGTCGGGAGATGTTATTTTAGAGTAAATTCGTTGCGCGCGTGGCGTGATCTTGATCAGCGATACCGACATCGCTGGAACAAATCTGGTGGCTGTAGAGATAAGGATAGACGATATCTCGGACGGATACCGAGTATATTTGGGGACTCGTAAGTGTTCGCTTCGATTAGACTCGCGCGTAGTCTCGCCCGAGAGCCATTTTAACGTAGCATTGAGGGTTTTAGGGTTAACGATTAGCGGCTATACTTAATTAACGCGCGGCACTTGGCTAAGGCACTAAGAGCTAAGGCGCCGTTTGTTCCGTTAAAGGCTGATAAACAGTAAACGTTTCCATTGGGGCTAGCTTTAATTTTCTTCCGTACACGGCCGACGAATGTCGGCGGTAGCTCTTCGATCTACTTGGAAGCATCTACTTTAGAATTCTCTTCTTTTTAGTGGCACGGACTACAGAGACTCGGTTTTTAATCGGGAACGAATAGTTCAGGTTCCTGTTCACTTCGTTCGTTCCTATGGGATTTCACGGGTGACGGGTATAACAGTTTCTCCATTACGCTATTTCTCTAATCGATCTCCATATACTCGATGCGCTCAATAATATAGAAGACCGTAACGTAAGTTGGAATATTATAAAACTCTTAGTTTGTAAGACGGTCAGCGGTCCCCGCTGATCCTGCGTTTACGAGAATAAACGACTGGGAATCCATGCACCCTCGTTTCCTTCGCTCGAACGCACCGAGCAATTCCGTTTCAACCTTTCGATTCGTCGAGATAAGCGTCTCGAGATTCGCGTGTTCGTTCGTTAGAAGGAGGAGAGAACAAGGAACCAAAGAAGAAAGGAGTCCCGGCGAATCGTTCACCTTACGGCGATCAGAAAGTCTCAAGGACCTGCGGGGAGCTCGCCTCGAAAGGTCAGGGTTAAGGTAAATCCGAGATTATTCTTAGTTCGAGACGAAGGTCCCCTTTTGCGCTTGCTTCTCTATTTGCTCGCCTTTTTACGGGACGTACGCGACCGGACGTTGCATCTGGACGCGATAGCAGCCGAGCAAACAGCACGCGAGATCACGTGATCGAGCGTTGAACCCTTCGTAGATCGAAGGGTACCGCCGGCAAAACGAAAACGCACGTTCGCGATAATTTAACAGCGAACTCGTCCCGGAGAACACGCTCGTTCGTTTCGATACTTTTACGTTTATTTACAGTACACGGGCACTACGCTGTATGCCGATATTGCATTCCATATTGCGCCGGAGAAACGATCAAAAAGGAGGAATTTGTGAGTAGATTTTATTTGCTCGGGTCGCGATCAAGAAATCGTGATAGCAGGGTATCCGTTTGCGTGTGCAGCGACGGAGACGTAAATTTTCGTTTTTATTCCTGGATACGTTACGCAGTTACGGAGGAAAATGAGTAGGAAATTGATTGATACTGTTATTTTTAGCAAGGGTAAGTGCAAAACCGAGGAATGCCTATAGTGTACGACCATTTTAAAGATTTTGTGTGCTGATTAAACACAAGGAATATACACACCCTTCGCTGGAAGAATACCAGGAATGTTTCCATTCTTACTTACTTGGAGTTTACAAGGTATTCGGCTACTAAAATGATCCTTTTAATTCACGTAAACGTTTTTGGATTATAACCTACCTCAAAATATAAATAGATATTTCAAATCGGAAAAAAATAAATGCAATACAATTTTCTAAATGTTCCCAAAATATTTAAAATTGCTCGTCCGTACAACGACACCTTCAAAGTACAGTTATTTGATATAAGTGGAATTAAATGTTCAAAATGATAAGCTTCGTTAGTAATATAAGCACTTAAGGGAGTATTCTACTCAAGACTGTTAAAAAAAATCGATTATTTCTTACTCTATTTTCCACGAGAATATGTCCTCGGAAATATTTTTGCTAATGGATACTACCAGATGTGAAAAAATAACAAAGTTATATGCGTTCGTCCGTAACGTGTATAAAATACGTAATATAAAACTTCAAACGCAACTTTCTCGAAACCATAGTTTTCGAAATGGTTGCTACGATATCTAAAATTCTAGTAGAACGATTAGTAACAGATTTGCAGAAAATCTTCAGTGTGCCTATCGTCTGAACTACGATTTTCCTTTTTACTATTTTTTATAGTCCGTTAAAAACAAAAAAAAAACACAGAAAATAGATTGTTTCAATATCTAGTTTTTAATATTTTTGTATTATTCTAATTCCGGCTATAACCACGTCCATTCTGAATAACATGATTTTTAGTTTTTTTATTTTTGATGAGCAAAACGACCGAAATAGAAGCAACCATGGTGACATCTTTTTTAAATGACTTTTACTAAAGTTACCGTAACTTCTAAAATATTGAATATTTTGTATGGGCAAAATATATTCTTCAAATATAGATCTAAATATATGTGTTCAGATTTAATACAAAAGTATTTCACTGTTTCCCCCAAAAATTCAAAAGAACCACTACAATAAAATTATCCCCTTAATTTTTTGTAAGTCTCTGTTGTACCATTTCTAACATATTCTCTGAAATAGTGGTTGCTGGTAAATATTATTTTTTTTGAAGTATTGTAAGACGAATTTCTTTTTTTGAAATAAAGTAGAACATACCTGCAATAGGATAGTTTATTGATAATCATGATTTGTACACTCAGAGATCATCTTCTTATAACGGGACACGCGTTATTGCTATGAATTGAATGTAATGGCTTCAGAAGTGTTGATCGAACTTGGACTGCTGAGTCCAGGGTCATTCGAAGACCCTATGTCGTTGAACTCATCTCGACATCTACTACTCTATAAACTTATTTTATGGTGCTATTATAAAACATACTGATGAACTTTAAATAATCTTAAAAGTAATATCATATAAACGATCTGTTTGCGTTACCATATTTGTCTTCTTAAACTGTATAAGCTCCCTTTATGACATTTTCTTTTACTTTCAATTTTAACTGTTTGTTTTCTCTTATCTTGGATCGTAATTATACTTGTTATTTGTAACACTAAGAAATATTTGAGATAAATCTTAAAAAGTGTTAAATTTTATAGAAACGTTGAACAAATGTTTCTTCTATATTTTATAATAAATGAAATAATTGTTTTCTAACTAAATTTACTATTTAATATAATAGAATTTATGATATTTGAGTATAGTATGTACTTATATTTATTAGCTCAATTTGAAAGCTCATGTTGAAGCACCTGTATATTGTTCAATACTTTTAACTTCAATTATATTAAAATTACATACTTATCCACTAAAAGGATTACCATTAGTAGACGAACATCTTATAATTATCTGAAATTCTCTGAACCTAAATTTAATGCGTAAGGTATTTCATTCAGGGTTTAAAATAAAATGATCTAGATTTGTTAAAGATATACAAGGCATCGTTCAGGCACATTTTATTATTGCAATGTTTCGAACAATCGTGTACTGTGCATGCCATATCATTTTACAAGTGGCTAAATTCAGGTGCATTACAGCAGCAAGAGGGGTAGAACCGAAGGAATTTCTTCTCTTTCTTCCAGCTTCGTATCGTTTCCTTCCATCATTTCCACAGAGTACGTTAACTCGTTCAAGTAAAACCTAGGAAAAAGTTGATCGTAGAAAAGCTACAAGACAATGAACCCTTTCAAACCTAGAATTACGTGATTATTTCCGATCTGATTTCACAAACTGATAACATGCTACAGTTTGAAACAGATTGTAAACACACGGGGCAAAATCTATTAGAAAAAGTTATTGAATATTCCAGGAAAATACACATATACTATTGTATTATCCATCACAAAATTATTAAGTTTAAAATATCGTATGCACACATTGTGCTACCACCAGGTCTGAAAGGTTCAAGTACTATGAATTAACCTTCGCAGTACTAGTTAGGCGTTCACGCAAAAGCCCATAATCGGGTCCAAATGGACCCATGACCTTATGTATATAAACATTTTAAACTACAATTTTATTATTTCTATACTTCTTATAAATTAATTAAATGTCAAACAGTCGAGACAGGCCTCCAGCTCTGGGTCCGAAAAGACCCGAGCGTGGCACTGCGAGGGTCAAAGTACCATTCGTCCGCGTGTACGCAGTCGACGTGCCCTTCGTCCGAGCAGACCCGTTCCCTTTGATCGAACAACGTGTCGTTGGGACAGATAACCGGGAATCCTTGTCCAAAATCGTCGCAGGCGTGGAAAACTCGACAGTCGTAGTCCACGTCGGCGTACAAACCGATCTGTTTGCCCTCGCAGGAAAATCGGAAGGTCAGATTGCCGAAGAGATCGAAATCGCTCGACTCCGCTGACAAATCCTCGTACGTCTCCAAGCGATGTCGATCCTGTCGAGAGTCAAGTTTGGTTAAACTCGTCCCGATAACAGCCATTACCTTTCCTATAAACGCGATTCCTTACGACGTAACCCAGGGTTGGTAAAGCGACCACCGCCATCGACGTCCCTGTAAGACAAAACGTTCGAGTATTTCTCGTCGGAAGAAACGCCAGCGTTTCGTACTCACGTAACAGCAGAAAATATTTAAACAGCAACGAAACTTCCTGATCCATGCCTGACATCCGATGAAGGGGACTTTTTGAAATTTTCTGCGGTCCGATTCGATACTCGGCTGATGCAGCAGCCGCTCTCACTGGCACTCGGAGTTCACCGTGCTGCTCGGAGAACTTATCGACCTCAATGAGCGCGTAATCTCTCGAAAAGCCGTGACGGTGTCTCTCGTTACGATCTAAACGACGGTTAACCGGGATATCCGGTCGTTTCGCGTCGCTTCGGAAATCCTCGCGGTCGTTTAAATCGACGAAGAACCTTCGACGGTGAAATCGTACAACGACGAACCGGAATTGAAAGACCGTTGTCGAAACTTGCGAACCGGTCGTTATCGATGAATCTGACGATACGTTTACCTGGTGCACGAATTGTTCGAACGATAACATCGGTGGAAAATCTCGGTACGAACGCTTTACAGTGTCCAACAGATGTCTCTGGCCGACGAAGAAGCCAAGTAACCGTGCTCTACGTGACTTTCACCTGCCTTGACCAACAGCTACCTTCGTTCTAGCGTTGACTTTCTTCTACTAGGAACGCGGGTCGCGTACCGGTACAGTCGACCCAATGGATCTCAGAAAATAATATTTTTTTCCAGGCAAACAACGAATCGACGATAATCCTTTCCTCAATTTGGAGAACGTTTCCAATATCGTTGGAACGAGAAAAGGGAGGCTGAAATTGTGGATTTATTTCTGCCACGAAGGGAATGAGAGTTTAGGTACAGCACTGGTAGCCAATGAACCAATCGAGCGCGACCTTAACATCCCAGTCCCGTAGAAATATTCTGGGTTCACAGTCAAAGAGTCGCGTGTCCACGAAAGGACAGCGCGTATCAACTGCCAATGAGAGAGGTCTCACTTCTCAGGCTGCCTTTCTCTTCGGCTTCGAGCCGCGGCTCAGTTTTCACGGCAGCCTCATCCAGAAACCACTGGCAGAATGTCTCGAAGACACAGACTCGCTGAAACGTTTTCGTGAATTCCTCTTTTCCTCCTGTTTCTCTGTCTCTCTCTCCCTTGGCTCTGTACCAACTCGCGCGCGCGTGCACGGAATACACGGACTGGCCGAACGACGAATATGTGACCCGAGGACAAGGTCGTCCAAAAAGCAACGACTGTCATTGTGCTTTTGGAATCTTTTCGGGCAAAGTGCGATAACAAGGTATTTTCTTATTCCGAGAAGAAAGGAACACACTTTCTTTCTTTCTCGTTTGTCAAAGATCAAAACCAGATTTTTAACATAATATTTAATTGGAACAAATGCGGTAGATGTTACTCGATATTTCTGAGTCACGATCGTGCGATAAACGCGAGCAAAATCGCGTGGATGGCGTGTGTGTCAGCGATCCACGTGCGTCCGTGCTGGCTGCGCCGAGTGGTGATTTCAATGCGTGGTTGGAGATACGGTCGCTCGTCGTTTAACTGGTAAACACGATAACCGTTTTCCGGCGGTTGCCTCGCATTAACAACGAACTTTCGATTTCGTTTCGTCTATGCCTTTTCATCCGCGTGCACGTATCCGAAGGAAATAACGATTTTTTCCGAAGATCGATTTACGCGCCACTTCGAACAGGATTTCATCGATAGCGAGAGAACGTGTCGCGTTACTGGAAAAAATTAAATTTTTCCTAAGATCGCGCGACACGAACTGTTGCAAGGACGGTCGGTGAAACAAAAATATCCTCGTCTCGGTTGACGCGAGAAGAATAGAAACGAGAACGCGATTCTCGTTCTCGCAATTCTTCCGTCGATTTCGATTCCTCGGGATTGAATGTACAAAAGACACGGCGAACAATTGACATTATATTCTAGATTCTTCGAGCTTTCCCCCACTGTGTCGTTATAATAACATTAATTGGCCTCGGAAAGTGGAGCGTGGCTTTATTGTATTTTCTTCGCGCGTCAGTTATTCCTTCCGCGATCGGCGGACGGAAACTGGGTTTCTCACGAGCTTAGATTTCTTCTTAATCGTATTCTCTGTTAACATCTTCGCGCCTTTTTGGATTAATAACGCCTGATACGTTCGTTCTTTCGATATTTTGCTTTGGACACCGACCCCGGATCCACTGGGCGTAGATTGGAAAGAAATATCAAGTGTCAAACGCGATATTACGTCAGCAGAACCGGTGCAGGTGAATTTTTAATACGAGTTTGAAATCCGAGTGATTCGGTCCATTGCTTTTATCTTAGTAGCAACGCCTATGGTCGGTTCCAAATATGTGAAAGGAGCAAGTGTTTTCGTTTTGCGTACGACTATATCCGCATTAAAGGCAGGTCGACATTTTTGGCAAAACGGAATATTCTTATAATAATGTGGTTAACGTCGTAAGAAAAGAATAATAAAATCAGTGTTAATATTTTGGGAAGTTATTTAGCTTTCTAACCTCTACTGGTCTGGATAAGCCGCCTATTTTATTATTTAAAGAATCAAATTAGTATTACGCATATTATAATTTATATGAGCATAATAATATTGTACGAACACTCTCGACCTTAAGTCTTTATATTACAGCGAAAATTTTAATCATATTTTATTATTGATTTCATCAGAATGTTATCAAACAATTATAACTTTTTCCTTCCACATCGATTGGAATTAATCTTTCTAATTAATTGTTACATTCCATCAAAGTGCATTAATTCTAGATACATTTATCTTGAAAGTTCATTTACTCGTAGAATTCAACTTACCGCGCATTTGTGCAGATCATCTGTAACCATCACATACTTCATAGTAAAATAATAAAAGTAAAGTTTCTTTAATCAATCTTCTTATTCATTTAAAATTGAAAATAACGCAAAATAGATTTATCTTTATAACGAGGTTATTTCATCGGTTTCTTGGTGTTACTTACGACCAAATTTGCTCGTATATCGTTATTTTATGGTGGAGGATGAACGTAGAGATATATGATTAGAACTATTAGCTCGTTCGTTAAAGTTTACTTTTACCGCGCGTTCCGGAACATTTCCTACCTTGTGGATTGTATAGTTGCTTGAAAAATGATTCCCAGAGTTTCCTAGAAAACGATCGTTTCTATGGTAAGCGACGTATTTATGGTTGGTTGTCATGGAAGGCTCGTATTATGTTCGGAACGTTGCATAAACGAGCAGCGAAACTAGATCACCGCGCTTTTCTTTTTACCTTCTCGCTCTCTGAATTACTAGATTACTGGAACTGTCGTGAGCCACGCTGATTTACGTTTCTCAGGTCAGAGAAACGCCTCGACGACGTTTCAAATCGCAGGATTCGTCGTTACCAAAAAATGATATCATTTCTCTGAATTCCACTGACGCGTTCTCCTGTCTTTTCTCGCGTCTCGTCGACCTCTTTAAACGCTTCTTTTCAAGGCCATCGATCGCCTTCTCGCATCATCGACCGGTTGAAATAAAAAAAGAAATATTCGATTAGCAATCATCGTTGACCCACGCTTTTCTCTCGCGGATCCTCTTTATAGTAAACGCTTGCCCACGGTCTAACGGTTAGTTGGACGTCTCGTTTCCAGACCGTGTTAAGATCGCGTTTCGAAAAAAAAGTTGTAAAACAAGTACTAACAAGCCTTTTAGAAGTGTTCTTGATTGCGTATTTTTACTTGGAAAGACGAAGGAGTGCGATTTTTTACGATCGGATGTGTTCCTTGTGAGAATATCAATAGAAAATATAGATAACGATTTTCCGTACGCAGCCTCGTTTTCGAGATCGAAACTTGAACCGAAACAAAGAGCAACAATGTTGTTTACAGTAATATTTTTTCATTAATACAAATTTTTATTCCGGTTAAATGAAGCATTAATCGCTATAGTGCAATCGGATATGTGTAAAGCTTAATTTTCTCGAAAACGAAGTCGTAGAATACTATATTTGTTTTCGATTTATTTTTTCATAAAGAATTCATCTATGCTCGATTGTACTATCCGTACCGAAATACCCTGTCATTTATGAGATTATATACCTACAGTTAGACACACTAAAAACTCAATGTTACGAATTTCCTTTTTTCTTTAAATTCATTTATAGTAGAAGAAAGTAATTCATGAAGAAATAAAAGAAAAATATTGAGAAATAATTGAACTACTGCTATGCCAAAGCTATAACAGCATTGTCATGATTTATGACACGTTTCACAGTGCAACGAACTGTGTTTATGAATGAATCATTTTTTTAAGCACTATTTTCTACATTTATAAATACCACATGTTCCAGAATCGTTGTAGCAGTTTGTCGAGAATTACGATGTCTTTGTTTAAAATTAGTACAATGTCAACACTTCCGTCAATGTTAGTCATTTCAAACGTTTTATACGTAAGAAACCTGCATGTTTGTAGAAAATCCAAACAAGAATAATATTGTTAACAGAATGTTCCTGGAAATTATCTAGTACCAAGTACCGAAATAATTTACGATTTTAATTTTTTATTTTAACTCTGTAACTATAAAAAATAAATAGATCAAATGAATGTTATTCAGTTTGATAAGATCTGTCAAAATAATAAAGGAATAATATCGCTCTCTATTTTAAAAAATCTAGCTAAAGATTCCACGGACCGTCTAATTTAAAAAAAAAGAAATGAAATGGATGCTTTCATTGGTTTCTAAATTGATCGCTCTCTATTTGGACCACTTGGTGAATAGAAATTTATTGTAATTAGAAAATTATACAGATGTGTTACTTATTTTGCATTTTTTGCATAATGTATGCACCGTATCTACATATTTATATTTAAGAGCATACATATGCAAGAATATATTGCTGTGCATACGTGTGCGTCGTGCTTATGTAGAATTGTGCTTCTCCTTATGTGCTTTGATACCATAACTGTGTAGCGACAATGAGAATAGAACCTTGTATTGCTAATTAAGTGTCAGATGTGGCAGTTTGTGTTTCGAATTCAAATAGTTCGGTTTCATTGTCGCAGCTATAAGGTGAATTGTGCGAAAAAACGAACGTATCAAAAATTTAGTGACAATAAAAGAATTGTAACTTCTTAAATAATTGGAAAAATTGAAAAGTATTTTATTGTATTTTCTACAAAAATTGCCGACTCGAAATAAAAGGGACAACGTAAACAACCTTTATTATAAATAACAAAAATATACTCTTTACACTCCACAATATTTTTTATATTAATTTCCAGCAGATCAAAGTTAAATTAGAAAATTAATATGATAGTATTTTGTGTAGAATGTAAAAAAACATATTGTAATATAATATTATATAGTTTAAATACGTTTCGTAATTGGTATTTTTTTAAATCGGTACTGAGTGGTTTATTAGTCTCGAACATTTCAGTCTTTGAAAACCCAGTTTCTAATATTTCATAAATACAAATCACTTTTCATTGTATCGCAAATTAATTACCACACCTATGCAAAGATTCGCACGAAACCGAATCTGTTGAAACCGTTGCAACGCTGCTACACATTCGCTCAAATAGAAAGTTCTCTTCACCAAAGTTACAACGTAAATATAATTATTTTTTATCTTCTTAAATATGGATTATGTTGCATTATACGTGAGAAAGTAACTAGTAGATTCATCACAGATTTATTTGGAATTTTAAGAAAGTAGAGAAACGAGTAAACTCCTATAAGTCACCAGACACTTAGCTAATGCATTATAAGAACGAATTATCATTATGAAATGATGTTAATTAATTCTAAAGGAATGGTAACTTCTTAAATAATTGGAAGACCTGAAAAGTACTTTGTTATATCTTCTATTAAAGCAACGAAATGAAATTTACACTTATTAACTCTTGATAGATATTGTATATTAATAATTGTACTACACAGGGTGTTCGGCCACCCCTGGGAAAAATTTCAATAAAGGATTTTAGAGGCCAAAATAAGACGAAAATCAAGAATACCAATTTCTTGATGGAAGCTTCGTTAAAAAGTTATTAACAATTAAATTCAAAAGTTTCAATTCGTTCTGGAAAAATCATTTTCGGTTGCGGGGGTCAATTACAATCATTTTTTATGAATAGATATACCCCGGAAATCCTACCCAGTTTGGAGAAAAAAATTCGAGAATGTGTGAAATTTTTCGACAAAATTAAAAAATTTTAAATCGTTCTAAAAAAATTATTTTTGATTGCAGAGACCAATTATAATAATTTTTGGTCAATAGACATACCCTCGAAATCCTAACCATTTTCGAGAAAAAAATTCTTTACCGAAAATATAATTTCAGGCCAAAAATGCTTCCCGTAAATTTCATGCGAATCTTTAAAACACCATAACTTCTGAACGGATTGGACGATTTTAATGTTCAAAAAGCCAAACGCCGCGTATTTTAGTGTAGAATATGTAACAATTATAAAAATATTGGAAAAGTTGGTCTTTGACCCCCTAAAATGAGAAAAACCCCATAAAAATGGTCCAATTTTCAAACAGCCATAACTCCTACAATTGTGAATATATTTCAATGGAACATTTTTCTGAAATAGAGCTCATGGGTACCTACAAAAAAGTATTAGACAACTTTTCCGTAGGGCGTCAAATAAAATTATCAAAAATGAAAAACGAATTTTTAAGAAAAATCGAGGTGCCTAAATTTTTCGACGAAAAAAAAAAATTTCAAATCATTTTAAGAAAATTATTTTCAATTGCAGGGGTCAATTACAATCATTTTTGGTGAATAGCTCTACCCCTGAAATCCTACACATTTTCGAGAAAAAAATTCATAAAGATGCCTAAATTTTTCGACGAAAGAAAAAAATTTCAAATCGTCTTGGAAAAATTATTTTCGGTTGCGGGGGTTAATTATAATCATTTTTGGTGAACAGACATACCCCTGAAATCCTACACATTTTCGAGAAAAAAATTCAGTACGAGTGGAACTTTACACGTTAATAACTTTCCAACGGAGCCTTCATCAACCAATTGGTATTCTTGATTTTCGTCTTATCTTGGCCTCTAGAATCCCCCATTAAAATTTTTCCCAGGCGTGGCCGAACACCCTGTATAAGGGTTTTTTGGGGGCAGGTGATTACGAAGTTGATATACAAAAGTTTCTTCTTTTCCCATGTAGAACAAAAAATTTCTCCTCTGTCCATATAGAGTATAATATATGTAAAAATATTTTTCTAGAGAAGAAACATGAAATCTTCGTGACGATTACGGTATCGAGCATCAGATAACATTCATATTCCGCTAACGGCTCGTGATTCCAACCAGACTGAACTACTTTACTTTAACCAAATGAGCGCCATCGCGCCGGCAGTACGTTTCTCCGTTGAATCTCTATCACTTAGGTATTATACCCGCTATAATACGATAGAAAGTATTTGCATTCGCGCGCGTCGCGAAAGCCCCATTCATTTCACTTTCCATCGGAAAACTCTGCCAACCGAGCGCATCAGCACGCATTTCCAATAGCGTGTCTCCTGGTTTGCGACACTTGAGCGCGGCAATCGTGTCGCGGCGAATTGCAGCCCTCGTCCGGAGTATTTGTAAAAAGCTAATCAACGTAATTGTTTACAACGAGTTTCGTCTATGATTTATCTTTCGTCGCGGTGACCTCGTGGGCGGAATTGTCAGGACGGATCGCTGATTAAATAGATACACGGTGGATAACAGACGTTGCACGCGATTCCTCCGCGGACACGGCCCTCCGAGGAAGCGTCAGCAACGGCGAGGTCGTTCGTCTCTTTACGACTTCTTTGTTTCTGCTGGCGATGTGATAGCGGCGATCCGCGAACGAATTAGTCGCGCCTCGACGTGAGCCGGTGCGCCCACGAAATTATTATTTCTACGCAGAGCTTAGCCCTAATGAATCATCCGTACGCGTGGGACGTCGGTTTTTCGACCGACCTCCATCCGAAGATCGGCGTTTAAGCTCACAGTGAGAGAATATCTCGAGTGGGTCACCGATATTCGCAGCAGTTAACAGTTTAACACTTCGCAATTCTCCCTTTGTTTTCAGACTTCATAGTTTTGTCTGTTACGAAAGACAGAATAATTTAACACTTTACCAACCGGTAGCTTATTAATCGGTTCTCATGAAAAAAAAAGTATTATTAGGTTTATTAATGAATCATTTTTTCAAGCATGATTTTCTAAATTTATAAATACCATATGTGGTTTCCTTATATAGAAATGTTCTACAATCACTGTAGCAGTTTGTCGAGAATTACGATCTCATTTGTTTAAAATTAGTAAAATGTCAACACGTCCGTCAATATTAATCATTTCAAACATTTTATACGTAAGAAATCTCCATGTTTGTAGAAAATCCAAACAAGAATAATATTGTTAACAGAATGTTTCTGGAAATCATCTAAATTTAATCCAGACTTAATTACCCTATAATAATAGAAAAAGAACAATGTAGTAAGCACTTTCACAAAGTTTGATGTAACATTCCTATAAGTACAAGAAAAAGTACGTACCTCGTAACCTCGTGTCAATCGGTACCAGTCGGTAAAGTATTAAGTATACAAGGCGTTCGACCATCCCTGGGAAAAATTTTAATGAGAAATTCTAGAGGCCAAAATAAGACGAAAATCAAAAACACCAATTTGTTGAGTGAGGCTTCGTTAAAAAGTTAACAAAATTAAATTAAAAAATTTCAAATCATTTATGGAAAAATTATTTTCGGTTGTGGAGGTCAGTTACAATCATTTTTGGTGAATATACATACCCCTGAAATCCTACGTACTTTCAAGAAAAAAATTCTTTACCGAAAATCCCCCTGTCGATTTTTCTTAAAAATTAGTTTTTCATCTTTAATAAATTTGGTTCGCGCTGTATGAAAATGTTGTCTAATACTTTTTTGTAACTATCCATACGCTCTACGTCCAAACTAAATTTCAATGAAATCCATTGACTATTGTAGAAGTTATGGTCGTTTGAAAATTGAACCATTTTTATGGGGGTTCCTCCCTTCACGGTGTTAAGAAACAACTTTTCGAATATTTTTGGAATTTCTACATATTCTTCACCAAAATACGCGTCGTTTACATTTTGAAACATTAAAATCCTCTAATCTGTTCAGAAGTTATGATGTTTTAAAGATTCGCATGAAATTTCAGGCCTCAGATTGTATTTTCGGTAATGAATTTTTTTCTCTAAAATCTGTAGAAATTCGGGGATATGTGTATTCACCAAAAATGATTGTAATTAACTCCCACAACCAAAAATAATTTTTCCAGGATGATTTGAAATTTTTTAATTTCGCCGAAAAATTTTCTGGCCGGTATAGAATTCTAAACGTTAATAACTTTTTAACGAAGCCTCCATCAACAAATTTGTATTCTTGATTTTCGTCTTATTTTGGCCTCAAGAATCTCCCATTAAAATTTTTCTCAGGGGTGGCCGAACATCCTGTATACAGGGCGAGTTATTTAACATTCACCTTAATTTTTCTTATAAACTACATGTATAAATATAATGTTTCAAACAAAAGTCGTTTGGTATAAAGAGAAGCATACACAGCAGTAATTAATTTTTTGCTATTTTTCTTTTTTATCAAAATATAGAGAGCACCTTGAATTTTTTAACTATAATGTGCGACATTTAATCTTACTATTTGAAAGTCTATTGAATATAGAATAAAAAATTATTTAGATGCATGGATGATCATCAGAAATGAACAGTTGCCCAGTGAAGGATGGTGAAACTTTTGTATATGAGAATTCCATACAACGCTTGCCTAAGTTTCAATGTTTACAAACGTGTAGAATATATATATATATAATTTCAATAATATTGAAAAGCAGGATATGATCCTTGCTCATGGTGCCTCTGAATGAAAACTGCCAGAGCAAAACGTTTGTATGCAGAAAAGAAAGGAAAATAGCAAAAAGTTAATTGTTACCGTGTATGCACGTCTTTATATCAAACAACTTTCGTTTGAAACATGTTTTTATACATGTAGTTTACAAGAAAAATTAAACTGAAAGAGTTAAATGACTCAACCTGTATATTTAAAGCATCGAGTCTATAATAATTAACAAAAATGTACCATTGAAAACGCAACCAGGTTCATAATTAGAGAAAAGGTAAAAAAATACGGGATTCGAAGAAGAGTTAAAAGTGATCTAAAAGTACCCTAGCCACAAAGAATTCGAATGATTTAACGGCTAGTGGAGGAATCAGACCATCTCCGAGTCCTTTATTTGCGTTTACAGTGCTTAGTTTAATAGAAACTTCACTAATATTCATCGGTAAATCAGAAAGGCAAAATATGAAGGACGTGCCGTGCCATTTGAGTAAACCGTTTCAAAGCGAGTTACGAAAGAATTAACTGTAACTGTTGCATCGCTCGTGTGCGTGCTGTTAATGACGAAATTAGAGGGTAAAAGAACGATCGGTATTTTAAACGTTGACAAATTTCCAAACGACTACAGATATTTTAAGGCAAAATATGCAAGTTCCAACTATTTTTTTAATTAACATTGTTTGAGGAATTGAAATTGAATTACGATTTTTGAAAAATTACAGGATTTTGTTTTAGGTTGTATATTATAAATTACTATAGTATTATACCACAATTTTCCTTTGGGTGACAGTCTAATATCTCTGACTTGATTAACTCCATTTACAACGTAGGAAATATAAAAATTTCCCATTTATACAAAACTTCGATAATTAATTAAAAATTCTGCCAGTTTCGGTTGAATGTCTGTTCGGAAATGTTCGTACGACGCGTTTCCGGAGGCCGCTGATGCGGAAATCGGTCGACGAGGCAGTTTCGAAACGCGATAAATCACGGCTTTTCCAAACGAAACTGAAACACGAAAAGGGTTTCGAATCGAGGGAAATTTTAATTGGTGCCGCGCTATCGCGGCACGAATCTGACGCGGCGCCAACGGACCTGCGCGGGGAAAAACTTTCTCACGTTTCGCGTAAAAACGGCGCGATTGCGACAGTAGCGGTGACTAATAAAAGTTGTTTTTACGAGCGATCGTTCCCGTTAGCGTATTTCGCCCCGGGTAGCACGACGAATGAGAACGAAACGTTTAATTAGAACGCCGCCATTGTCTGTCCCGCAGATGATACTTCTTTTCCCGTTATTATGGGCCATGGTCCTGTCCGCCATGGGCGGCTACGTTCCACCCGGGCCGCGGTTCAGGTGTCCCAAGGAATCTAAGTACATCTACCCCTGCGTGTGTCTCCGTGGCAGCGACAGAGGCCTTTACGTTCGTTGCGAGAACACCAATCTCGCCAGCCTCAGCCTGGCGTTCTCCA
Source organism: Colletes latitarsis (assembly GCF_051014445.1). Lineage (NCBI taxonomy): Eukaryota > Metazoa > Arthropoda > Insecta > Hymenoptera > Colletidae > Colletes > Colletes latitarsis. The sequence goes on along the minus strand of NC_135141.1, from coordinate 16,487,230 downwards.
ATCTGGGCAACGAGGGCATGCCCATCGAAGAGCTAATTTTGTACAAATGTAACATAGGTGCGTATAATATTATCCGTTTTTTCGAGTCGAACAGCATTTTTCATATTTTCAACGACCTCGTTAACAAGGAATGATCCTTAACCCGGAGATAAACAACATTTTCAAACTGTAGAAAGCTATGAAAACACAAGGTGGTCCACGCAACTTGTGCAGCTCTATAACTTCCAAAAAATGCATTGCACGGAAAAATCTTGTATACAAAAGCTGCATGGTTTAAAGGGGCACATTATATAGTGTATTTATTTTTTTATATGTATGAATACTATATTTTTTTATATCAAAACATGGAAGAATATCGAATTCTGAGTAAAAAAGTATTGACCCTATTTCTTGACAATTTTCTTCGCGTAATATCAAATTGGAAATTCAATTTTAGTACAGATTTCTGTAGAACAATGAAAATGATCAAGAAATGAAGTAAAATTACTCATTATTTGATATTACGCGAAGAAAATTGTCAAGAAATGAAGTGAAATTACTCGTTAGTCACAAGGTTTAGGACTAATAAAGGTCAATACCTTTTTAACTCAGAATTCGATATTCTTCCATATTTTACACAAATTTTACGCTATACAAGTTGCGTGGACCACCCTGTATATGAGAAGCATAGTAGTGCGAGTACAAACTTTATAAAAAGATAGGAGTACTTTTCTTTGACATTTCACACTATTTTGTTTTGAATTGGTTGCAAATAAAATGACATTACTATTAAAAACATCGAATGCAGCAGAATGAGCCAAAACGTTTAAATAAACTTGTTCGTCAAAAGCTTCACAATGAACTACGTGAAATAAATAATCTGAAAGAAAAAAATATGCATCTCTCCTTTAACACTATTAAGAGCTGCAAATATATATGTATAAGATCTACTTTATGATAAGAAATTGAAAACTCTATGCAAAAATGAATAGTTCTGCTATTTTCTACTGTTTAGCAATAGCAACAAATTTGACATACATTCGTGAAAAAGAAATTAATGGAAAAAAGCTTCGTTTCTTAGAAATACCCTTTATTTTAATTAACCAAAATGGTTAGGAACGTATTAATATAAGTTAGTCTAAATTGATTAATTTACTTCTAGATTGTGTACAATCCTTTTTTGTATTTCAATTTTCAGATATAGACATTTTTTAACAGTTTCCTGAAGCTATAGACGTGTATTTACAACTGTTATATGTACATGAAATTTTTTTAAACGATAAACGCAAAACATCATTTCTCGAGAAACATATAGATATATGTTATACAATATTTATTCTACTATGGAAATCCCGTTTAAGGGATCGAAATTAACCCTTAAGTATTCGGCTATTTTTAATTTTATTGTTATGATTCTGTTAAAATTATTATAATTATAATATTGTTTTACCTAAATTACATAGTAAGTAATCCTTCGGGACAATTGTTTAAATGTTTAATGAAAATATCCGATTTTATTAATCGATAGTTGATATTAGACGAAGTCTTTTATTTTAATGTATAAATTAATATATCTCGAGACATACATTGAATCGAAAAATACAAAATGTAATTAATGGTCACTTTTTCTTTTTAAATTAATTTACGGAAATATGACTCAACGACAAACTTAAATTTAATTTACTAGAAGTCCCGCCCCTGTATAACGCTTCGTGCAACGTCAACCTCGCGATGACTCTAGCGATACTAAGAAATGACGAATACAGTGCCTACCAGTGCCTCCTGAAGAAACAAAGTGTTACCGAGAAAAGAGTAATGCGAAAGCAACGAGATTTCTCCATTATATAATAAACAATGTATATCTACAAATGTACAAAAATTATAACGAATTCATATGGATGGAGATAAACGTCAAATTCGTATAAGGTCTTTTCTAAAATAATAATTATTTTTACTAATGCCAAATAATGATCCTTTTTCATTGAATACTAAAAGAAATAAACTTCCTATAAAAATTTTGAGACAAAATTTGCAAAATTGACAAAGATACGAAGTTGTAACTGTAGCATGATAGCCATTCTGTCAGAAATGGATTCCACGATAATCTTCAAATTATACTAAATGAAATCAAGTCATAATAATTGGATATAGAACTGTCTGCAAGTATGCTTGAACCTGCCTGCAGTTATTTTCACAAACTAAACCAAAAAAATCATAATAATAGGCGTCATCAAAGAAAAAACATACTTTTTTTATACATGGAGAGAAATTTAATTTAAATTGTCGATCATTTTTTTACGATTCTACGATAATCTTCGAATTATACTAAATGAAATCAAAAAATAGTAATTGAATATATAAAACTATGTGCAAGTATGCTTGCACCTATCTTCAGTTGTTCTCGCATATTAAACCAAAAAATCATAATAAAATTCATCGTCGAAGAAAGAACATACTTCTTGTATACATAGAAAACAATTTAATTTACATTGTCAATAGTCTTTCTGTGCAACACAAAGGTTAAAAATCTCTGGAATATTCGATTACAGGAAACTTGGATATGTAATTAGTAGACTACTGATCTTTATGCAAATTCATATTTTTATTAATAAAGTTAAGAACTACCGACAATTATAGTGTGTTTATTTGTACCAAAGAAATTAAGAGAATAGATACGTGAAGAAATGTATAATGAAATTGAAATAAGTGTTTATTTATTCTCTTATAGAAAATTACGGTACAAGTGTTATTAGAAATTGCGAATGGGTCATTTTGACTGCTTTGGTAGTTCTAGTGTTAATAAAATGGGAGCTTTGTAGAGGGTTGTCTCAACACCTAAATATAATAATTCGTATCTTACTTTAAGTATTTCTTATATTTTTGCATAATAAGTACATTCCGTAATTTATTGAGAATTAAAATTCCCCCAAATACATAAACATTCGCAGTCTAGTAATTAGAGCTCATTCGTCCATTTATGTTTTGTTTTTAGGACGTTTTTACGGTCCGGCGCTTTATCCCCTGGACGTTCGAGTCCTAAAGTTCGTCGACACGCCTTTGGGACGGATCGAGGAGCACAGTTTTCTCGGCGTAAACAGAACGCTCCAGGAGCTGTACGTGATAAACAGCGTGTTGGAAAAATTCCCGCGCGAGGCTTTGCAGATATTGGGAAACCTGAGTATCCTGAGCATCGCCGGGCATCGAATCGCCACTCTGCCGGCGGACAGCTTCGCCGAGAGCGCGGCGGCGGCTAAAATCGAAAAACTGGAGATCAGTAACGGTACTGGGTTTCGTAAAAGGAAACTAAATTGGTTTCGATTTGCTCTCTGACTTGGTATCTCGGTTCTCTTAGGAACCCTGACCTCCCTCCCGGTAGAAGCGTTGACTGCTTTGAAGAAGCTGAAGAGACTCGATCTCCACGGCAACGAGATCAAAGAGCTACAAAGGAATCAGTTCAAAGGCCTGAGGGACACCGAGTACGTAGACCTGTCCCACAATTTGATTAACAAGCTGGACGGTTCCCATTTGGCCGACCTGACTAAAATGGGTTGGTGCAATCTGTCTCACAATGCGATTGCGGACTTGAAGAGGTACGTAAAGCAATTCGTCTCACCTTTCGTTTTATTGCCCATCCTTTACCGATCGCAGAGGCACCTTCGCGAGGAACTCGCTGTTGAAGGTGCTCAATCTGAGCCACAATAAAATCAGAAAACTCGATTCCAACACCTTTCGCGGAATGCGTTTCCTGGTAAGGTTGTTCTTGAGCGACAATCAGATCAACGACGTTGGCAGAGGAACCTTCGGGCCGGTCACGAGGATAGGCACCATCGACCTGGCCAGGAATTTCATCAAGAAAATCGATTACCAGATGTTCAATCAACTGCAATTCGCCGAGGTACGAATCGTATTTATTAATACTGAACAATAGTAAAAACACCAATCAAAACTTTTTTCACGTAGTAAACGTAACTTTGAAACCTTTAACCCCTTCCCGTACTATTTAACTCGACGAAATCCGGGCCAAAACGGTAAGCGTCAACGCACGGTAAACAGACCAGACTGATGCTAAACTGCTTTGTAACAGAGGTTATAAGAATCGTGACCGACTCTTATGGCATACTGATAGGAATTAAAACTCAATCACGATCGTGATTTGCTGTCCGCGAGCCTGACTCGTGATGTTTACGTTTGGACCGACTTTCTGTTCGCGAGTCTGGCTCATGATATTTATGTTTGGGCCAAAATCTTTGTTACCAGTCAGACTCATTAAAGTACGGGAAGAGGTTAATAAGAGCAATTAGGTGCTCCATAGCAAATGTATTCGTTCATCGACCCTTTTTTCGCAGTTGCTGGACGTCTCTGAGAATTTCGTGACCGTAGTGGAGAAGTTGTCGTTCAAGGATATCTTTCTGGCGAAGGTCAACTTGTCGCATAACGAGATTGCGAAGATCGAACCGGGAGCCTTTGAGAACTGCGTGAACATGACGGTCCTGGATATAAGTCATAATAAATTGGACAATATATCCAGATACTCGTTCGACAGCACGACCTATGCCACCGAATTGCAGCTGAGTTACAACCAATTCACCGCTCTAAACCAGGTGTTGTTTAGCATCGAATAGAATTAGAGACCTTATAAACAGAGTCTGTCGTTTTATGGCCAATCGTGTGTGATCGTACGTTGTCAAAGTTTTATATTAATTTCGAGAAATTAGGGAAAACGGTTAATCACTCGGAATTAAAATGGCGGACCACCAGAGACATCGATAGCCAGACTCCGATTATAGAGTCTCTAAATAAAACGATGTAGTAGAGGTGTTGTTTAGCATCGAATAGAATTAGAGACCTTATAAACAGAGTCTGTCGTTTTATTGCCAATAGTATGTGATCGTATGTTGTCAAAGTTTTATATTAAACTGATGGTGGACCACCAGAGGCATCGATAGCCAGACTCCGATTATAGAGTCTCTAAATAAAACGATGTAGTAGAGGTGTTGTTTAGCATCGAATAGAATTAGAGACCTTATGAACAGAGTCTGTCGTTTTATTACCAATCGTGTATGATCGTACGTTGTCAAAGTTTTATATTAATTTCGAGAAATTAGGGAAAAGGGTTAATCACTCGAAATTAAAATGGTGGACCACCAGAGGTATCGATAGCCAGACTCCGATTATAGAATCTCTAAATAGAACGATGTAGTTGAGAATTCTGAGGAACTTCATTTTTATTCGTTCCAGGTGCCTTTGCACAATATGACTGGCCTGAAAATCCTGAACGTCTCCCATAATCTAATACACACGGTGCCCCGTCAGACCTTTCCGAAGCTTTACGAGCTCCACACGATCGATTTGTCCTACAACAACTTATCCGAGATACATAACGCGGTGTTCCAAACACTGTTCAGTTTACGGTTCTTGAATCTGTCGCATAACTCACTCGAAAAGATCAAACCGTCGACGTTTGGTCCGTTGCCGACGCTCCTAGACCTGGACATGAGTTACAATCAGCTGATCGACGTCGCCCGTGGCAGTCTGACTAGGTTGCCAAGCTGCAGGTGATTGGTTATTTTCACGAATATTAATTTAGTGTGCCTTGCCGATTTCTTTTATTTTTTTTATATACCATCGAAAAAGAAAATTTTCATATTGTTGTCATCGACCAAGAAACGTTTTAAGAGAATGATAATGAGTCTAAACTTTTATTGCGTTGTCATTTACTTTTTCAAATTTTATAGGGTGGTAAATCTCTCTAATAAATGTTTCGTCGTCTTGTAAATAAGTCGTAAGTAATTTTTAAATATTCTATTTGTTTTTTTGGTAATTTTCATTTGATATTACAAGATTTGATTCTCCCTGGAGGCAATGTTATTTAAAAATTAATGGCTCGTGTATTCGATCGAATTAAACTCGAGTGCTTCGGTGATTTCAATTTGAAACTTTAAACGTCCATCTTAAGGAACACTGCTCCACAACGCGTAAAAGAATAAAGAAAATTGGCGGGATACACGAAAATAGTATTCCGTGTTAGACGACAGACGTTAACGTTTTTGTAACAATCGTGACGTATCGATTTGCAGAGTCCTAACAGTCAGGAGCAACCGATTAACAAAGATCTTTCAGCTGCCAATCTCCTTGGCCTCTTTGGACTTCTCGGACAATTTACTCGAGGAGATACCCATCACGGACGTCTGGCCGTCGATGAACGCTCTCCTCTTGTTGGACCTTTCCAGGAATCGGTTGGCCGATAATCTCAAGTATGGAAGCTTCGAGAACCTGCTCACCTTGAGGACTCTGGACCTGCAGTCGAACAATATGACGAAACCACCTTGGGAGGCGCTGAGCAGTCTGAACAGCTTGCAGTATCTTCACATGCAGGTTGCACCATTCAACCGAATCTATTTCTCGTCGTTAACGCGTTTTCGATTTGGTAACCAACGCTGTCGAGTCTTTGAATTTTCATTATCAAAAAGTTACATTTTTCGAAGGAATATCGTACACGTTATGATGAAAAATAGCTAAATATTACTCTTTATATACGAGATGTATCTAAAAAGTAATGAAACCTGTTTTATAAAAAATGTTTACATATATCTTAATGATCAATTTACATAATGTATTTCAAAATAGTTCTGTATAATGACGTTCCTAAACGTATGCTGGAGATAGAGTAGGACTATGCATGGTCCATGCAACTGTTTCAGACCATAACTCTGTTATTAATGCATTTACGAAAAGATACTAACAATAAGAAAGAAAGGTAAATGGCTCGAAGAGCACTACATCTATAGGACCCTAGATTTTTTTCAAATTCAATAGTCCATTAAACTATCTGTATTTATCGCTCTACTTTCCAGTATGATCTATTCTCTCATAGTCATGAAGCGTTTGAGCATCTTCTTCGATAAAGACATTTCTTGAAAATATCTCGAGAACTAATAATTTTTTTGCCATGATACCTTAATAATTTTTTACGTAGAATAAACAGGGGAATGGATCTGTGCAACAAAAAATATGCATTTCTATTAAAAAAAAGTGATGCAATTCTTAATTGCACATGCAATGTTGAATTTGAAAAAAAATCTAAGGTCCTACAGATGTAGTGCTCTTCGAGCTATTTACCTTTCTCCTTTGGCATCTTTTCGTAAATACATTAATAACAGAGTTATGGCCTGAAACAGTTGCATGGATATATTTCGAGCCGTACAGATACCGAGAATAAAAATGGTCGTCGATTGGTTTAACGAGTTAACGATAAATTCATAAAGGCAGTTACCTACGAATAATAATTTCAGGATAATCAGCTAACCCAGCTAGGAAAATCAGCATTCGGACGCCTGCCAATAGTGTTCGAGCTGAATCTGGCCAACAATCGGATATCGAACGTGAGCAGCCGGGCTTTCGAAGGGTTGTTGCAACTGCTGACGTTGAACTTGACGAGCAACGGCCTCAGTCATATTCCAAACGGAGCGTTCCAAGGTCTCGTTTCCCTAAGGACGCTCGATCTCTCGCACAATAAACTAGAGAGCCTGGACAATAAGACTCATGGGCTGCTGGACGATTGTCTATCCCTGGAGAGGCTCAATCTCAGCCACAACAAAATCTCTTTCGTCACCAAGAAAACCTTTCCAAACGACCCGTGGATCCCTTACAGGCTGAAAGACATCGATATATCGTACAATACTATGCCCGTGCTGACCTTCGAACTCACCATTGGCACGAAAAAGGTCCAGTCGTTGAACATCAGTCACAACAACATTAACGAGATTCGAAGATGTGAGTAATCGGCTCGTTTCGGGCAATGGTAACCGAACGTTTGTTAACTTCTTTCGTTTAACACGTTCACTACCAGATCAAAACCGAATAATATTCTGCAAAAATAAAATTTTGATTTCAGACCATTGTAAGCTACATAGTCTAACATTTGTTTCAGTACTTATTTTTGTAACTTTGCTAAAATTCACAAATTCTATCCAAATTTATTTTCCTCAACGTCTTAACTTGAGAATTAATTTTTCTAGTGTCATAGTGGTAAATTTTGTCACCCACATATGGGTGACGTGGCAGTCAAAGTGTTAAATGCATTTTCTAGACGTGATCGGGAACTTGACGGCCATACAGACGCTGGATCTTTCCTACAACGAGATCAACGACATATCCGAAAAGAACATCTTCGATCCACCGTTGAATCTGACTAACCTGCACTTGAGTCACAATCATCTGAGCCACATACCGCTAAACAAAATTCTACCGTTGCCGAATTTGAAGGTCCTCGACGTGGAGTCCAACGAGATAGGGGTCTTCGACGATGACTTCATGAAGATCATAGAAAATGGCACGAAACTACAGTATTCTGGTAAATGAAACGTTATAAATGAAAATTTCTAAACAGTGTTGCTTTTTCATGCTTATGTCTATTATATCCTTCGTGTTGTGTCGAAACTAAATTCATAATTATACAATCTTTAATTGCTTTCCTGTTTGGTTACTTTTATATTGTCTATAGTCTTTGTTCTTTCTTCAATGTATCTAAAATTCATGTCTTCATTTTTTCTGTCGAACCACTATTTTAATATGAACCGTACAAGGAATGTGACAATTTTTCTATTTTTCAATATAATTCCTACGATCGAATCATACTTTTGAGATAAAATTATAAATTTTCGTTAACAAGACTCTTTTGTGTGCCAAATAAAACTAGTATATCTTTAAAGATCAAAAAGAAGGATAAGGATATATTGCAATTTTAAAGTAGTAAGAAAAAGTTACTTTAGTGACTGTGATTTATATGTTAAAATTTACTATATATTTTAAGATATTTAACGTCTCCCCTACGATTTTAGAATTTTGAAGTAACAGAGTGGTATTAAAAGAATACTCATTAAAATTTATAAATAACATGAATACTGGAAATCTATCTATACAAATCTTTTTCCAAGTACATAATTTTTCTTCCTTTAACGGTATTTCCGTTGTTTTATTCTTCTCCATTTCTCACAATTCTTCATTCGTTCCTCCCGTCTTCAACTCAGCAGCATTGTTATGCCCATCTTATTTTTTAAGGCAAGTTCATAAGTTTTTTATTAAGTAGCAAAACAGCTGCTGCTAAACCTTTGTATTATATTTTGTGTCCTTGTATATCTTCTATTTAGCGTATTCTGTCTAGCAAGCATTAATAGACGCTCGATAAAATAAATACGTAGAAATTTATGTGTAATAAATTTGATTTTCAGGAAACCCATTGCACTGCGACTGTTACGTGAGGCCCTTGAAGAGGTGGCTGAACACGCACACTGAAATGCCGAAGGAATGGTCGAACGTCAGCTGTCGAACTCCACATTTCCTCGCGGAGAAGCTCATATTGGAAGTCACGGAGGATTTAATGGGTTGTGGAGAAAGGGAGGTCAAGGAGTATCCGGAATTCGACATCACCCCAGACGTGAAATATCGAAACATCGAGTAGTACGTATTCCTTTGCAATTGGATCACTGAATCCAAAGCAATCTCTTTTTTCTACTTCCCTTTTAATTTTCAGGATTTAAGATCGAAATTAGTAGATAAATATCATATTCTTATTTGACTTTAATTTTTACATTGCTGACATACTATATAAATTACAAAATGTGTTTTACAGAAATATAAGTTAACAAAAAAATTTCAATCTAATTTAAATTCAATTTACACTTTGGTCATTTTCATTTCTAAAATTGAAAATCTAATTATCGATTACTTTTGACTCGAAACCAATAGATTGGAAATCACTGTTACGAAGAACCTTAGTCTCAAAGGTTTTACTTCCGTACCTTTTATTTTAAGTCTAAGAACATACAGGAAGAAGCTCAATATTGACCATATTTTCCAGCAACGAGGACGACAAAAGTTGGAAGGCAACCTGGTACGTGACGTCGCGAGAAGACATCGGTGACTTCTACGTGGTGGTGCGCGAATCCGGAAGCAGCAAGTCGGCCATAGAGAAGGATCTCGTCTACAGCGAGCGATCATTCACGATTCAGGATCTCCAGGATTCTAGGTCGAAGTACGAGCTGTGCGTGCTCGCGAGGGACTCCGAAGGAAACGTTAAACACTTTCGGAGTTCTCAGTGTCAGATTTTGACGCAGAATGCATTCGACTCATCGACGAAGTTCACGGGTACCTTGTCCTTGATTCTAATCGTCTTGTCCTGCGGCTTTCTAGTGTGAAGAGAGGAAAAAGAAGGACGTCGAGTTTCGTACGTCCCAGAATTAGTCGTGTAAATAATAGCGACCTCGATCGTGATCGACGTCGCGACGTGGATCGTGGTTGTACATAAGTTGTATGCGTTACCAGAGCTGCGAGGGCGTTGAACGTCGTGTATTTATTTTTGTAAAAATATACGCTGACCAGTAGTCTTGTGTATCTTCTTTTATATAGCAAACACTTTTTTTTTATTTTTATATTTCTCATTGTATCTTTGTGAAAGTATTATTAATAGATTTATGAAGTTTTACATTAATTAGAATAATTTTAGTATAGTTGAAAGTTTTGAAAGAGTAGAAACAACTTGTTTAGACTTATTTTCATTATTCTCATAAAGATATAATGAAAATATAAAATCTTATATTGCGTTAGTGATTGCCACATTAATACGCGTGCAGCATCACTTTGTGCTATTTGCAGACATGTGAAACGTATTTTAAACCTCAGACCATTTTGTACTTTGACACCATGTGGCGGGCCATAGATTCAAAATTATTTTACAAGAGTCGAAAATATTTTAAGGGCTATTTTCAGTCACAAAAAGTTAGTTAAACAAGAATGTTTTTACAACTACATTATTTCAGTTTTTTTTTAAATATTTGACGTCGTTGTATTGGCACTGAAACGTCAAAATTTGGTATATCATGAATCGATGTTATGTTTAAAATTGAAGAAAAGCAGTTTTTTACATAAACGTATGTATATACATGCGACTCTTTAGTTAAATTATTGCGGCTCTTGATTCGAGTCAGATTATTTAAACCACGAGGTATAAATAAATGCATATTTTGGATAATGGTATGCAGTGAATTTGTTCCGTCTATATCCTTTGTTGTTTACTTCACTACACTTTGTATTGCTATACATGAAGAAGTATGAACTCAAGAAAGTGCGTTTGTGCTTATATATACATTTGAAAGTAGGAGGGAAATAAAGGAATTATTAAAAACCAGAGACTAAAGTACTATGAAATGTTACATATAATTGTAAGTGTTTGTAATTCGCGCTTCAGTCGTTCGTATAACGTCCGGTGCGTGACGCTTCCTCTACCGGCTTGTGTTGTATGTACATGATCTGTGTAAAGTTTTAGAAATAAATTCATATTGTTTAACCATGCATTTTGGCCAACTATTTGTTTCAATTAACCTATAACAGGTTATGGGCCCAGAACGTTCCGATCAGCGTGGTTTAAATATAAAGTTTGTAAGTTTAAAAGAAAAGTGAGGTTACCCACGTGTTGGAAGCATGGCGCAAAGCGCGGTAGCGGCTGCTCGTATAGAATTGCTGAACAAGAGCAATTACGAATCGTGGAGCATTCAAGTAGAGGTAACAAAGAATGATTTATGGGAATATGCATCCGGAACAAAACCGCGACCAATTGTGCAGTATGAAAACGCGGGATCGAGAGCCGCGGCAGAAGCGTGGGATGGCATGAATAGGAAGGCACGTGCTGATCTGATGTTATCAATAAGTCCATCACAAGTCATACAAATAAAAGGATGCACCACATCGCATGAGGTATGGTAACAGTTAAATTCAATTTATGCGTCTGAAGGACCCGCGAGAAAAGCAGCACTGCTGAAAAAATTGATCACAAATCGCATGTCAGAGGGTGAAAATGTACGCGAACATATAGATAAGTTTTTTGAAACTGTTGACAAGTTAGAAAGTATGGCAGTAAATATAAATAAAGATTTATTAAGCTCAATGTCGTTGTATAGCCTTCTCGACTCAAAACGCTCAAAATAAAAATTATAGAGGAATCAAAGGTGCGTAGATATAAGCATAACACTGATAATCCAGGAGCGATGAGTATAAGTAAAAGATATAATAATTATAAAGGCAATACTGGAAGCACGAACAGAGATTTTAACTATTATAAGGGGAATAGTGGTAACTCAAGTAGAAGTTTTTATAAGGGAAGTATTAATGGTACAAATAGAAACGTTGGTAGATATTGTGAAATGGGAGATGATAGATATGATGCCAAGACAAATCAAAGATAGCATTGTTATAAATGCCAAAAATTAGAACATAAAGCAAATCAGTGCTATTCAAGAAATGTTGAAAACGTCAATTCGAAGGCAGGAATGGCAGATGAAGTGTTTAATATAGAAGATATTAACAAAAACGAGACACATAATGTTGCTGAGAGTAGGAGAAATAAGTATTGGTGTCTCGATAGTGGCTGTACGGCTCACTTGTGCAAAGAAATTACATGTTCAGTTAATAAGGCACTGCGCTTGGCTAATAGTGCATCGACAAGTGTAAAGGCAGCAGAAGTGGTTCAAATTAATACCACAAATGGTATCATAGAAAAATCTGTAAAACTAGGAAATTCGTTATAGGTTCCTGATTTGAGGACAAACTTATAACATGAAATAACTATCGTTATCCGTGATATTATGTCTATTTTCCATTTGGTAACCCACCCAGGGTCGAGATTGAAATTAATTTTTATAGTTAAGGGCGTGGTTTAAAAAGAAACCTTTATCGAAAATATTTTTGCGTACATTTTGAACGCTAAATCAAAACAGTAGTCATTGAAATGGGAATTGAGGATAGTTCCAATAATTACTACGAAATTTTTTATTTGAAACGTTGCCAACGCCTAATACAGAGTAATTGGAGAAGATAGATCGATCGATAGGAGGATCTTAGAAAGGAGACTGTAGCGACGAATAATTTGAGATCGTTAGGTGGCCGGGAGGATGAGACGATTAGCAGACAATTTGTCTTAATAACACCAACCGGCTAATCCCATGAGCCTAATTCTACGGAGCGCAATGTACCGCCACTAATAAAGGCGTTTCTCTCGAGGCTCGAGTGAAAAAGTTCTCAAGGAAGTCAGCGGGCTCGCGAGCCCCGCGCTGCAAGATGATTTCATTATTCCGCGCTTTATAATTAGCATCCACGGTTATCCCGGAGGAAGAGGAATGGCTCGGAGGAGGGGTTTTCTAATGAGGCCGAGGTCCCGTGGAAGTTGTCGCTTCCGCAAAACGATCCTCCTGGCAAGATTAACGGCGTCAATGCGATCGTCCACGCGACGTCTCTCGATCCTCTGCTTCAAGATCCTTCGACATCGCGCTCCTCGTCTTAATCAGAGTTAAGACTGATATCGGTATCAGTGTATAAACTTTGGTCTAGTTTCCATACGTATCGAGGACGCGAAATTTTTCAACTGTAGTAGAATAATGCTCAACAACTTTTCTCGTTGTGTTTTGTACAGTTTTTTTTTTTTTAAATCATAAAGATCACGCATTTTTCAGTTAACCCCTTGCCGTATAATGACGAGTCTAACTTGTTATAAGAATTTTGATGTCAAGTTTCACAATCATAAGACTACTCACTCGTCATCAAGACTTATGCAGGGTGTTCGGCCACCCCTGGGAAAAATTTTAATGGGAGATTCTAGAGGCCAAAATAAGACGAAAATCAAGAATATCAATTTTTTGACTGAGGCTTCGCTAAAAAGTTATTATAAAATTTCAAATCATTCTGAAAAAATTATTTTTGGTTGCGGAGGTCAATTACAATCATTTTTGATGAATACATATACCCCCGAAATCCTATCCATTTTCAAGAAAAAAATTCGAGTAGGTGCTAAAATTTTTTAAATTGTTCTAAAAAAATTCTTTTCGGTTGCAAGGGTCGATTACAATCATTTTTTGTCATTACACATACCCCCGAAATCCTACCCACTTTCGAGAAAAAAATTACGAAGTATTCATAAAACAAATCTATTCTTTTTCGTGGCCATTCCTTGTACGAACAAATTTAAACAAAATTAAATAGTATAGGTTTGACAAATTATTTGAAATTAAATCGTACGTCAAGGGGTCAATTTAACTTTCAAAGGTAACTTCCACTATGTTGATCGTAAAAATGGGTCATTGTTAGTAATTTTTGTGCTTAAGTATGAGTATTGCATGTTTTATATCTCACTGCGTGTGAATGTAGCTTTGTTTTTAAAGTCGATTCCTGGATTACTTTCCAAGATATTTTGGTTGTCGTTTCGAACAAGTTGTGCTTCGAACAGCTTCGAAGTTTCAAGTTAAGTTACAGAGTATATAAAACGGATCTCTTGAAATGGTTCTACGGGACTTAATTTGTCGAATTCCGGCTTAAAATTTTACGAACCCGTTCTTAGTACTTGAAACTTTCAGAAAAGGTGAAAAATAAATTGGTTTTTTGACCCAACGAGGCCCCTTCGTTTCGAAAGATCCTCGAGATTCAGAGAAACAGACAACGAGCCTGTTTCGTCGGTGCTTAACGGGACATTGAATCAGTAAACGCATAGCGTGCGCGATCGTTATCAGTCTCGACGCGAACGGAAAAAACAATCGACCCTTCGAGCCTCCTCTCGCACGAATCGCGAATGGGACGTTTCTCTTTATTTATTTAACAGGCAGTCCCTTTAATTCATCTTTAGCATGGGAACGAAGAGAAACAAAGGTGAAATAAAACAAAGAATGTTAAAGGATCCGGGGAGTTTAAACAGGTCTTCCACTCTAAACGTTCGAAAAAGTTCACTTTAAATGTTAACCTTTAAACGCTTTAAACCCTTAGAGGATCGTACATTGATGCAATCCTTGAGTGCAAAAAATTAAATTTTGCCTAAAACTGTTCGACTTCCATTCATTGAATTTTAATTCCTTCAAGAAATTTATTCCTTAAAAAATTATTTCTATTTTTATTTGTAATTTCTAAGATTGAGATTCTCAAACGTTTTAAGCTCTTCTAGATCCGCCAGTGGCGACGAGTGCACTCCATAACCAAACGAAATTCACACCGTTTATACTTTCAAATTTCAAATAGTAAAAACAAACGCGTCGTTAATTTGTTCATTTAAATTATATAATGGCGGATCCAGGGCCCGCAGGATGCGACAGAAGTGCATCCCTCTGTCGAGACAGCGAGTCGTTAAGGATTATTCGCGATCTCCGCGCGAGATAGGCATGGATCCACGATAACATGTTACCGGAAATGTTCTTTCGTGCGATCGCTTTAATTATCGAATATTTGCGAGGCAGTCGCCGAGGAAGGAGTCCAATTAGCCTGAAACCGCGGCGGTCGTTACGAAGCCGAACGATTTCTCCTCGTAAGCGTAATCGGTATCGGTAGCTCGTTACGAAATCCTTGGACACTTTCACCGGTAGGCGATGCCTTGGTACCGTACGAGAGTTCACGATCGTGCACGAACGTCCACGAAGACGACGGTTGTTCGCGGCTGTCTACCAGAGGTAGACATCCGTTTGTTTGGGGCCATAAGGCCCCAAGGCTGTTCGGCGTGGAGTAAATTTATGCGCGCCCCCTTCCTCCTTGCTCGCGACGAGCCTCGGTTTCGTTGACCCGACTACACTGCCCCGCGACTTCCTTCGCTAACGCAATAATTATTTATCGATCGGTCCCGGTACTCTGTAAATCGTGGATCCTGCAACCAACCTGTGTATCGATTTCCAATTATTTATTCCGGTTCGAGTTTCGTCCGTGTTATAAATAGATTAAAAAGTGACTCGCCGCGAGATTTCCAAGAGAAGATTTAACGCGATGAACAGAACGACCAGTTCTCGAGGCTGGACGAACGCATTTACATAGTCCACTTTGGGCAGTGACTCACGCAACAGTCTCTCCTGAGATCTCTACGCCTACGAACGTTGCTCGTCTCATCGATGAAAAAAGAAGAACGTCCATGGGATCCAAAATGAGGGTCTCGTTGGTTCTCGAACGAAGTGTAAAGGACCGCTTACCAGAAACGGCATAGTAGGCTAGAATTTCGAAAAATTTACAGATTTTCATGAAAATTGGGGTGTTATGTGATTTTACGTCAAACTGCGGAAACTTAATGTAGAGGCGAGGAAGAGGAATGAGAAATGTTATATAAAATTTGTGTATCCCATATTATACTATTTTTAAACTCTCAATTCAAAATAATGTCGTCTTTACAAATCCCATATCAAGACTGCTGTTGCAATAAATTACGCCTGAAAACAAGAAGGGAACACATTATGGATCTCGTTCAATAAAACAAAAACGCACGAAATAACATAAGATTTTTATTAATCATTACTCACCAATAATGTGAAGAGGAAAGACTGAATAATCATGACAAGGCTACGAACAGGACACTGTAAATTCACACACGAGTACCTATTGAAAAGAACCGCCAACCTGAAACCTATGCAATAAAATCATAACGACCAATATATCTACCATATGAATGTGGAAGATACATCGTCCAAAGACATAAATACAAGATGACTTCACCTATAGCCTTGATGTCACAGAAATATATATGTAGAAAATACCCTGAAATATCTAAAAGAAACCAACATCTACTACAAAAGTATAACCACACCAAAAGAAGAGAACCCAGCATCAAAACGTCTCTAATGACCCGAAGGTCGATGCGACGTAAAACACGAATTAAAAAAAAAATGTCTTTCTTGTATGCAAGCATGATATCGATAAACAATTGAATTTATTACTCTATAAAGTTCACCCATATTCCGCCGAGTTTCAACAACTGCGTTTTCAAGTTCTTTGTATGAAGTCGCTTCGTAAAAATAGAATGGTGGAATTCAAGAATTCGAATCTTTATTTGGATTTATCTACGCCAAATACGATGTTGGTTTTGGTTTTTCAATTGTATAGAACAGGTGTGACGAACTGGCGTTTTGCGAGTCAGTTGTGGCTCCCCCTACTCCTCTGTTCAGCGCAAGCGTAGAAAAACTACCCCCACTATGTTTACTCTGCAGAGTTGGAACGAAAACTCACTGAGCACCTAACTAGTGTGGAATCTGATGGTGGGAGAATCGGTTGGCTGTTCGTATGAAACTTTTCAAATTGAGTAATGTGAAATAATAAAATACAATATTTAATACACAAAATAAATGATAACTGCAGTATTTTCTCCATTTTCTGTTGATAATCAATAGCTTTGTTAATTCTTACGACATTGCTTATTAGATTTGTATAAATATTATCTGACCAGTCAATGTCGACTACCGGAATAACCGAATAAAAATATAAAATACAACATTTAAGTTCCTTGTGACGATCAATCTACAAAGTAACTGAAGCGAGACTTTTCCAGCTTCTGATTCTTTGACTCTCACTTTTATTTCAAATTTCTAAAAACGTTTAAGAATTATGCTCCGAAAGCAGCTACGTCACAGATGGTTGCACAGTTTCTAAACTTTCCAATAATACTTGCTAGATTCATTAGAGGATTCAGGACCACACAGATTGAGTCTCCTAAAACAGTCAACTCGAACCAAAACAGTTGAATGTTCTTATTATAAGATAATTAACAATAACGTATTACCTATAAACCCTTCCTTATTATTATTACAATAACCCCTTCCTATATTTTTTTTATAACAAATTAACTGTTCCATTTCCGAACAGGAACTCGACCATATACAGTATTATAGTAAGAACGTTGAGAAAACATGCAATTAATGAGTTAATGTATTAATTTCAATTATTTATGAACATAGTCCAAATTAAGGCAGCGATACAAATAAAGTAACCCTACCCTAAGTCGATGATTCTTAATGAACGTGCTGTGAAGCCGTCTATGCTATACCGCGAATGTTCAGCAAAGGATCTAATGTATTTTTATTTTTAATAGTTATTAAAATTTATATTATAATTATTCATGATTAAGACTGTATCGGACTCTTTTTGTTTTAAATACGAGCTCGAGAAGATTAGGAATTTCCTTTTAAAACAACGATGGCAAATTAAAAGTCTTTTGTCTGCCAAAACTAAGAAAATTAGACAACACCGATATAGTATTAAAATAAATTAGTTACCATGATATAATATAAAATATTCACATTCGTAATTACAGCCTCTATTTACATTATCTGCTGCATATAAATGTGCGAAAAACGCTTAATACTTTTATGACCAATCAAGATGATGATAATTGGAGGAATACAGTCAGTTGTAATTACATGATACGCTTTTGTGAGTTTAAAATTTAATTATCCAAAAAATAAATCTTTATCCAGTAATTAACCCGCAATACTATGCATGAGTCTTGGAGACCCAATTCACATTTATATTGTTCAGGTTGCTTAAAACAATGTATAAAAAAAAATGTATTCTGTTTGCAGTTATTTATATGTGTTCATGTAAATTGGTGTTGGAAGAAACAGTATTCGAATCGAGATTTCACGAATATATTCAGGTTTAATACAAACGAAGACAAAATTTAAAAAAAAAACAGTAAAATCGGGTGTTAAAATTGATTAAGAACCAATTATTCTAAATAGTGGAACGAATGTTATTTATCGAAACTTATACATCGTTTAATTGTCATGGCTAAGAATCAATATCGATATTAGTATGTAGAAAAAATTCGTGTGCGCAGATACCTCGCGTATACTGAATGAAAAAGATATTAACAGTGATATTCGTGTCTTTCTTAAGGAATGTAAAAAATATTAAATTAATTTCAAATAGCGAGTACAATTCCGATCATTCCCCGATTAAGGAAATACCGCGGCCAGTTGTGGAAGACTTGTTTTTCGATGCTGAATAAAAACCTGATAAACGTAGAACTGGAATGCGTAGAATGTAGTATATTTTACAATTTTAGAATAACTTGCTTTAATTAAAATATTTACATACTTATTTTACGCTACATATTCGTACATTTTACAGCATAAAAAATGTTAAAATATTATAACAGAATTTACAAATATCTCGTGGTTTAAAAAGTATACGCAACAATTTATTTCCTTGAGATCTGTTATTACAATTATTTTTAGAATTGCTGATTAGGGGTGGCCAAAATTTTATTCGAATAATAAATAACTAATAATATCAACATTTCAATTTATTCATGATGTTTCATTTAAAGTTTCATTTATTCTTTGTAAAATATTTCATTCGATAATTGAAATTTTTATTTTTATTTAACGAGATAAATAAGTTTTTACCTTTAATTTTACATAAGAATTTTGTCCACTTTTTGATTGATGAAATTGAAAACATGTTATTGTAAATTAAGAAAATTAATTGTACTCTAATATTGCAAACCACGTTTTTTGATATTTGCTTTTGTGTTCTTGTGAACGATGCTAAAGTCAGCAAAAGATTGCAAAAAATTTAATACTTACCAAGACTTCATTTTTTCAATATTTTCCATAGTTTTATTCCTCGATTCCGTAAAATACAATTTAAATTAGTTACAGAATTTATTTAAAAAACTATTGTTTTTTCTAATTTTTAAAAAATTGCAAGAGCAATTGAAGTAAACTCTGTCTTACTCACCCATTAGAGATGATACTGAGAAATTAGTCCTAAATAGGAGTATTATGATACAGAATGTCTTTTTAATAATAGATTTTATAATTTCACTGTACTGTCTCATGGCTTCGGCCATGGAAAAATGCAGTTTGTTAGTCAGCTAAATACTAGAATTAGTAGGCTGCCTATTAAAAGAATATAAAGTAATGAAGGTACAGTAACACAGAATTAACTGACCGGAATTCTGCCTTATTACAAGGGCAGCCTACGAAGTGTGATCACAGTTTCTTATTCATTGTCCTCTTTTCTTTTGATTTAGAGCAGCCTTCGAGAAATAAATTCATAAAAATTCGAAAAAAGTGGAGCAGCGCAACGCAGGCGATTACACGTCCGCTTTTCTTTTAAATCCTTTTTCGTACTCCCGTCATTCTGTTTTTATCCTTCAACCTTCATTTTTATTCATTCTTTCTTCACTAAACATTTTTTATTAATATCATTCATATTAATGGGCCATTAATAACATAAGTGTGTTGCACTCGTTATTAGTATCTAAATTTGTTTCTAAGAATTTTTTTAAACTTCGAAAATAAAATCGTGGATTTTACAACTGTTCGAAAAATAAATTGTAATGAGTTTGTAAATTCGGTATTTGTTACACAGTTATTAACGTTTAAAGTTCCGACAGTACTGAATTTTTTTTTCGAAAATGGTTAGGATTTCGAGGGTATGTCTATTGACCAAAAATGCTTGTAATTGACCTCTGTAATTAAATATAATTTTTTTAGCATGATTTGAAATTTTTTAATTTCGTCTAAAAATTTCAGTACCTACTCGAATTTTTTTTTCAAAAATGGTTAGGATTTCGAGGGTATGTCTATTGACCAAAAATGCTTCTAATTGCCCTCTGTAATTAAATATAATTTTTTTAGCATGATTTGAAATTTTTTAATTTTGTCTAAAAATTTCAGTACCTACTCGAATTTTTTTCTCGAGAATGATTAGGATTTTGAGGATATGTCTATCGACCAAAAATGCTTGTAATTGCCCTCTGTAATTAAATATAATTTTTTTAGCATGATTTGAAATTTTTTAATTTCGTCTAAAAATTTCAGTAACTACCCGAATTTTTTTCTTGAAAGTGGGTAGGATTTCGAGGGTATGTCTAACGACCAAAAATGATTATAATTGACCCCCGCAACCGAAAATAATTTTTTCAGAATTAATTAAAAATTTTTTTTTCGTCGAAAAATTTAGGCACCTGCCCCCTGTCGATTTTTCTTAAAAATTCGTTTTTCATTTTTAATAATTTCGTTTGACGTCCTACAGAAAAGTTGTTTAATACTTTTTTGTAGGTAACCATGAGCTCTACTTCAGAATAAAGTTTCATTGAAATATAATCACAAATCTAGAAGTTACGGCTGTTTGAATATTGGACGATTTTTATGGGGGTTTTCTCATTTTGCGGGGTCAAAGACCAACTTTTCGAATATTTTTGCGATTTGTACATATTTTCCACCAAAATACGCGTAGTTTGCTTTTTTAAACATTAAAATCGTCCAATCCGTTCGGAAGTTATGACGTTTTAAAGATTTCCATGAAAATTCGGGCAGACATTTCTGGCTTCATATTAGATTTTCGGTAAGGAATTTTTTTCTCGAGAATGATTAGGATTTTGAGGATATGTCTAATGACCAAAAATGCTTGTAATTGACCTCTGTAATTAAATATAATTTTTTTAGCATGATTTGAAATTTTTTAATTTCGTCTAAAAATTTCAGTAACTACTCGAATTTTTTTCTTGAAAGTGGGTAGGATTTCGAGGGTATGTCTATTCACTAAAAATGATTGTAATTGACCCCCGCAATCGAAAATAATTTTTCCAGAACGATTTGAAATTTTTTTTTTTCCATCAAATTTAGGCACCTAATTAGATTTTCGGTAAGGAATTTTTTTCTCGAAGGTGCGTAGGATTTCGGAGTTATGTGTAATGATAAAAAATGATTGTAATTGACCCACGCAACCGAAAATAATTTTTTTTGAATGATTTGAAAATTTTTTTTTCCGTTGAAAAATTTCACTACTCGAATTTTTTTCTTGAAAATGGGTAGGATTTCGAGGGTATGTCTAACGACCAAAAATGATTGTAATTGACCCCTACAACCGAATGTAATTTTTCCAGAACGATTTGAAATTTTTGAATTTAACTGTTAATAACTTTTTAACGAAGCCTCCATGAACAAATTGGTATTCTTGATTTTCGTGTTATTTTGGCCTCTAGAATCCCTTATTAAAATTTTTCCCAGGGGTGGCCGAACACCCTGTATATAATTTTTGTGCATGAATCGATGTATCTTTGTATTCTGTTTAAAAAAGTGTAAGAGGTCTTAGGTCGAAAATTGACTAGTTTAAAAGCTATGATTTTTGTTTCGAATTGCCATTTACGCGACACACTGTGCGCCGTTAAGAAGATATTGCCCCGTTCGGCGTCGACGTCCGGTGCGTGCGCGCGGTTCGAACTCTCCCGCCAGTCGCCGAGGCCCGTCAGTGCCTCTCGCGTTCTCGCACGGAGAACATCTCGCGTGCTCTTCTGCGACTCGTTTCTCTCGTTACTTTTGTTGTGCCGTGCGACGTGTCGAACGCAGATCTCAGCCGTGGACGCGCAAGGACGGTGAGAAAACTCGTACTCGGAGCGCCGGGAATCCGACTAAATGAGACTTTTCTGCGGTTAATAGCGAAAATTCCGTTCCTTCTCCTTCTTCCTCCCTTCTCCCTCCCTCTATCGTCCCTTTTCTCTTCCCTTTTTCTCGATTTCAACCCCCGTGTGCGCGATCACGACGACCGCCAGTGGACATGGAGACCGGATTCTGGAAACTGGTTCTCTGCTGGATATTTATCCTCGTCGCAGCTCGAGCGAACGGTGAGTGAACAGCTTTGAATTTTCCGGCCCGCGACGACGGTGAAAACGAAACGTGCCCTGAATTTTGAGATTACCGACGTGTCACGTGGTGGACGGTCGACGGACGACTCAAGGACGACAGACACCTTCACTCGTCCATTCCGCGGCTCCGATTTCGCCGATACGCGACGCATTCGAGTCTCACGAATCTCGCGTTATGCGTATCCTTTGGAATCGTTCGTACGCTTTAGACCGAGGGTGGAAATTGTGCGAACCGCGAAGAATGTCGGCAATTCTCACCCGCGACGCTACAGATAATCGTAGGCTCTTTTGTTGCGAGGTCGACGGAAACGCTGCGCGAGTTTAAACGAGTGAGAACTAGCGATGGGAATGATGCCGCGTCGATACCGTCGATACTAGATCAGTAAATCTTGATCTACTGGCGAATAGTATCAAATATGTACGCTCAAAAAATTTTTCAGTGGCGCGTACACAGTTTTACGTTTGCAAAATATAATATGGTTGAATTGCGGTCTCGAGTGTGTGGATCGATGGAAAGGAATTGCAACGTCACTAGGGTTTTCGAATAACAAAGAAAAACTGTTGTATATCAAGGACGAAATGACAGCGCACTTCGTTCAGTATTTCATGAAATTTGAATAATCCAATAGAACAAAATCTTTATTCTCAATTTTCATCAAATTTTTAATTATTGTCCTTCTAAGCCAACAATGGCTCTTTGTACAGCCATTTCATTTTAAATGCCAGACAGTGGACACAAATAGCATTTTTCGTATCAAAATATTCTAGAATAAAAGAAAAAATAAAGAAAGAGTATTGTCAATTTGAAAAATTATAAAAAATCAAGCATTTTTCAAAAGATCTATTTTTCACTGTGAATACGAGAAAATTTGTGCCTCTTAAATAGAAGATATTCTAAAGTTTCTAATCCCTCCTTTCCAAAAATAAACAACTCGAGAACCAAAATTCAATATTCAATATTTAAATGATCAAACTTAAATCACGAATTTAGAATCCCAAAACAAGAAATAACTCGCTATCTTTTTGTTCAAGAGATACTGACTTCTAATGTCACATCGAAACTTCTCATTTATTTTGAAGATGCAGATCTTATCTACACTGTAAACAAATAATTGTCGGTTCATCAATTGTTTTCGTAAAATAAACTAGTTTTTATTATTATTATATATTTATTTACGGGTAAAGAAATTACCCTTTGATACAAATTAGGTGAGGTTTGACAAAATATTCAGTAGATAGCGAACTAAAAATTTCAACCATTTCACAGTACTTGTTTACGTTAATAATTAGACGATTAACGCAGTTGTACTCGCCGTAAACTGCTCGATGAGTTTTCCACTTAAGGAGAGTACGCTTTCTTATAGAGAAAGTACATTTAATTTAAAAAGTTGCAAAATCTCAGGAAAAATTACAATACCATTTATAATCTTGAAGGCAAGCAATAAGTCAAATACCAGTTGTCTACATTCTAAAGGTAAAATTCTAAAATACTCGTCCCTGTCGATATAATTATGTTCATATAGTGACATTGGACGATCAATTCGACAGACAGCTATACGGAGGAAAGAATGTTGCTCACTTTCTAACATTGTAAAAACAAAGATGATAGAGTGATCAAATAGTTGAGCAATACTCAAATTGGCATTCTTAAAGTGTCCAGAAGGTCTATCTAGAAAGCCCAAAATCTTAAATGCGATACTAGTGATATCGACAATGTATTTTTCGAACGATTATCTGAAAAAGTGACTTCAAGATCTAGGATACCAGTAACAGAATATAATATGGTGTGGTTAATTTCATATTCAAACTTTGGGACATAACTTTTATGAAAGAAGCGAATGACAGAGCATTTGGATAAAGTCAAGCTATTATTTATATACTACTCCTCCAGATTATGTAAGTCCATATTTTTTAACATAACTATGTCTGAACAGTTGAATAAATTTCAGTGGAACCTTAAACAATAGATTAATATATTTGATTTTTCGAAATTACTGAGATTACCTTACATGTTGTCAACACTATGTAACAAACGAGGCTCTCGTGCAATAATCAAGATTCTATTGTAGTTAACTGTAGAATTACCCTCTATAGCCTTCTAGGTTTAACGTGCTTATTAGTAATGTATCAAATTGTTAGTATCTTAGTTTTTTTATGTATTACAGGTTGGGTTACCACATATTGCCATTTAGATTTACGTCATTATTATTACGCGTAGTGAAAAATGAAGTGTTCAGACGAAGTTGAATGGTTTCGAAAGGAGCACATTCTGATGGTGTAAAGAACATACGAAGGTCGTTAACATTTTTTTAAATCGAATCATATATTTTTTATTTTATCGGTAGATTCACCTTAATATTTTTGACAAAAAAGTATTAACCTATTTATGTTAAAAAATCATTAGTTCAAGAGATATTTTAATCTTGTCCTCTTGTCCTCTTATTTAATACTACCTTTATTTATGATTTTATCCAATGACGTTATGAAATATAAACATTTGAGAATAGTTTGATTTGAAAAATAAGGTGTACGCTGAGCCTCTGACTATAATGCCAAATATGAGAGATCGTGTCATCACTGAGTGCAATAAAATAACACCAGATACATTACACAACATGAATGAGTCATTAATCTATCGATTCAGAAAATGTCGCAATTTAAATGGTCGTAAATGGTCATACTGAACCTTTGTTGTAGATAAGATCAATACAACATTAACAAAGGAGTCATGAAAGCTGGACAACATTGAAATTAAAATATCTCCTAAACTAATGATTTTTTAAGCATCAACTGATAAAATAAAAAATATATGATTGTGTTTAAAAAGATGTTAATGTGTTTCGTATGTCCTCTACACGTTCACCTGCAAGAAAACTAGTACCATCAAAATGTGTCTCTCTCGAAACCATTTAACTGTATCTGAAACATTTTTCGCCACATGTATTGTCCTTCCACGAGAAGAAGGCACAGCGTGTTTACATCCCCACTCTTCCTGCAGTTCGCTGATTGGCTGTCACCGATCTTCATCACAAGAGGAGTGGGGGTGTAAACAGGATGTGCCTTCTTCTCGAGGAAGAATAGTAATTACAATGACGTAAATCTAGATGGTAATATGTGGTGACCTACCCTGTATAGTCAAAATTATATTGAGGTTCATTTTATTTTAATTGTATGTTACGAATATGTTAGCAGAAATGTTGTAAAGAAAGAACCAAAGTACTACTGAATACAAATGTCATGACTCGAACAAGTGGGACGACAAATATGGCGGCTATGACAATTGAAAGTTCTATCGCTTTTATTGGCAACCGTATATTAGCGTCTTTTTCTACGACCTCTTCCCATCTATCAATTAATTTTTTAATTCCACTTTCTAACAATTTCAGAGATTTTGAATTAAAACACACATTCGATACTAGTTTCACATGTTCACAATTGTTTAAATTTGTTCATCTGTATATGATTCGTAAATGTTAAAAGAAATATTTTACATGAATCTTAAAGAAAATTAAATTGTTCGCAAGAGTTAAATAAATTTTTTCTTCGCCTTGAGTAATAAAAAAAAAAGAATAAATGAAATCTTAGTTCCTTCGCATATTTTTAGTATTTAATAACTGTAATACAAAGACTCGTTATTTCCTCTTGGTTTCCGTCTTCTTTTGGCCCGTAGTGTTGCTCGTACAATTTATTTATTTCGCTTAAATGTAGGAGAACTGTCCCCTCCGTGTTTTGTATTTTACTTCATTTGTTGCTACCGTTTCGATCAACGCATCGATAAGAAAGAATCGTAAGGAAATTTGGAAACGAATTATTTTTGTATTAATTGTGACGGCCATTTTTTCTAAGCGGAAAAGAAATTACCCACCCTTGCTCTAAAAGGATAATCATTAATAACAAAGCACTATACATGCTTTGTATAACGTAGTTCTAATTAATTTTGCATATTCGTCTTTACCATTGTCATAGTTTTTTTAAAGAAACGTATAATTTTAATGTCCCGGTAATGCCAGCACACGAGTTATTGAGAATGTCAGCGTACGAAACGAGTCCTCGCGTTGCGTAGTCGCTTTTGCAAACGGAGAAGCCTCGTAACTATTGCGCAAAGATACTAATAATACCGCGTGAAAGCCTCGGAAATCATGCGATTTTCACGCGAACAATAATGTTGCTCGATGGATCACACGATCGCTGTAAATCTCATTATTCGACTCCTCGTGTTGCGTAAATCTCGGCGCCAAACGCAAGTTTCTCTTGTTCGTAGAATTGTATGTAGAAAGTAAAAGAGAACGTTCGACAGCGTCTCCCTCTGTATTGCAAGGGAATTAATCACGGACCGATTGATCGCGAATCCGTAAGAAACGAGCAACGCGCTCGGACAGAGGGAAACGATAGATCTCGGCTCTCTTTGATCCAACATTACGCTGTGTTTTTACGAAATCGAACGGAAGACATATTGTTCTTGATTGCTTCCTTGTGGTGATTCGCTTCTTCGAGTTAATTCCTCGACGTAAGCTTTAATGGGGCTCCGTCGTGTCCGGATTGATCGACCGCGATCGATTATTCTTCGTCGACTCTCTGTTGCGCCGCAAATTCTTCTCGTTCAGTTGGTAAAATTCATTATCTTTGTTCGTTCCTGTAATGGGCATAATTGAAGCGATTCTGGAGAATGCTCGACGCGCGGTTTCTTTTCGTCGCGGAAAGAAAGGGAAGGTGACGAGGAAAGTGACTTTTTCACGCTTCGAGTCACGCTACGGGTCTCTCCTCTTTCGGTTTCTCGAATTCTCCAGGAACGCAAGAGGAATCCTGGAATATCAACTATGTAATCCAGTGTTTTCCAATATGGTAGCGTGAGAACACTAGGAGAGGTGTCTTACGATCGAAGGATCGCATTTTCAAGACAATAATTCTCGCCTATCTGGCTTAGGATCACTTCCGGTTTACAACACATAAAATATAAATAATACACACTCAATTGTTTACAAATGGTTGGTAATATTCTTAGCTTATTTAATCTTTTATGAGCTAAATCTATTCTATTCTATAACTGATATTATTTTCTAGAGCAGTGTTTCTCAACCTATGATACGCGAAATGATAGTTGCTTGAAAAGACTCAGTAATTGGTGACTTTGTTACAAATAGAAATTCATATTATAGTTCAGGTATAGGTCATTTGTATAATAAATATACAATAATTAAATCGTATTGGATAGGAGTCGAGCAAACTTTAAATTCGATTCACATTTTTTCCTTATTTCTTTTACTTAGAATTACTCCCTAATCGATTGTACTACGATTTTACACCCAACCTATATGTTGAAATCAAGGTTTTAAAAATGATTCAATTAAATGAAAGCATACAAATTTATTTTAGTATCTGAAAACGTGAGGCCCTTCGAAAGGCGAATCCCTCCCTTAATCCATACATAATTACAGACACGGAATAATAATTTTTCGATAATTTAGCAAGAACTATTATAACAGAGATAGACAAAGAGTAATTCAGTTTCGCTGAAAGGTAGAACTTAGATACGTTGTTATTTCCTCTTGTAGGTAAGGTTGGGGGGAGGGGGCAAGGGGATAAAGTTCACTCACAGAATCGTCAGCTTGTCATAAGATGGGAATAAAAAGACGCGGAGCCGACGATTCCTCGATAAAAATACAAAGTACACAGGATCGTTTAAAAAGCAGACGGTGAAGGAAACTTCGATCGACGCAACAGTGTAGGAAATCGCTTCGATTCGATGTATTCTCCTCTTGTGCTGAATAGCTTGCCGGAGGAAATGAAAAAGCGGAGATCGAGCGTAACGCAAGAAACGCGTTCAATCACGGAATAAATCGAGTTGTTCGATTAAAATAAAGTGGCCACGCCGCAGCGGTTCGTGGCGCGATGAAATAATAATCGTCGCGGTTTCGATGCATCGGGGCCCGTCTATTCTTTTCTCGGCCGTGAAACTTGAAAAGCTGAGTTGGAAACGCGCAGATTCTTGCGGGAAAGCGAAAACCAACTCGCAAAGACGGTATTCCATGCATTTCGCGATCAGCAGAAACACGTGCCAAGGAATGAAGAATAACGAGAGTACCAAGGGTCGACCAGTAAGGTAGATACGAACCATCGGACCCTGCTCTTCGCAAAGAGAACGCAAGACCTTTATGGTCACCAATTTTAATAAAACTATGTAGACTGATAGTTTTGGCCCTGTCGTTTAAGAAGATACAACAGCATCTCAGGAACTCGATAATTTGTTAAATATTTAAAATTAAAGTTTTATCAGTATGTGTATTAAAACAGTTTAGTTGCAACATTTACCAAGTATAGTAGCGGCAAGACATTGGCGTTCTACGCAAGTAGAATATTTTCTTTCCTTTTTATTATGATTTTACTATAAATACTTGATACCTTGTTATCCCAAATATCGCCTAAAAATGACATTTCTAAACGGGAACATTCCCTTAACAAATTATTTATCGTTGTGAACTGTTGTGAAAATGCTGTTTAATAGATGTATTTACTTGATCAAAAGATTCATGTAGCAATTAAAATACCCAATATAAACCTCTTAAGGGTTTTTCATAATGACCATAGAATTTAGATTGTTGCAAGAAATCGGGACTGAAAATTCCTACAATAATCGGGGTTCTTGTAATAATCAAGATGACCAATCCAACGTGAAGTAGCCACACACAGCGTATCCACAATATTTATGGTCCATGCTTAGGTTCTCCAACTTTTCTTGTTGCTTGCAATTATCGAGGTTGGAATAATCGACATTCTACTGTAATTTGATTCTAATCAACAATTTCTATGATTTAGATACAAAATTGTACAATTTATATGTATAGTTTTGTCAGAGAAAAGTTTCATATTCTGAAAAACTATTCTGTGTTCAATACGAAGGAAAAATTTCTTGGTCTTCGCATTTAATAATAACAAAAATTTTTGTCCA
The DNA here is from genome assembly GCF_051014445.1 of Colletes latitarsis. Taxonomy (NCBI): domain Eukaryota; kingdom Metazoa; phylum Arthropoda; class Insecta; order Hymenoptera; family Colletidae; genus Colletes; species Colletes latitarsis. The sequence goes on along the minus strand of NC_135141.1, from coordinate 16,457,870 downwards.
ATTTATCGTGCATTCTCCAATTATGAATCCTAAATTTTATATAATATATTTGAAAAAATCTATTTTTCCGCTAATATAATTCATGATAAATCTCTTTGAATAAATTTTAAAACATAAAAATAATAGAATATTTTTGTTTCACTTTAACTTTCGACTTGTTAGTGAGATTCCCCGTTATTTTATCTAGTTCATTGACTAAACTATAGTTGAAATATAGCGACAGATACTGCACTGTAAAAGACCAGATGCAATAAGAAGTGTCATAAATTAAGTTTTCATTTTGTACGAAGATATTATTATTTTATGTGATGTTAAATGTCTTCTCAGGTGGCGACAAAAAGATCTTGTCATGCATGTATGCAAAATTCTATGATAATTGCTTCATCGTAGAGGTCGTAAATGTGCAACAACTGATTGGCTTTAAATAAAACAGTCAGTCTGAAATTATATGTATTGTACAAATAAATGTCAATACTTGAAGGAGCATAATTGCTAAAAACTAGAAAATATTATATGTATTTTTACCACAGTTAGCAATAACATAAGAATTTCTTTCAGAACAATTAACGTCTTTTCATTCACCAGTGAGAAAAAGATAGATATTATTTCTGTTACAAAATCATTCGGATAAATTCGTTTCCAGCGAACGGGTTGTCCAACATGGTTTAAAATTGTGCATTCTTTGTTTGAAATCAGAACGATTTCGATATCGAGCTGACCGGACTATAAACGCTTACCCTAAGTGGAGCAGAACGAATAATATGCACCTGAATCCTCGTGGATGGATTTGTTATGAACAAAAAAGGCGAACGTATGTCGAGTGGTTCGCGTGACGCGTCCACCGTTTTCGCGCGTTATTAACTCGCTATCGTTTAGGGGCTACTTGACGCGCTGGGACGATTTATGGCCGCTCGAACGTGTCCAGCTGCGAGCGTGCAGTGCGTTATGCAAAAAGTATAACGGATTCGCGTGCCTATTGGCGATTGGAACAACGGTCGTCCATCTGTGCAGCCTCGATAATTCAAGGTAATTAAAGAGAGCAGGGAGTCATTCGAGAGACACTCGCGATATTAAATTCTTACGCTGCTTCGAGCGCCGCCGGACACTTCGGTAACTGCGAGTCCATCGGCATTTTAATCCTTTTGTCCCCACTGTAGCCGTATTAGGGTGGCCCTTAGCACGATACAATTATGTCCGAAATTGACATGAAATCAGCTATAGTTTAAAAATTTTAACCCAAATGCGCCTCAGGTTCCCGTTTTCCAATCAGTCTAAAATTTTGCACGTGTTATTTTCTCTCTAATTGTCACAATTTAAGACGGGTAAGATCGAACAAAATCAGAAATCGAAAAATAAGGATCACCCCAATACAGGGTGTTCGGCCACCCCTGGGAAAAATTTTAATGGGAGATTCTAGAGGCCAAAATAAGACGAAAATCAAGAATAAAAATTTGTTGATGGAGGCTTCGTTAAAAAGTTATTAACAATTAAATTCAAAAATTTCAAATCGTTCTGAAAAAATTATTTTCAGTTGCGGGGGTCAATTACAATCATTTTTGGTCATTACACATACCCCCGAAATCCTATCCACTTTCGAGAAAAAAATTCGAGAAGGTGTTGAAGTTTTTCGATGAAAAAAAAATGTTTCAAATCGTTCTAAAAAAATTATTTTCGGTTGCGGGGGTCAATTACAATAATTTTTGGTCATTAGACATACCCCCGAAATCCTACGCACTATCGAAAAAAAAATTCCTCACCGAAAATCTAATTTGGCGCCTAAATTTTTCGACGAAAAAAAAAATTTCAAAATGTTCTGGAAAAAATATTTTCAGTTGCGGGGGTCAATTACAATAATTTTTGGTCATTAGACATACCCCCGAAATCCTATCCACTTTCGAGAAAAAAATTCGAGAAGGTGTTGAAGTTTTTCGATGAAAAAAAAATGTTTCAAATCGTTCTAAAAAAATTATTTTCGGTTGCGGGAGTCAATTACAATAATTTTTGGTCATTAGACATACCCCCGAAATCCTACGCACTATCGAAAAAAAAATTCCTCACCGAAAATCTAATTTGGCGCCTAAATTTTTCGACGAAAAAAAAAATTTCAAAACGTTCTGGAAAAAATATTTTTAGTTGCAGGGGTCAATTACAATAATTTTTGGTCATTAGACATACCCCCGGAATTCTACCCACTTTCGAGAAAAAAATTCGAGAATGTGTGAAATTTTTCGACGGAAAAAAAAAATTTCAAAACGTTTTGGAAAAAATATTTTTAGTTGCAGGGGTCAATTACAATAATTTTTGGTCATTACACATACCCTCGAAATCTTGCGCATTTTCTAGAAAAAAATTCATTATGGGCGGAACTTTAAACGTTAATAATTTTTTAACGAAGCCTCGATCAAGAAATTGGTATTCTTGATTTTCGTCTTATTTTGGCCTCTAAAATCCCCCATTAAAATTTTTCCCAGGAGTGGTCGAACACCTTGTATATGCTATACTTTTCTACTCCAGACACTGCATCGTATAGGATTCTAAATATAACGATGAAAATCACACTCACGTTATCTTTTAGACATAAGGAATTATGATTTCACTAAAAAATATTAGTCGATAAATTTGATATAAGATGGTACAAGAGAATTCAACTCTAACGCGAAATTATAAAAATTTAAAAACTCTAATTTAAATGCGGCACGTGTTCCTGTTGTCTAATATCGTTGAAATTTCGATAGAACTTTTTTTCATCAAGTGTCACAATCTAGGGAGAGGGGGGGCGTTAAAAAGTAACCTAAACTCGAAAAATAAGTATCACCCTAAGCCGTATATTATACCTTTATCAAAGAAATGTTAGATATTAGGGCATTTGAATAATTACCTTTTTAAATTCTAAAATAGCCAAAAAAAAACATCGCAAAATAAAAAAATTTGTAGTTTTATTTTTTTTATGATTAAATGATGATAATCGTAGGTTCTGGCGTAACTTTCAATTCGAAGCATCTCTGGAATTCGTTTCTCATTTTGGTTTAGAGCTTCCTTTGGAATATTTCTACATATTTCTCATATTCTCAATATTTTTTAGCCTTGTACAGGCTTTAAATGCCTTCATAAAAGAATCTAAGGTTTGGTCCTCTTTCATTAATAAAAACGTGGTTATTCATCTGGCCTCATCATCTCTTAGTCACCGAAACAGTAAAGAAATTTCGTTTGTTTGATTTAATTTTTCATGCTTCACTCTAAAAAAAGTTTCTATTTTATCGAATACCCTTCTAAAATAAAGACTGATAAAAAAAATGTCTCATAGACAAGTTTCTTCTTTTCCCCTGTAGAACAAGAATCCGTAAATGAAAATATAGCTTCTATATTTAAAAAACCAAAATTGGCCTTCAAATAACCTTGACAACACTTGCCAAATAAAAACTAAATAGGATAGCATGTACAAAAATAAATATCTCAAAAAGAATTAAAAATATTAGACACAAAACTTTTTCAAAGGCGAAATACATTTTTATTATCATTTATTTGTATCAAATCGTGATTAAGCCTTGCGAACGAGCACAACGGATGTAATAAATAAATGATATCAATGAATTAAACATTTACAATTTTAATAAAATTTAATTCATTGCTCGTTCAGTTTATTTTAATAGTGATATTCAGTGTGTTAAATTATGGCGAACTTTTTTAATTTGTTCGAATACTGCGATACTTCTTCCTTTTAATTGGTCAAGGCTTGTTGTGCTTTCGTAATAAACTATTTTTTTGTGCGTTGTCTTAGAGATAAAAATCAAGAGGCGTTATACCTGGTGACCGTGCAGGCCAAGCTATTGTGCTTGACATTATATCCTATACAAAATTAATCTCAATAATGAAATTTGTAACGCCAGTCATCTGTTAAGCCGTACGCTTGCAAGATTGCAGTTTTATTATTCTTTATTTTCGTTTTATCTTTAGCCACAGAATCTCACTGACCACGGTTGTATCACGAATTTCCGTCCACCCTGTATAAAATTTTCAAAATGTTCGGATTACGGAAGTTATTAGACGAACGCATTTGAAAACCAAGCGACTTGGAAATAACGTTACGGTTATAATTTATACGATTAATAAATGTTAGTTTCGATATCAAAGTAATTCAGAGATTGTTGATGGTGTTCCAACTTTGAAATTCAAAGTTATAGGAAGTAATTATTCAACTGCTAAAGACAGTGGAAATGTCGTTTATAAATAAATTAAAGAGCAGGGAACTTACGAGTACGTCTGATTTAACACTTTCTTGAAAAATGTTTGAAAATGGCTACATTTGGTACCTATGGAAGAAATAAAATGTTTTTTCTTACGTCTTAGAAAATTGAGAAATAATAATTATTTAATCACGATATAACGGGAAAATTGTAACCACGCGTAAACATCAGAATATGATAGCAACCGCGACTCACCTAATGACTGCGTTTCATCCTTGTGTCCTTCGAGTAACGGTTTGTTTGCGAAGTAATTAGTCAGAAAATCGTTTAGAAAGTCTGTGGAAGGTCGCACGTTCAGTAAAACTACGAAACAACAAATATTCTGCAAAGATGCAGCGATAAATCGTTCGCTGAAATATTCAAACCTGTTTTAGCCACAATCGTCCATACCGAAGGGGTGAAAAATAACCCTTAAAGCTCAAGGTAAATAATCTAGGTGCCCAGAAAAGAAAAACATTCTTATTTTTAAATAAATTTATTCGTCAATGTATGACTCTTTGCATTCTATAACTTTCTCCTAACGGTTTAATAACCTATATATGCAAAAATCTTTTGTTCTACCGCAGTAAAATCTTGAGACTTCTTCTTTCATAACATAAAACGTAACATAAAGAAACATAAAGTCCCATTCAAGTTTCACTGTCTTGTCATGGGGTCGAGCATTATTTTAAAAAGACAAAACTTTCTCTTTATCAAGGCTGACTGGTTTGTTTTTCTTTTCTTAATTTTTTCTAAACTTTTTGATGAATTATAGCTCTTTTCTACTTCTAAAAATACGTGATAAATAATTCTACCAAACACATAGTAAATTTTTTTTATAAAGAAGTCGGTAAATATTACTAACAAGTTGAGGAACTATGTACATATTTTCTGTATGTTGAATCCATAATATTACACGTAACATCATTCTGTGCACTACATTGTCAGTTTGTTCACCAATTATTTTTAGCTTCAGGAGATATTCTACTGTATTATTTATTCTGCTGTAAAACTTTAAAAAAATTAATATGTTTTTACATTTTCTTGTAAAATATGTCAAAACCTTATTTCTTTCATATTTTTTTTCAGTTTGTGAAAATAATGAAAGAAACTTTTTTTAGAATTAAAATTTTTTAATTGGCGTGATATTTTAAAATTTACTCGCCCGATTGACACAAGATTTAGGTGAAATTCTTTGGCTTTCGAGGATTAAGCATTTCTGTCCGTATCGATAATTAAAAAATCGCCAAGCGTGATAATGCTTGAAATAAATTTGAGAGTCATCGGAAGAAACAGTAAGAAAGTTTCTCGCGAACAGCGATTCGAGAGACACCGGAGGTCGTCGGGCATTTAATTGCAAGGCAGCGCCTCGCGATCGAACGTTCGCCTTGTATGCAAAATAAGCATTCGCGGAAAAGTGAATCGAGCGTGGGTGTCGACAGTGTCGTAGTTCCACGAAAACGGCTCGTTAAAGGCGATCCGTAGAGACTTGGTTAAAATGGAGGACGCACAGTGGTCAATTTGATTAATTTATCTCGACAAAATCGAAATATCAGATTTCTAGAAATTACAGAAATCTAGTTAGGTATTAAACTAGACACTACAAAGTAACTAACTTCGACACAGTTACCATTGATTACCAAGATCTTGAAATTAAGCATAAACTAACCCTGAAATAACACTCTAGGTGTCTTCCATGACCCAAGCAAAATTTTTCTTATAAATAAATTAGAAATAATTAATTTAATGGAGAATTGTCTTGTTATTTGAATGTTTATCGTCTAATAGTTTGTTTAGATGTATCGTACTAACATTTGCTCTATTATGACAATACCAAATTGGTCCGATTATTAAGTTCAATTATTTCTAGTTTATCTCTCAGTTAGAAAACAACAATATTTGTGTGTATAGTGGCTAACAATGAGACAATTTCATTTTTCGATGTATACGAACGTGTTATATTATAAAATATTTTTACATGATTTTGAGGCTGTCATTTCTTTTAACACGTTCACTGCCAGATCAAAACCGTATAATATTCTGCAAGATGACAATTTTGATTTTAGATCATCGTAAATTACAGTACTTATTTTTGTAACTTTGCTAAAATTCATAAATCCGATAAAAATGTTAAAATGTATTCTTTTGTTTACTTATCACTACATAGTTTTACATAGCCCATGCTCGTGTAATATAAAATAATGTTTTGTTTGCCATCTTCTGAATCGAGAACAGTACGTATACGTGCGAATGTTATTATATTATAATTTCAAGTCTTTGAAGACAATACGCGATGCATCGTAGGTGATCAGGGAGTAATTTAGCGAAAGCATAGAAGCAAAACTATTATTTCATATCCGACTCGTTCGAATAACGCGGTTCGAGTACCCAGGTACCCCGGTTATTGAAGAACCGCGAGTGTTTTAGTTATTGACATACGGGTTAAAAGAGATAACGAGACGGCCCTGGACGATGAGGACGCGGAGAATGCGGGATGCTGGAATGGGAATCGGATGGTGGGAGTGAGAGTGGGAGTGAGGAATCGGCTGGGAGAGGCCATAGGAAAACCGGTTGCCAATCTGCACAGACGTTGGACGTCGCCGGGCAGGGCTGCAGAAAGAAAAAGCCAAAACGGCCGGCACTCCGGTTTTCAGTAAATCGACCCATCGTTCGAAACCATTTTCGTTCATTTTTGCGCAAGACCACCGACCATGCACGCGGTTCGAACTAAATGGGAAGTGTAATTATGAGTTGCCAAGCAGAATCGACCGAGAGAGAGGGGGAGGGGGGAGGAAAAATTCTGAACGGTCGAAGCACGCGAAGAAAAAAGCATCCGCGATCCGTGAAGCTGCATTTAGAAAACTCGAACGATCCTGTCGTCGATCGAGGCTGAAATCGAAACGACCTTCTCCGGTCTGGGAGGTCTTGAAAACGAATCGAGCCGGGATTTCCAAGATGGGTAACTCGATCCTCGATCTCCTTAGAAGGCCTAGTTATCGGCCGATCGATCACCCGATCGTTCCTTCGCGGCTAATAGGTTCGATTCAGACGCCAAAAGGAAACGAAACAACTTTCGTTCGCGCTTTTTACGCAGCATCTTTCTTTTCCGAAACCTCTTGTTAACCCTGGAACAAAGCAGTCAAAATTACCTATACGTAATTTCTAATCAAACTTGTAGAAAATGTCTTCGACTGAATTTTTGAAAATTTACCGTAATTTTCTGTAAGAGAATGAATAAACTCATTTCCATTACATTATACATTTCTTCCAGTCTTTATCGTTTTAACTCTTTGGTACAAATAAATACACTATAATTGGCTAATAATTCTAGTGCTAATAAAACTCGATCCCACAAAGAATAGCCGATTAGCTTAAAGGCGCAATTTTTATTTACATAGATGGCGTTATGAGGTTAAAAATGGTACTGATGTAAAACGTGATAAAAACATTATGCATTGTATCAGTCGGAAACAGGAGCAAGTAATGAGATGGAAATATTAAACGAATTAATCATTTAGTAATTTTTCCAAGCCTTTTACACTTAATTTGCGTTATTATTATGTAAAAACATCATTTTTACCCCGAGTAATCGAGGTTCTACTATATCATTTCATATCTTCTAATTAGCACCAGTAATGGACACACAAATACGCATTTAAATAAAAACAGAATTAATCAGGAATTATAATACTGAGAAAAACTAAAGTAAAAGTTCCCACAAGTTCGTTCGAAGGTTAAAAGCAATAAAAGCAAGCTGTTAGTTGTCGGTTTTATTCTATTTTTCGAATGTTATTCCTTCGTGTTTAATGATTTTGCAACAATCTTGACGTCAAACTAAATCAGCATACTTTTATTTTTAACTTAAAAGAAATGAATTTTTGTTCGTTCGTTATAAAGTATTTAATTCTATTTTTATTTGTTGTTCGAAATCTTTACCTAAATTTTCCCTATCTCTAGTTTAATAGATCGATGTAGCCGAGGATCCAGGGATCAGGTGTTTGACGTAACGGATCTACTTTTTCCCCTGAACGATCGATCCGGGCGCGCGATCGACGATCTCCGTCCACTTTTTTCGACAACGAAACTAGGTCTCGACTGTTCGATCGTACAACGGTCCACGGAGCATTTTCCACGCTGCTTTTCTTGGCGAATTAAATCGTGAAATTGTCCTAACAAAGGATAGCGGTTTGAAGAGAAAAGTTTGTACAGTTATTACACCGTTTCGTCGGGGAGAACGATCGGCAGGGGATCGTGACCTTTGACACGGAACATTTTCCATTTAACGCGCGTGAATGGTCGTCCAGTCTTCGTCGCTTCTTTAACTATCCGTACCTTGTTGCATGCGTTATTCCCTCGTAAATGTCATCCGCGTTGGGAAACTTTTCGCAGTAAAGTGCTGCCGTTAGGATTTCAAAGACTTGGAAGCATCTCCTTAAACGACGAGCCATGGATATTCGATCTTTCCGTAAAAATCGTTTTCCATAATTCGAATAAAAAACGTGAAATAATAACGATATCATCTTTATTGCCCTGCGTAACATTACGTCATGTAGAGAGCGGTGTACAGGCTCAGTCTCAGACAAGCTGCAATTAAGCTTAACCTACATACGGTGGGGCAAGTAAAACAAAAGGAGTTGCAGCGTGTGCTACAATTAGTTCTCAAATGATAAGTGTACGCGATTTGAGCATGATACGATTGCAAATAAATTTACTCGATGCAAATAAATTGCGAACACCTCTTAATAGAGAGGGGTCCACGTGTCTTGCTTGGGAAGGATATGTAAAAGTACAGTATACAGGGTGTTCAGCCAAACCTGGGAAAAATTTTAATGGGAGATTCTAGAGGCTAAAATAACATGAAAATCAAGAATACTATCGTTTAAAGTTCCGCCCGTAATGAATTTTTTTCTAGAAAGTGAGTAGGATTTCGGGGGTAGGTCTATTCACCAAAAATTATTGTCATTGAGCCCCACAACCAAAAATAATTTTTTCAGAACGATTTGAAATTTTTTAATTTTGTTGAAAAATTTCACACCTTCTCGAATTTTTTTCTCGAAAGTGGGTAGGATTTCAAGGGTATGTATATTGACAAAAAATGATTGCAATTGACCCCCGCAACTGAAAATAATTTTTTTAGAACGATATGAAATTTTTTTTTTTCGCCGAAAAATTTAAGCACCTACCCCCTTGTCGATTTTTCTTAAAAATTACTTTTTCATTTTTAGTAATTTTATTTGACGCCCTACAGAAAAGTTGTATAATACTTTTTTGTAGGTACCTATAAGCACTACTTCAGAAAAAAGTTTCCTTGAAATATATTCACTATTATAGGAGTTATGGCTGTTTTAAAATTGGACCATTTTTATGGGGTTTTTCTAACATTACGGGGCCAAGGAACAACCTTTCCAATATTTTTATAATTGTTGCTTTTTGAACATTAAAATCATCCAATCCGTTCAGAAGTTATGACGTTTTCAAGATTCGCATGAAAATTCGGGCAGACATTTCTGGCCAGAAATTATATTTTTGGTAAGGAATTTTTTTCTCGAAACTGAGTAGGATTTCGGGGGTATGTGTATTCACCAAAAATGATTGGAATTGACTCCTAGATTCGAAAATATTTTTTTCAGAATGATTTGAAACTTTTCATTTTCGTCGAAAAATTTAAGCAGCTACCCCCAAGTCGATTTTTCTTAAAAATTCCTTTTTCATTTTTAGTAATTTTGTTTGACGCCCTACAGAAAAGTTGTCTAATACTTTTTTGTAGGTAACCATGAGCTCTACTTCAGAAAAAAGTTTCATTGAAATATAATCACAAATCTAGAAGTTACGACTGTTTGAAAATTGGACGATTTTTATGGGGGTTTTCTCATTTTGCGGGATCAAGGACCAACTTTTCGAATATTTTTGCGATTTGTACATATTCTCCACCAAAATACGCGTAGTTTGCTTTTTTAAACATGAAGATCGTCCAATCCGTTCAGAAGTTATAACGTTTTAAAGATTTGCATGAAAATTCGGGCAGACATTTCTGGCCTCACATTAGATTTTCGGTAAGGAATTTTTTTCTCGAAAATGGTTAGGATTTCGAGGATATGTCTATCAACCAAAAATGCTTGTAATTGACCTCTGTAATTAAATATAATTTTGTTAGCATGATTTGAAATTTTTTAATTTCGTCTAAAAATTTGAGTAACTACTCGAATTTTTTTCTTGAAAGTGGGTAGGATTTCGAGGGTATGTCTATCGACCAAAAATACTTGTATTTGGCCCCTGTAATTAAATATAATTTTTTTAGCATGATTTGAAATTTTTTAATTTCGTCTAAAAATTTCACACCTTCTCGAATTTTTTTCTTGAAAGTGGAGAGGATTTCAGAGGTATGTGTTTTCACCAAAAATGATTACAATTGACCCCCGCAACCGAAAATAATTTTTTCAAAATGATTTGGAATTTTTGAATTTAATTGTTAGTATCTTTTTAACGAAGCCTCAGTCAAAGAATTGATATTCTTGATTTTCGTCGTATTTTGGCCTCTAGAATCTCCCAATGAAATTTTTCCCAAGGGTGGCCAAACACCCTGTGTATACGAAACGCCTATGCTAGAACTTGCATAGTTTTTTTATAAAAAAATAACAAAGAGAACATAAAAAAAAGCATTTTACAGTAGAAGACCCCCTCAAGTCCTATTCATAAATGCAAATCATTGTCAAAAATTTGAATTCCATCAATGTGAAAATAAATACCGTTTAAAACACTCTAAAAAGAACGAAAAAGTTGGAGATTTATAGGTGCAAGATTGAACGAGTAAGAATCGCCTATCCAGAATGTCGAACAATTTTTAATCAGTGGTTGAAACGGTACGGTTTATGAATAAAATTAACGGATCAACGATCGAAAAATTGTCAAATTTCCAACTGCTCCAGTTTCGCAAAAAAATATCGTACGACGAGCAGCTTGGGCTCATTTTAAAGCTCGAAGGCTCTACTTTCTCACGCGCGAACAGACATTTCTCGAAAAAATGTTCACATCGCGTCGAGAGAATTTTTGTTGTTTGTTATATTTGTAGAAAACGCCTTACCCTCGCAGCGATGACCTCTTCTCTCCGGTGGATTTCTGCGTCTCTGTAGTTCACGCGGCTGTTCCAGCAGCCAAATATGGCGGATACCGGTCGAACCACTCGCTCGGTGCACGCGTGTCACCGTGAATGCGTGGGCACGCGTTCCTGTGCGTGTGGAGACGAAGAACAGACAGGAGCACCCACGGGTGAATTCCTGTCGTTCGACGATCGTCTCTCGATGCCGTATAAGCTCCTTCGTGACGAGATCGCCGTAAAAATCGCCCACCGGTACCGCGCCTCCGTTTTAGGCACTGAATATAAATAAATCTTGTTGCGACTACGCTCGAGACATCTACACGACGATTGACACGTTAAGGACACGGTAACTTTTCTTTAACCCCTTAACTCCCTAAGAAGGTATTCCAGTCCAAAGTTTCACGTTTGTGGTCTCGGTTAGAAAAATTTTGAAAAAGGAAATTAGGCGTACGAGGTGGAATGCACGTAGGTTTATTTCACAACGACACAAATATAACATAAAACATAATTGAATAAGTAAAACTATAACATTACATGTTCATCAGAACACGCGGGTCTCAAAACACGCACACACCGGGAGATATATCTAAGCAGCGAGTGGCAACCTGCGCGCGCATCACGGGCATACTATACAGGGTGTTCGGCCACCCCTGGGAAAAATTTTAATGGGGGATTTTAGAGGCCAAAATAAGACGAAAATCAAGAATACCAATTTGTTGATGAAGGCTTTATTAAACAGTTATTAACGTTTAAAGTTCCGACCGTACTGAATTTTTTTCTCGAAAATGCGCAAGATTTCGAGGGTATGTGTATTCACCCAAAGTGATTGTAATTGACACTCGTAACCGAAAATAATTTTTCCAAAACGATTTGAAATTTTTTTTTCCGCCGAAAAATTTCACACATTCTCGAATTTTTTTCTCGAAACTGTGTACGATTTCGGGGGTATGTCTATTCACCAAAAATGATTGTAATTGACCCCCGCAACCGAAAATAATTTTTTCAGAACGATTGGAAATTTTTTTTTCCTTGAAAAATTTAGGCACCTACCCCCTGTCGATTTTTCTTAAAAATTGCTTTTTCATTTTTAGCAATTTTGTTTGACGCCCTACAGAAAAGTTGTCTCACACTTTTCTGTAGGTACCCATGAGCTCTACTTCAGAAAAAAGTTTTATTGAAATATATTCACTATTGTAAGAGTTACGGCTGTTTGAAAATTGGACCATTTTTATGGGGTTTTTCTCATTTGAGGGGGTCAAGGATCAACTTTTCGAATATTTTTGCAATTTCTACCTATTCTCCATCAAAATACGCGTACTTTGCTTTTTTAAACATTAAAATCGTCCAATCCGTTCAGGAGTTATGACATTTTTAAGATTTGCATAAAATTTCGAGGATGCGTTTCTGGCCTCACATTATATTTTTATTAAGGAATTTTTTTCTCGAAAATGGTTAGGATTTCGGGGGTATGCCTAATGATAAAAAATGATTGTAATTGACCCCTGAAACTGAAAATAATTTTTTTAGAATGATTTGAAATTTTTTAATTTTATCGAAAAATTTTACACCTACTCGAATTTTTTTCTCAAAACTGGGTAGAATTTCGGGGCTATGTCTATTGACCAAAAATGATTATAATTGACCCCTGAAACTGAAAATAATTTTTTTAGAACGATTACAAATTTTTTCTTTTCGTCGAAAAATTTAGGCACCTACCCCCTGTCGATTTTTCTTAAAAATTGCTTTTTCATTTTTAGCAATTTTGTTTGACGCCCTACAGAAAAGTGTTAAACAACTTTTCTGTAGGTAGCCATGAGCTCTACTTCAGAAAAAAGTTTTATTGAAATATACTCACAATTGTAGAAGTTATGGCTGTTAAAAAATTGGACCATTTTTATGGGGTTTTTCTTATTTTGCGGGGTCAAGGACCAACTTTTCGAATATTTTTGCTATTTGTGCATATTCTCCACCAAAATACGCGTAGTTTGCTTTTTTAAACATTAAAATCGTCCAATCCGTTCAGAAGTTATGACGTTTTAAAGATTCGCATGAAAATTCGGGCAGACATTTCTAGCCAGAAATTATATTTTCGGTAAGGAATTTTTTTCTCGAAACTGAGTAGGATTTCGGGGGTATGTCTATTGACCAAAAATGCTTGCAATTGACCCCTGCAACTAAAAATAAATTTTCCAAGACGATTCGAGAGTCTTTTTTTTCACCCAAAACTTTCAGCACTTACTCGAATTTTTTTCTCGAAAGTGGGTAGGATTTCGGAAGTATGTATATTCACCAAATATGATTGTAACTGACCCCCGTAACCGAAAATAATTTTTTCAAAACGATTTGAAATTTTTGAATTTAATTGTTAATAACTTTTTAACGAAGCCTCCATCAACAAATTGGTATTCTTGATTTTCGTCTTATTTTGGCCTCTAGAATCCTCTATTAAAATTTTTCCCAGGGGTGGCCGAACACCCTGTATGCATGCAACATAGAGGGAAGAGCAAACTCCTTCAAATTTGATTTTATAATTATATTTTTCTCGATTTCCTTTGATATTGGTTTCATATTGGGAGAAAGTTAAAAACACTATACTAATTACACTACCAATATAATCTATTTACCTACAACTGATCTAACTATAAGAGGGAAAACGTATTCGCAAATATTAACACTGTTTAAGAATAGCTTTTTTGTATAGGATTTAAGAGGATATTTTAGTCTAGAGTTTCATTTTTTTTGTGTTTTATATATAAATTATACACCATATTTACCGCTATATTCCGACAGAGTTTACATTGCAAGCATTGGCTGATGAAATTAAAAACTTGTGGCAAATGTATAATAACATAATAATAAGACAGATATATAATTACACGATCGTTCTTAGAATCCTCTTCACTTTTTAACCGACGTACTTGTAAATGATGTTTCGCGTTTCAAGATAAACTGGTTGCCTCTGAATTTCCTTTTTTTGTCAATAAGAAACATGTTCGTTAATATCGTGAGTCTTTTTCTAAAGAATGACACATTATTCAAAATCGAATAAGATGATTCGTCCACTATGAAAAAAAACAAAACAAGTGAACTGCCTTATTATATTCTCGCGATATAACTCGACGTTCAGAACGATAACGACTTTTTTGTAAAAACCAGTTTGCTTCCAGCAAACTATGGCTCGACTCTATAATATAATCATCAATGTAAATTAGGGAAAAGTTTCCATTGATTTATCGAGTAACATTATGGAACGGCGTACCAGTGCTCGAGTTTTTACTAACTCATGCCGCTATGTGACTTTAAACATTTTTAAATTCCCTAGTAATTACATAATCTTGAAACATTAAGGAATCGAAAAACAAAAATAGAGATAAATTGATCTTTTGAAAAATCTGAACTGAAACCTCGCCTTAATACTTTCAAACACGCTACAATTACAAGTTTTTTTAATATTATTAAAACAGTAATCTCTGGATAATTGAAACGAAATTATACCGACCACAGAGTATGTTTAATCGCTATGTCGTGATCAGCACGAGATTGAATTTTATCCAGTAATAAAATACAAATTTTTTACTGTATCTTTATAATAGTACTATTAACATTTTTACATGTCTAGAGATGTTCTTGACTTTTAAACAAATTTTAATGTGGAAAATAGATATATTCGATAGTTCAAGGGTGTACTTGTTACTTTATATCGTTTTTAATAATAATAATTGGATTACAAATTTCAAAAGTATTAAAGTTCATACATTATAGACCATTGAAGACAATGTTGCAAGCTTGCAAGTTTTTATTCGTTATAAATTTTCAATCACAATATTGCCTCTCCAATTTTCACGAACTTGGAACAGAGATGTGACAACTTGAGAGAAAAATGAAAGACCGCTATTATTTCTCCAGCTCTCTCGACGTACAACTTTAATGAGTTAGATACAATTGATAATAAAATAGACAACTGTGACAACCTGAGAGACAATACTATAATAAAAAATGATCCAAACAAGGTCGTGTTTGGGCTCATTTTCACCGGGAAAACTTCACAAATCTATTGCCTATACTTTCGCCAAGATGAAATGAAAAATATAATAATTTCACGAAAATAGCGAAAATTGAACTTCTCCGTTTGCTATTGAATTCTATCTTGTACCATCTTCTGCCGAGCAAAAGGCATTTTCAACCCGTTCTGAATTGCATGGTGCACTCTGCACAATCTTCGATAGTTCCTCCATGATCGTACCTTGATTCTCGTAAGCTCCCAGCGGGGCTATAAAAGTGTAACACATTAAGCGAGTTCAGTAGTTCGGCTTCAAGGATTTCCACCTACCGGATCTACGCATCTGGGACGTAATTTCAAACCAGTCTGGCGTCGCCTACAAAGTAGCAATCTTGGTGAAACGATGTATAATCAACTCGTAGCGATTCGCCACAATTTTTGTTCGTGCCATTGACTCGAGCCAATTCGATAACTATGGAGCAGTCGTTGACGTTTTTCACCCACTCGATATTGCCACTTTGTTCGATTAATCGACTTCCCGTTTGATCTTTCCCATTACGTGCGCTCTGCCTCGTTTGTCTCATTACAACCACTCGTCTCCGCGTTCGATAATAATCGACCGAATGCCAGGTAAAAATTACGCGTTTGCTTCATGATTTACAACCATCGTGGTCAAGCATGATCGTGCTCGCGGATTTACCAACGGTCCCGCGGAACCTGAAAGTCACCAGTCATTCGTAATTCATTGTTAAAGATTCCTATTCAAAAACAACTGTTTTGAAAATCGATCGAATCGGAAGATCTGTCTTTCGAAAATGGAGAAAAACAACGTTTGTTGACTAAATCGTTTGAATAATTGTTTTCATAAAAATTATTTTCAATCCTAGAGCGTTTCTTGGGTTTCATTCGACCCATGGCTTCCTCGGTTATTTAAAAATTGATTTAATCATCGATGAAATTACAATGAAGTCTGTACGTATATATTTGTTTCTCTATCCTTAACATTATATTTCAAGCTCATTTTCGTGGATTGATATGATTAGATGACAATAAAAATTGTTATATTTACGGTACTCTGATGTTTTTTGTCCTATTGCAAAAAGAAATAATAGAATCACATAAATGTTGCTTTTTAAAATAATAAACAATAGTGAAGTGGGGAAAAGACAATAATTTATATTTAGCTAAATATTTCTTTACAATATTGATACAATTAATTCTACCTATATGTATATATAAAAATTAATGTATGTGTGTATATTTTAGCATAATTCTGAAACAATTTCAATTAAACTTGGTATACATATGCCCCCTAAGGGTGGAGTGGGAGTGGGAACAGGTGACAAATAATCGAAAATAAAGTCTAAAGATCTAAACTTAATAGATACCGAGTTATTGTTAAAATAAGATTCTTATGAATTCTTATTTAACGTAACATAAAACTAACACTTTCCCCGTATACGTACTTTCACTGAGCTCAATTAGTATTTCATGTTAATAATATCTAATATCCAACAAAGGTTTAGAAACATAACCTACCTTTGCAAACAAAATTAATTTACAAGTAATGTTGACAATCACGTTGAGACTGTTTTCCAATAAGAAATATATTTTAATAATATCTCAGTACCTAATCATTCAATTTAAGTCATATAATACTTTTATACGTAAAATTTAATGCTTTATCGAAACCTAAGAAGAAATATTAGGCATTCCACTTAAAAAATTGTAAGTGACCTTCGTATCTCGATGAAGAAACAAAATAATACAAATCAACTTTTACAAGCATAATACAAGCAACTTTTATTTGATACAGCAAATATTTTATAAATAATTTAAGGCCGTCACGTTATAAGATTCACCCTTTATATTAATTCTAATACCAAAATTCCTACCCCTAACACGACTTTTTTCTTTTTGTTTTAGGTAAGTCACGAGCATAGTTATATCCACAGCTAATTGCTAAAGAAATTTATCATAATTATCCATTGTTGACAAGGAAGTATTAGGCTATCTCGTGAGTATGCAACTTTTTTTCGATACGCACTTAAGATGGAAATAAGTAGTAAATTCCCGTGACGATTAATCAGACATGTACAGAGCGTTCAGCCACCCCTAGGAAAAATTTTAATGGGAGATTCTAGGGGTCAAAATAGGACGAAAATCAAGAATACCAATTTGTTGATGAAGGCTTCGTTAAAAAGTTGTTAACGTTTAAACTTCTGCCCGTACTGAATTTTTTTCTCAAAAATGCGCAGGATTTCGGGGGTATGTTTATTCACCAAAAATGATTGTAATTGCCTCCCGCAACCGAAAATAATTTTTCCAGAACAATTTGAAATTTTTTTTTTTTCGTTAAAAAATTTAGGCACCTACCCCCTGTCGATTTTTCTTAAAACTTCGTTTTTGATTTTTAGTAATTTTGTTTGACACCCTACAGAAAAGTTGTCTAATACTTTTTTGTAAGTACCCATGAGCTTTACTTCAGAAAAAAGTTTCATTGAAATATATTTACAATTGTAGGAGTTATGGCTGTTTGAAAATTGGATCATTTTTATGGGGGTTTTCTCATTTTGCGGTGTCAAGGAATAACTTTTCGAATATTTTTGCGATCTCTACATATTCTTCATCTAAATACGCGTTGTTTGCCGTTTGAAACATTAAAATCATCCAATCCGTTCAGGAGTTATGATGTTTTAAAGATATGCATAAAAGGGAAGCATTATCTAGCCTCACATTAGATTTTCGGTAAGGAATTTTTTTCTCGAAAATACGTAGGATTTCGTGAGTATGTCTGTTGACCAAAAATGATTGTAATCGACCTCCGCAACTGAAAATAATTTTTTTAGAACAATTTGAAATCTTTTAATTTAATTTTCAATAACTTTTTAACGAAGCCTCAGTCAAAAAATCGATATTCTTAATTTTTGTCTTATTTTTCCCAGAGGTGGCCGAACACCCTGTATAATCGTTGATTTTCTACAATTTCTCTTTCTACTAGTTTTTTATTTACATTACAAATGCATTTTACTTCCGTTCGAATCACTTTTTCGTTCGGTTCCTAATTTAGGGGAAATCTGTGGCCTAAATGTAATTAATAATTCAACAAAATTTATTTGTTTTAAACAAGTAATTAATAATTTCCGTGGTTTGTAAATGATACGTTCTCAGACGTATCTTTAATTAAATTGTATTGCATACGTTGGACATAAGAAAATGCGAGAATGTTTTTAAATAAAATGCATCCTTATTGACACCAATATAACGTTTATTAAGTCACTCGATTTTGATAAATACCAGCAAGCAGTTGAAAATGTTTGACCGACAGTGTATATGGAGGCTAATTAACATCAATGACATATTTCAGTTTTACTGTGTACGGTGTTTCAAGGTTTGTTGCGTTAACCGTTTCTTTCGTTATAAAATTGAACGTCCCCGAGCCCATTTCCCGTTTCCGCGACAACGGAGCGCCAGCCGTTCCACACAAACGAGCACAAGCCACAAAGCGTACATAGTCGCCGTTACAATCGAGGAAACATTAATAAATTGATAGGGGATAGATTCGCCATGGAGAATCACGTTAAACACAACTTCACGGTGAAATGCGAGATTCATGAAGCATTATTAATGCTAACGAACGTAATAATTACAGGGGCGTTCGAAAGGAAGTGCCATAACTCGAACGAAATGAGGAATCTTAATAGGCCGAGTCAAAATAATAAAATTTGTTTCGCTCTCGATAATTGTTTCAATAAAAGAAAATGTTTCGCCCTGACTGAAACGAGCAGTTAAATAATTTATTGGTATAAGAACCGATGTCGTTTTCACCACAAATATCTTCATACCTGTCGAGTAAACCTTCCAAATCAAACGATAAATGTTATTTTCAAATGATTTTTACCGAGGAAAATTATCTTAGTTTTGATAAAAGTAATTAATTTTATAAATTCCTTTTGTGACGCTGTATTATATAATAGATGCATAGAAACGTGTTATAATTTCTTTTTCCCAAACATTTACCAAACTATAAGTTCTAATTTAGAACTGCTATTATTTAAAGTGGCTGTGCCCTTTCTGGTAGCCATAAGTTAAACTACTGCTACTAAATTCTCACTTAAATATGCCAGGAAGTATCGTCGGAATACATTTTATGACTCTGTATGGTTACTTCTAACGCTTAATTTTATGGACTTCTCGAAATTTCAATTAACTACACAATAACGGAATCGCTAGTTAAGGTTACTGTTATCGACTTCCACTTTACGCGCAACGAGCAATACTATCGACTAACAATAAGAGGAGTTATAAAGAAAATGTTTTTAAAAGAAGGCTTCCTTTATTTCAAGTCGAAATATTGATATTTATGTTAATGGGACGAAGATAGAAAGATTGGGTGGGGATTTGTTCCGTGGCTTCATTAGCGAAAAGAAAAAGGAAATGGCCGCGCGAGGATTTCCTCTTTCAGATAGGAAACCGAGAGACCCGTTGCAAGAAGAAGCGACAGCGGTCGTAAAGTAACGGCAATGAAACGCACGGTTAACGAAACTGCCGCCGGGCGATCGTTTCGTATTTTCGCCATCGTATTAGCAAGAAATCGCACGGACGGTTATAACGGTCGTTAACGAACCGCGTTTGAGCGAATTCTCGGGTGGTTGAAAAGCAATTAGCGACCGAATGGCTGATAAAATTGCACCGACACCGCGATGCGTGACTGACTCGCACCGGACGACATTCCCGCGAGAAAAAGTTGCGTCGCGAAGGACGATCGCCGCGATACGATCGGGCCTCGAACGATGTATCGATATCAGACAACATTCGAGATTATTGCCGGCAATTAATTTGATTAGCAAGCGTGATGCTGGCAATTCTCACGACGAATCGAGGAAATGAGTGTAGGAACAACGCGATAAATATAAAGAAACGATATATTTTTTATTCTCTTTGTTCATATTAATGTACAGGATATTTTGTTGGAAGAACGATATAACTTTTTTTTTGGTGGAAATAATTTTAAAACAACATCGTTAAAATATATGCAATTAAAGAACGTTGCTAATTATGCGGAAGCAGCTCGATTGTTGATAACCTTGAAATATGTTGTCAAGGTCAATGATTTCAGCAATGTCAACTGAAGTGATATAACTCTTGAACTATTACGTTTAGGGTATAAGTAGATGCCTTAATAATCTTTTGTAGAGATTAAAAGACTGCATTGAGTATCGCATTTGTTGGATTTCCTAACCGTCTTGTTATGTTACAAAAATCATCTCCAGTGACGATTGTATATGTCTAGAGTTTCCTTCAGTTTTGGCCATGGGTTCTACGAACTCATGGTGTTTATTATACGAAGATAAAAGTTCGTCGCTTCACTCTCGCCTTTCTTCTGCGGGTGAAGTCACAGTCTCG
This sequence comes from Colletes latitarsis, assembly GCF_051014445.1. Lineage (NCBI taxonomy): Eukaryota > Metazoa > Arthropoda > Insecta > Hymenoptera > Colletidae > Colletes > Colletes latitarsis. The sequence goes on along the minus strand of NC_135141.1, from coordinate 16,437,145 downwards.
AAACAGATCTCATAGAGAACGGTTCAAAACTCTAAAATATACCTTAGCGTATTTAATAAAAGCGTTAATAAATTTACCAGTAATCATTGTCGTTTTAATTAATCATACGTCCCACAACCCTACCTATTCCAATAACATTCATAAAAATTAATAAAATTATAATTAGTTTGTGTGTCATTCAACGTCGTCTAATTTTACGTTACAACATTTTTTTGTATCTCTAATCATTTTAGAGAATTTCTGTTAATCTGACCAAAAAATGTTTCGAATAAAAACCAATTTCTTTTGTCAGCTACACGATAAAATATTTAATTTAAAAAAATTATTTTTTTCAATAAAAAATCAAGGTCACCTTAATTTATTTTAAATGGCAGAGCATGTTTTTTGCTTCTTATTATTGTGGTTTGTGTCAAGAGGAATTCAATGACCTTTGGATGACCTTGAATTGATTAATTTGAGTTCAATCTGCAGAAATAAACACTGGATTATTATAACGCCACAATGGAATTCTATATCATACAATGTTAAAATCATCCAAAAGTCACAATATGGCAGGTCGTTGAATTCGTCTTGAAACAAACTACAATAATATGAAATAAAAAATATGGAATGCCATTTGAAACAATCAAGGTGATCTCGATGTTTTATCGAAGGAATAATAATTGTATAAAATTAAATATTTTATCGCGTAGTTGACAAAAGAAATTGATAAATTTTTATTCGAAACATTTTTTTGTCTCATTAACAAATGTGCTCGAAAAAATGTGTAAAATGTTAAGGAGACACCACGTATAATAATTTTACGTATTTTATAATTGAATAATACATAAAATGTCATTAATATATACATTTGCTACCAAATTCTACGTTTACTCAAACTTGATACATAACAGCTACGATTAAGATTAAAACCATAAAGTAGAAGATGCATATGGGTTTAGTTTGGGATAAATTATTAAAACCATTGCAAAAATGGATCAAAGTCTTCGGAGCTATGACGTCAACGTGTGACGCATACACGATCGTGTGTTTGAATAAATCGACTGGGATTCTAACAGCGTGCGCCGGATGTCACACCTGTAAATTTAAAACGCTTATATCTTTGCAATGAAGACAAATGACAAAATGGTGGGAGATCTTTTTAATGAATATGGACACAAAGAATCGATCGTGGAAAAAGATCCCACATTTTTGGTGACACCCTATATAGAGGTAGATAAAATTAGCTAGCTTCGATATAATCGATGATTCCTTAACATTTACACGACTATTGTTAAAATAACGGCGATCGCTGGGTTTTTTTTAGATCCGTATTTTACAATTTGCAATACTTATATCTTTAGACTTTTAACCTATAATAAAATAGAATTTTTATTTTACCTACTTGTTAGAAGGCACAATGATTCTAATTTTGTCCTGGATAGTTTTAAATTTTATTAAAAGAATACATATATTATTAGACCCTTGCACTTAAAATGCCAATGAAGTACAAAGAATCACAGAGTGTATAATGAATACCAGAAACATTAACGTTTTAGAAAATAGAGGGCCACACAGTATATTTTCGGTAAAGAATTTTTTTTTCGAAAATGCGTAGAAATTCAGGAGTAGGTCCAATGACCAAAAATGATTGTAATTGACCCCTGCAACTGAGAATAATTTTTTTAGAACGATTTGAAATTTCTTTTTTTCGCCGAAAAATTTAGGCACATACCCGAATTTTTTTCTCAGAAGTGTGTAGGATTTTGGGGGTATGTGTATTCATACCCCCGCAACCAAAAATAATTTTTTCAGAATGATATGAAATTTTTTAATTTAATTTTTTAATAACTTTTTAACGAAGCCTCCATCAAGAAATTGATATTCTTGACGCTGGAATCCCCCATTAAAATTTTTCCCAGGGTTGCCCGAACACTCTGTATGTATTTTGCATATGTTTTGCATATTTTGACGTATTATACTTGCATAAAGATCCGCAGTGTAATAATTGTATATAATTAGAATCGCTGATACCACAGAAGATTTTAGCAAAACAATCGATAGTTGAATGTTCAAGTTTGGGAACAAGTTAATTTTCATAGCACTTTTGTAGAAAGCTAGAAATATTACTTTGGCGCCTCGTTGAGCGTCTAGGAGTTACAAGGAGGCCCAGAGGCTCCGACGCGACGGCTGCCTGGTTTACAAGCAGCGCATTTGTAAGGATTAAAAAGCCGTCTTCTTCAGGGAAGCGTGTCGAGTATGCACCGCCACGCGTTAGCGAACGAGCTAGCGCGTTATCGCGGCTCCATCGCGCGAATAGGTTCCCAGACGCACGCGTCGTTGGTGCGTGTCTTTCGTCAGCCGCTGTACCAGAAAATTCCACCACCCTGCTCTTTTCGATGACCGACCCGACCATCGAACGCGATTAATCGACACTTCGTTTACTTCTGCTTTGCGATAATTGCACGTTGCGAGGTACCGGTAACGACACGGCTAAAATGAAAAACAAATTAACGACGCGCGAAACGTCGGGCCATTTTTACCACGAGGCCCACTATTACGAGTTATAAAAGTTCCTAACGCCTCATGCGAGTCTTTCGTCGATTAAAGTACGCGAACGCGTGAAGGGAGGCATGTATATGAATTAGGGTTAATTATTTTTTAATAACGGATTAAAGCTGATAACGCATTTACATCTGGTAAAATGAATTTTCGCGCCGTTGCGAGGACTTTGAAATTTTAATTCCATGCTTTCGTAATCAAACCTTTAACATTTTTACGATTACTTGATAACTTAGTAAACGCGTAGAACTTCCGGCTATTAACTTTAAATTAATCCCAATATAGCTGCCAGGAATACTAACGCCATTAAAAGATTTTAAGTATTGATCAACAGTATCTTTTTTTTTGTTAAATATCTCGGACAATTTTCTAATAGATCGTGTTCTCCATTTAAACAACTGTACATTTTAAATGAAAGTCTAATGAAAATTTACGTACCTGTCTGGTTTAACATCAACTCTGTTTGATGTTTGTTTAACATCTTGTATTTATGGCTCTCAGCATCTATGGAGATTGATTAGACCGCCATGATACATTCCAGAGAATTTCTAGAATATCGTTAATCCAGTGTTTAGAAGGAACGGCCATTTTGCTTCTCCTGATTGTGAGTTAAAAGGAGAGATCACAAAGGAAATATTCTGACGAATAAACAAATAATTAGAAATAAAAGTTTACAACGTATTTAAATAATAATATGCGATTTGGAAAATACTAAAGTTATTTCGAGTAACGTAGCCTACGTACGAGTGTAATTTACTGTATACTTTTTATTAATCCTTTGCGGTCCGAGATATTTTTGATATTTCGCAATTCAATTATTTCCACTTATACTTCACGGTTCATACGTATTTCCTTATTGCATAATGAAAATGTTATTTACAGTAATTGATTTAATACAAGTAAAGCAATAACTTACAAAACATGTTTCGTCGTTATTTACAATTTAAGATTAATCGTCGGTTGGTATCTTTCGAAACATTCTTCAACACGCAATTCAGACTTACTTTCGCATGATTCGCGTACATAGCATGTTTCTCTTTTCTTTGCACTTAACGATTGGAGCATACTTCACAATCTTTATATTTTTATTTATGCTTTGTATAATTGGGTCTTCGCTCGAACTAACAATGTAATATAAATATAATCTTGATCATGCTATATTAGAATACTGATGAAATAATTATCAGACATTAAATACAAGTTTAGTTAAAAAATTAGGATTAATATTTACATAATTGAAAAAATGAACGATTAAACCTATTTAAATTGAGCTATCGGACGGAATTATGTTCTACGCGGTGTTTTATACCCACGAAACAAAAGAATCCATTAAATATTATAAAGTGTACGCTAGCGGTATTTAATGGAAAAGAAAAACTAATTTTTTTGTATTTAGACTATTATAAGTGTTAACACAGAATAGTGCTGCCATTCGTATTTAATAATCTTCTTATTTCAAAATATGTAGCGAAAGGTTTCGTATGAAAATTATATTATTCGACGAACTGTAGCAATGTTCCCAATTTTTTAAAAAATCTGCGTTACATAGGAATCTACTTTTAATGAAATCCGTAAATGTTAGTTTCTGATGAAAGGAAGAGGTGTTATGAAAATATTCGTACTGATGATAATGAAGACTAATCAGTGGATAAGAACTGTAAAATATGGGAAAAGAAATTCGATAATACACTAATTCAAAGGTTGTCTTACGGAGATTAAAAAATTTGTTGGGCGACGAAAAATTCTTGTTAGTCACAACTGATTAATCTCATCGTTTTTGCAAAGTGTACCGAAGTCACTGTCTATTCTGTGTAATAATAGAAATTTGCAACAGACAATAAAAGTATATATATACAGGGTGTTCGGCCACTCCTGGGAAAAATTTTAATGGGGGATTCTAGAGGCCAAAATAAGACGAAAATCAAGAATACCAATTTGTTGATCGAGGCTTTGTTAAAAAATTATTAACGTTTAAAGTTCTGCCCATAATGAATTTTTTTCTAGAAAATGCGCAAGATTTCGAGGGTATGCGTAATGACCAAAAATTATTGTAATTGACCCCTGCAACTAAAAATATTTTTTCCAAAACGATTTGGAATTTTTTTTTTCCGTCGAAAAATTTCACACATTCTCGAATTTTTTTCTCGAAAGTGGGTAGAATTCCGGGAGTATGTCTAGTGACCAAAAATTATTGTAATTTACCCCTGCAACTAAAAATATTTTTTCCAGAACGTTTTGAAATTTTTTTTTTTCGTCGAAAAATTTAGGCGCCAAATTAGATTTTCGGTAAGGAATTTTTTTCTCGATAGTGCGTAGGATTTCGAGGGTACGTGTAATGACCAAAAATGATTGTAATTGACCCCCGCAACCGAAAATAATTTTTCCAAAACGATTTGACAAATTTTTTTTTCGTCGAAAAACTTCAACACCTTCTCGAATTTTTTTCTCGAAAGTGGATAAGATTTCGGAGGTATGTGTAATGACCAAAAATGATTGTAATTGATCCCCGCAGCTGAAAATAATTTTTTCAGAACGATTTGAAATTGTTGAATTTAATTGTTAATAACTTTTTAACGAAGCCTCCATCAACAAATTTTTATTCTTGATTTTCGTCTTATTTTGGCCTCTAGAATCCCTCATTAAAATTTTTCCCAGGGGTGGCCGAACACCCTGTATATTGAATAAAACAAAAGAATTGCAAATTCCTCAGGAAAAGAAATTTTAAAAATTCACTCTAAAATTCTCCTGTAATTAAGAAGAACAAAAATCGCAAGTTTCTCTAACAAAAAGAATTCTTCCAAATCTTTTCTTCTTTTCTTTATATTACTTCAATGTACATGTATACTTTTGCATCTAATAATTGTTTTTGTATCACCTGTAAATTCAGAAAATGGATACAGACTTTTGTCTCGAGCGATCGATCGCTCGAGACAAAACTCTGTATCACAATGCGTGTTTTTCAAACAAGATAAAGAGAAGTAAGACATTTACAAAAGAGGAAGATTCTCCCAAGGTTCGTCGACTACCGTAAGCTGTCTTCTTGTGACGTTAAGTAACTTTTCGAAGAAATGGAAAAGGAAGGCTCGAATTTTCGCGAGCAGCGAGCGGTTTCGAAGTGACAAGAATCATCGTGTTGTCGTAATTTTCAGCGGGATCCGGGAGCTCGGATGTTATATTCCCCCTCGGGAGACGTCCGAGGCTCAACGAGGGAAGGACGAACTCGAGGAAACAATTAAATCCCGTGATCAGATAAGCGCGCGAGTATCCTCTGGAAAATGTATTCCGCGCTCAGGTCGAGAGCTACAAAGTCTGGATAATAAAGCGTGCCGGAAGTCGCCTCGAGATAGAGCTAGACCGATTCGATATCTCGACAACGACAGTACGAGGAAGTCCTTTTGAACGACGAAGGATTATCGTCCCGCGAATAATTTCTCCATAAATTATATCGCTGCGTCTGACGCGATACGTTCACGTTCTACTTTCGAAACGTTGCGCGCCTCTTACGCGCAATTTATCACAAAATCGAGATTATCGAGAAAGTTATCGCTGCGTCGTAGGCAATACTAACTCCACATTCACCGAAGAATGTCGATTTTTCGAATCTTACTTTTAATCAAAATTTTATTTAGAAGAAAAACACACGAGGAAAATAGTATTAAGAGTAGGGCATTTTAAAGCTGAACATCTATGGAAATATTCAAGACATACTTAATTAATCAAAGATAAAAGTGGAGTAAATTTATGACAGAGTAATAACGACTGAGTGAAATTATCATTCTTTGTTTCAACTTAATGTAATGCAATGTTAATATATACGTTTCTATATACACGTGTGCATTATGTTTACCTTGACTTACGTCAGCCAATTATGGTACAACTATACAGGGTGTTCGGTCACCCCTGAGAAAAATTTTAATGGAGGATTTTAGATGCCAAAATAACACGAAAATCAAGAATACCAACTTTTTGATGGAAGCTTCGTTAAAAAGTTATTAACAATTAAATTCAAAAATTTCAAATCATTCTGTAAAAATTATTTTCGGTTGCGGGGGTCAATTACAATCATTTTTGGTGAATAGACATACCCCCGAAATCTTACCCACTTTCTAGAAAAAAATTCGAGAAGGTGTGAAATTTTTCGACGGAAAAAAAATTTTTCAAATCATTCTGTAAAAATTATTTTCGGTTGCAGGAGACAATTACAATCATTTTTGGTCATTACACATATCCCCGAAATTCTACGCACTTTCGAGAAAAAAATTCCTTACCGAAAATCTAATTAGGCGCCTAAATTTTTCGACGAAAAAAAAAAATTTCCAATTGTTCTGGAAAAATTAGTTTCGCTTACGGGGGTCAATTACAATAATTTTTGGTGAATAGACATACCCCCGAAATCCTATCCACTTTCTAGAAAAAAATTCAAGAAGGTGTGAAATTTTTCGACGGAAAAAAAATTTTTCAAATCATTCTGTAAAAATTATTTTCGGTTGCAGGAGACAATTACAATCATTTTTGGTCATTACACATATCCCCGAAATCCTACGCACTTTCGAGAAAAAAATTCCTTACCGAAAATCTAATTAGGCGCCTAAATTTTTCGACGAAAAAAAAAAATTTCCAATTGTTCTGGAAAAATTAGTTTCGCTTGCGGGGGTCAATTACAATAATTTTTGGTGAATAGACATACCCCCGAAATCTTGTGCATTTTCGAGAAAAAAATTCAGTACGGTCGGAAACGGTCTTTAAACGTTAATAACTGTTTAACAGAGCCTTCATCAAGAAATTGGTATTCTTGATTTTCGTCTTATTTTGGTCTCTAGAATCCTCCATTAAAATGTTTCCCAGGGGTGGCCGAACACCCTGTATATTAAAATTTAAGGTAGAGTACATTTCCTTATTCGGTCTTGTTGGGATCCATCGCATTTTTTATTTGTACTTCCAAAAATTATATTTAAAACCTACGTACTATAAAATCAGTAGTATAAAACTTCAATTGTACTGAAGAATACTGTAAAGAATATTTCTTTTCGAAAGAAAATTTCTTCCACTAACGAACAAGAAAAACGAAAGTAGCTGTCAACTTTGAAACCCCTTTTAATGTTTGAGCCTTTTAAGGCTATCAAAAAGACAGTATAAAGTAATTAGAACAAGTGACATGAATTTAATTTCTTATTATTCTCTATTGCAAAGAACTAAAAAGTATCGCTATCCAGTTTCTGAATCATATTTAACAACCGAAACATATGTTGAAATAAATTTTCAAAATTTATTGAAAATTTTAGTTGTTATTGTACATGGAAGAAGTAATTTCAGCGAAAACGAAACCAATTCATTGAAACTAGTAAGCAAATGGAGATGTGATGGGTCACAGCAAACACAATTTAAACAAAAGTTTGCAACAACCACGGATTCAAAGTCCAATATATTTAAAAGCAATCTTATTCCATTTTAATCTCTTCCATAAACAAAAAAATAATTGTGTACAGTCGAATAAGATTCGTTAGAGAATTAACAAATATTAAAGTATATATTAAGTATATATAAAGTATATAGTTATAATATAAATATAAAAGTGTCCCAACCACGAATATACTCGTGTTTGATTTTATGCATGTAAACAATTATTTACGACAAAATATGAGTACTTATCACGAAATAACAGAACTTAGATAAACAATAACACTGAAAACGGAAATGGCAATAGGAATAACTTCATATGATTTAGACTTGGTAGCGAATGTGTTAAGAAATTAAAAAGTAGGAAGTTTATGCTTTAAAATACTATTTTTCGTGATATTTGAGGTTTAACAAAATTATAGGAGTAATTACGGTGCACACACGCCATCGTGTGTTGGTTGTAATTAGGGAATCTGAGCTTCACCGAACTCCGGGATAAAATACTGCGGATTCTCCGGAGAGAGAAATCGGCGGTCGTTACGTTTCGCGCACAATAGACAACGCGGAAGAATGTGGGCCGAAAAAATGCGCATCGAACCGGTCACGTAACGACGCGTGTGAACGTTTTATGTGCCGCTCCGGCGAGCCGCGGCGTAAAATTGTTTAAATAAACGCGCCGTCGCGATTTAATCGCGTTCCCTCGATTACCGAAAATGCGGCTAACGGTAATCGCCCGGATACGCGCATAATTCGTGCACGGATCGCCGCCGTGATAAATTATTCATTTCACGATGCACCTTGCACTTTGTGTACTGGTTGCATTTCGTGACTAGCCGCGACCCACGGGACAACGAATTCATCGGTGTCCTTTGCATCGCCGATCGTCAAACGATCGCCTCCTCTCGCGTCGCAGGAAGAAAATCCGCGGATTCTCTGGACGCAACGCAATATTGCCACCCCTGCCATAAGTTCGTGGCGTTCGACACTCTCTAATTGAAGAGTAATCAAACAAATGTTTTCCTTATTTTTTTTTTGCATTTTCTGTTATTACGAAAGCTCGAAGTTTGGAATCCACACTGGCTTACGGAACGAAATTTTCTTGATCGTTACTATTGTGGGATCAGGGAAGTAATAAAAGATATACACAAAGCAAACGATACAAACAACACAAACTGTTTAATGAACACTATTTACAACTTGAAATAACAACACACGGAACAAACCACACCAAACTCAACTATTCTGAATTAAACTAAAAAACTAACGTACAATATAACACGACTATTATTTTCGACATCCGTTCTCGTCTCGACCTTTTCCCGACTGTTTATCGATATCGGCCCCTTTCTCAGATGGCCGCGCTTTTACCCGTTGCGATGACAAAACGCCCATCTGTTTCGCGGCGAGCATCAGCCCGGTCGCACCGCATACCCGGGCACTTACCGGTGCACCCTGAAGTGCACCCTGCTTCTCCCCTTCCCACACTATTATGATATGGGCCATTCATTTTGAAAGTGGCGTAAGTCCATTTTCCAAAAAAATCGAGGTAATAGTTACATTTTTACGTGATCTTTTCATTCTGAAGCAACTTGTTACTAATATATTTAAAATCATTAAGATTTTGTATTAGGTCGTCCCATAAGTTCGTGCCATTCGATAGTGTGAAATTGATGCGGACAAAATTTGTAGTTTAGTAGAAAAAAAATAAAATTTGACAGTTCAGGGAATTTTCGAAATTTTATACAGGGTGTTCAGCCACCCTTGGGAAACATTTTAAAGGGAGATTCTAGAGGTCAAAATAGGACGAAAATCAAGAATACCAATTTGTTGATGAAGGCTTCGTTAAAATGTTATTAACATTTAAAGTTCCGACGGTACTAGATTTTTTTCTCAAAAATGCGCAGGATTTCGAGATTATATATATTGACCAAAAATGATTGTAATTGACCCCCGCAACCGAAAATAATTTTTTTAGCACGATTTGAACTTTTTTTTTCGTCGAAAAATTTAGGCACCTACCCCCTGTCTATTTTTCTTAAAAATTCGTTTTTGAGTTTTAGTAATTCTGTTTGACGCCCTATAGAAAAGTTGTGTAATACTTTTTTGTAGGTACTCATGAGCTCTACATCAGAAAAAAGTTTCATTAAAATATATTTATTATTGTAGGAGTTATGGCTGTTTGAAGGTTGGACCATTTTTATGGGGTTTTTCTAACTTTACGGGGTCAAGGAACAACTTTTTCAATATTATTAGAATTTCTACATATTCTCTAGCAAAATACGCGTCGTTTGCTTTTTTAAACATTAACATCGTCCAATCCGTTCAAAAGTTATGATGTTTTAAAGATTCGCATGAAAATTCGGGCAGAGATTTCTGGCCTGAAATTATGTTTTCGGTGAGGAATTTTTTTCTCGAAACTAGGTAGGATTTCGGGGATATGTCTATTGACCAAAAATTATTGTAATCGACTCCTACAACCGAAAATAATTTTTTTAGGCGATTTGAAAAATTTTTTTTTCGTCAAAAAATTTCAGCACCTACCTGAATAAGATATGTAGCGTCAAAGTAAATTTCAAAATAAACATAGAAGATAGGAAAAATTATAGTAGGTGATATAGTCATTAGGTAGGGGATGAAAAGCCCTTTAAAATGAGCGTTTGTGAGAGTCGATAGCTTTATTAGTTCCGGAGATACAGCGATTTTAATTTCGCGTCGATGCGGTGGCTAGTTTCGGAGATATAAGGGTCCGAAGTTTGTTGACGTTTCGTTGTTGCGCTCGCGAGTTCATTGATTTCGCGCGCACGACAATAGTAAACAGCGCGTAATAAATTCTTGAAAATACTACACCGAAACTAGGTCACGGCAGTCTCGTACGCGGGCTAGGTCAGCACCACACACGTAAGACAAAGAGGTCCGACTCCGTTAGACGAAGACAGAGATAGTCGAATTAAAGAAATTACCTTTTACATAAATTACGATATCTCCGAAACGGAAAGTCGGATCTACAAAAACTAAAAACCATTTTAAAGAGGAGGCTTTGCCGCTGCTAACAGTGCCTCAATAATTAATAAAACACTAATAGTTTCGGAACTGCACGGGTCTAAAGTTTTATGATTTTTAATACGCATTAATAGGCCTTTCTGAGGCGCCGAGCGAAATCATAGTCGAATTAAAAAAATTACCTTTTACATAAATTACGATATCTCCGAAACGGAAAGTCGGATCGACAAAAACCAAAAACCATTTTAAAGAGGAGGCTTTGCCGCTGCTAACAATGCCTCAATAATTAATAAAACACTAATAGTTTCGGAACTGCACGCGTCTAAAGTTTTATGATTTTTAATACGCATTAAGAGGCCTTTCTGAGGCGCCGAGCGAGATCGTAGTCGAGTTAAAAAAATTACCTTTTACATAAATTACGATATCTCCGAAACGAAAAGTCGAATCGATAAAAACCAAAAACCATTTTAAAGAGGAGGCTTTGCCGCTGCCAACAATGCCTCAATAATTAATAAAACACTAATAGTTTCGGAATTGCACGCGTCTAAAGTTTTATGATTTTTAATACGCATTAATAGGCCTTTCTGAGGCGCCGAGCGAGATCGTAGTCGAGTTAAAGAAATTACCTTTCACATAAATTACAATATCTCCGAAACGGAAAGTCGGATCGATAAAAACCGAAAACCACTTTATAGAGGAAGGTTTTCTAACTAACAGTGGCTCTGTTATCATGTACATCTTTTTCTAAGGCGTTGAACGATACACGTATTCCTTGTTTGCTATTGCATAATTCTGATACATGAGAGTAACAAGCATGGAAGAAAGAGGAAACGAGGACTCAAGAATTGTTAACCTTACGATCCTAAGTGTAGTCTTCGTTTCCTCTTTGTCCTACGGTTCGTTCCTTTCATATATCAGAATCGCGCAACAGTAAGCAACGGGACAGAAAAAATAGTAGTTCTCCGAAGGAGATAGGATTATCGAGTCACCACGCACTTAGCGAGAAGGTATCAGGAAGATACCAGCAAGATATCAACCGATGTTAGAGCGTTCGGTACCTCTGCGATCTCCAGCGACCATATGCAGTCCCTTTCGAGGCGATTCCGTCGTTTCCCGCGGTCCTATCGACAGAATCGCGGACCGCTAATGATCACTGATGATCAGTGATTTACCGCTGGCAGCCGTCGTAATCGGGCCGGCGTATATCGCCGCGGCAAAAGGAACCGGAATGAAATCACCGTTACGAAGTCTCAGCCGCTCCTGTTTTATCACTCTCGCGGCCAACCTGCCTCGCATCGATTACGAACTTTCGATCCTGTTACGCATCTCTTAAGCACATACGCCTTCTACAGCCGCGAAAAATTTCCCACCAGATACGCTTATGCGCTTTAGCTATAATCTTCCAACAGATGGCAAAAGAGACGACACAAGCGCCTCGAGTAGTGATTTATTTCCTAATTTTAGTTTTTCCTTCTTAATTAATACAAGTCTTCGTAATAAAGTGTTTTTTTACGATCATTTACATAACCAACAAACATTATTATTACAGAGGTAATTGAGACATGTCCCAAACTTAAAATATAACGCTTAGCAATTACATTTCTATTAAATATAATATTTATTATTCAAAGTAAACGATTAGTACATTTCGTTCAACGAATACATGTATCCCTTTTTTTTAATAGCTACTGCAGACCACCAAACAGTTATCATAATTTTTGTTGAACAAAAACTTGGTTTAGGCATACACCTTGGTACTTTATCTTTTTTTCCTCGTCGCAGGTAACAATTCAACGTAAAAATAGTACTTTCTCGTTGCGTACGTAAAGAAAAGTGCACATTTCCAGCCGACGTTGCTCTTTACTGTCCGTCAAGATCGTCCAATTTGTCTCACACTTCGGAATCACCCTATAAGGTGCAAGGATTAAGACACGATAGGCTTGGAATTAGTAAGTTTCGGTTGAGGAAATCCAAAAATCGTGTTTTTTTGCATTCTAGCAAAACAGATAACTCATGCTCGAGCGTGGAGATCGATGAACAGCGACTAATTGAATTACGTATGTAGAGAGACGACGAACGCGATTTATTTGCATAACTACGAAAACGTACGCGGTCGCTTAATTAACGTGATCCGCAACTTGTGTCCTCGGCGGTTAGCGACTCGCTGGGAAATTGTGGCAATTAATAATCGCGTGTTCTTCATTGCAATCTAATGTTGCGTATCGTGTAACGATTAACGACTTTTCGCTTCATTTTTTTTTCTTGCGATCACGACTTATCAATTTGTAGAACCGCTTCATTTGTCGTCATCTGATACGAGCGATGTTTCGCATGACGGATGGATTTGATCGTTCGAGGAACGATTAAATCACAATTCGCGTCTGGCAGTCATTGCAATTCTAAACAAATACTCGAGAGAATCGCTTAATTATATAAAAAATAATTTTTATTTGGACCACGTAGAATAGCGAACAGTTCGACTGATTACACGCAGTTTTATGTGAATAAATAAGAACATTGAAAGCTACGATTCGAGAAGTTGTACATCACTCTTCTTTCTAGATCTTGCATCAATCTTCAGAAATTTCTTTTTTAATTGAAAAGAAGAAAGGTGACCAAATCAAGTTGACAATTTTATTAATTGTGTGTGCCTTCATTGGTTTTTGAGGAAACAGCTTGTAACATATTTTTATTTAGCTCATTTGGTATATTAGAGTGTTCGATAGAGAGAGGATAATGGATAATAAGACTGTGAGACTGGACTGCTTAATGCTTTAGGAAGATAACTGTACAAAGTAATCAGTCGGAGGAAGACATTGTTTATGTAGGAAAATAAACTGATCATCCAACAGTAATCCCAGCGATCACCCTCGAAGATCGCGGTGTCTTCGATCTAATTTCTCGATTCTCGTGAGATCAGTGGGGGTCCCGCACCCTGCCGACTCGATCAGTCCGCTTCCGTACTCTTAGCCGCGATAATGATCGTTATATTATACCGCCATGACGCAATACGCCGCAAATCGGCTAATATGTAGTCGGTAGAACGAAACGACGCATTTACGCTTCTCGCTACTATGTCCCTAATTGCAACGTGTGATCGATTTCTCGCACGGATCGCTCCACATTAGCCTGGCAAAATCATAGGCCTTGGCATCATTTTCTGCTGACCTCGACAGAAATAAATTGTCATATCCTCGCGTAATGTTCGCGTTAATTAACCAATAACTTTCAAATCGCACACGCAACTCGGGGTTTAAATATGATAATTGTACAGAATAACGGGTTAAATGTCTTTCATAAATAACGAGCATCTGCGTAAAGTTCAAACATGCGCCTGTTTAAGATTCAATATGGCGACAGCCTTACAAGTTCTTAGAGGAAGTGGCTCGTGAGACCGTTTTATGTTGGAAACGAAGTCACGCCCACGTCGAAGCTTCCTGTTCGGTTTTCCTCGATTCGGCGTCACGTTTGTCGGACGGTTTAATTGCAGAAATTTCCGAGTATTTCGTTCTTCCGAAGAACCGTCCGCCGAGCCGCTGTTCGTTTTACAGTTAACGCCACAACGCACGGATCAAGAATACTAATCGCGTCTCGGACCGGATTTCCACCCTTTCGTGGCGCAGCGAGACTCTCGAGAAAAAAATAAGGCCGAAAGGGAACATTTTGCAATTCCCACTCTTTTGTCTCATTTACGTTAAAACATGGAGTTTAGTTAATCAAAATATAATGTTTTTATTTTATTTCAATTCATAATGTTTTCTTATAAATCTAGACAATGTCTTGTTTTTTATATTAAGGTAAGCGAGGTATACAGCAGTTTTATGAAACTTGTTATATTAATTAACTCGAATGTCACGTATGGTTGGAAACACGGTACAGTAAAAATCTGATTATTCAGGATACTCAGGATACAGATGAAGTGATAAAAACGAGGAATATAATCACAGACGAGGTGTATGTATAAGTAGACCAGAAGTTATGCTGTTTTAAACATACGCATGAGATTTCAGGGGAATCATTCATGTCCCTGGTCACACATAATTTCGGTAAGAAATTTTTTTCTCAAAACTGAGTAGGATTTTGGGGGTATGTGTATTCACCAAAAATTATTGTAATTGACCCCCGCAACCAAAAATAATTTTTTCGGAATGATTTGAAACTTCAATTTCGCCGTAATATTTTTCTTCAAAATTTGTATTGTACGCGTATTGAAATACGTATTTGCTCTCTTGAACGCGTACCTCACACGCCTACTTAAATTAGTGTGAGTGTTTAGGGTTTCGTGAAACAGCAAGACTTGTGAATGTACGTTAACCTTTTTATTTTACAAGATTAAAGCTGACGAGGTCTAGAGTGTTGGTCTGTCTCAATCGGAGTTCGAAAAGGTTCTCTGGTCGGAGTTGTGTTTGCGCGCTTTTCGACTTGGTCACGGTTACGATTGGTTAGATGTATTTTGTGAAAAGGTGAGATGTATGAATTCTAATAGGCTGGTTGCGAAGCGGGTGGATCAGGAACTAATCTTGGGGCGGAGCTTGAATGTTTAAACATTTTGGGGAAATTTGTACGTTTAATTAACCGGGAAGGTTTATTGGGGTGATTAACACGTGAGGTGCAGCTGTCGAGGAACTCTGGGTTTATGGACGGTTCTGGTCGCAAAAATACTTAATGGTCGTAGTCCTAAAAATCCAGCTACCTGTATTGGGCTCAAATGCCCTTCGTTCTAAATGTTACGAGCGCGAGCGCGAGATCCTGGATTCGGTCGAGGGCAGTACTCGACCGGTGGTTTTAGGTATGGTTGGGAGAGAGAAAGGAGTTCCAAGGGCTCTGTACCCTGGGAGCCACGGGGTTAAATTTAGAAGGAGAAATGTATGGTTTCACGGACGAACCAGGGGCTCTATACCCTGGGAGCCGCTAGAAAGGAGTGGACGAACCAGGGGCTTTATACCCTGGGAGCCACGTAGGTTTTTAGGAAATTTTAGGATCTTTGCTCTATCGTAATGGTACACCTCGAGCGGTAAAGGTGTACCGGGTCCGTGAGATACTCCCCCGTCTTTCCGTTAATATGGTTCAGGGTTTTATTGATTAAATAATGCAGATCAGTGTAACTACTAGTATACAGGGTGGGGCAGTAACTATTAGCATCTCAGATATCTTCGAAACTATAAGTTTCACAGAAATATTTGCTAAAGTAAATTGCACAGTACGAAGGGCGCTATTGGGTGGCGATAATAGTTTTTTTGCAGGTGGAGGTACTTCGGACATTTGAAGGTCACATCCATTTTTTTAAATGGATCGGTATTGTTTTTGCTTCCGTATCACGATAGAGGATCTTAAAACGAGTTCAACGACCTATTACACAAGGTCATTGAAGGTCATAGAAAGTAGAGAAAGGCGATAATACTTATGGTTTTGGTAGTGAATGAAACATACGTATTGTCAACAGTAGAGGAATGCGTAATGCTTACCGTTTACTTCACTGAGAATAAACACTGCTTGAAGGACACTTTAATAGTTTGCAGAGTAAGATAAACATCATAAGATTAGTGTCGATAAATCGGTCAATCCGGCACGATGTATCCGTTTGAAGAGCAGCTTGATATGCTTCTTATTTATGGCGAATGCCAACAAAATTCTGTAAGGGCTACAAACTTGTATGCTGAACGATATCCACATCGGTCTCAGCCTTCGCGTCAAACATTTAAAAATGTGTATGATAAACTTAGGCAAACCGGTAGTTTAAGTGTTCGTAAAAGTGAACGTCAGAAACGAGTAATTAACGAAGAAATGGAAATCGGTGTGCTCTAGAAATTCTCATATTAGTTGGCGACAAATTGAACGCGAATCTGGCATTAGTAGGAGGAGCGTACTTCGCATTTTGCACCGTCACATCACGTTAGTCTTCACCAAGAATTGCATGGGAACGACTTCATGAATCGCGTTGAGTTTTGTCGATGGGCTATACGTCAGATTCAAAACAATGAGCTTTTTTTTAATACCGTCTTATTTACTGATCAAGCAACATTCACAAATCACGGGAATGTTAATTTGCATAAGATGCATTTATAGGCAGCGGAAAATCCACATTGGCTGCGACAGGTTGAACATCAAAAACAATGGTCTGTGAATGTATGGTGCGGTATCATAGATGATAAAATTATTGGACCTTATTTTATCAATGGAAATTTCAATGGCAACGTCTATGCTAATTTTATTAAGGATACATTGGGTCTTTTGCTAGAAGAGTTACCTTTATTTACACGACAAACCATGTGGTATCAACATGATGGATGCCCAGCACATTATTCATCGATTGCGCGAAGGGAACTCGATGAAAAATTTCGAATCCAATATCGTGGGCAGCTCGTTCACCAGACATAACACCTTTAGATTTCTTTCTGTGGGGAACACTGAAAGAGAAAGTGTACAAAGAAGTACCAACTACATCTGACGATATGCAACAGCGAATTATTGCAGCCTGTGCATCAATAAGTTCTGACGCTGTAAGACTTGCAAGTCGATCAATCGTAAAAAGAATCCAACGGTGCATTGACAGTGATGGTCATCATTTCGAACACCTACTATAAACATGTTTCATTTACTACCAAAACCGTAAGTATTATCGCCTTTCTCTACTTTCTATGACCTTCAATGACTTTGTGTAATAGGTCGTTGAACTCGTTTTAAGATCCTCTATCGTGATACGGAAGCAAAAACATACCGATCCATTTAAAAAAATGGATGCGACCTTCAAATGTCCGAAGTATCTCCACCTGCAAAAAAACTATTATCGCCACCCAATAGCGCTCTTCGTACTGTGCAATTTACTTTAGCAAATATTTTTGTGAAACTTATAGTTTCGAAGATATCTGAGGTGCTAATAGTTACTGCCCCACCCTGTATATTCTGTTAGGTGCTCAAGTACAAAAGGTGTATTAACAAAACCAGTACTATCGCTGGGTTGCCACGACGGCGAGAGTTTTAAATCGGCGTTTACGCGGCGCGTTCGCGGGAGCTACTCACTCGATTAGTCGATTGAACACCCACAATTAAAACCGCTAGGGTGAATAGTTGCTCAAAGGGGATTATAGCCCGATCTTGCTTCGAGTGTCAAAGTGACGTCGTCTCGAGAGGTTTTGAGAAAAACTGAGCTCCACGAGTAGGAAAATGCGGTCCTTATATACTGGAAAATTACTCAGTACAGTGGCGGGGCATTACCATATAAGGCAATGAAACTGGGCCGGGTGTGCACATACGTCGTGAGTCAACCCCGTTCGAGGGGTTGTGCGCTAAATAATCGGGCCAACGCCCAAGCCACCAAACGTTTCAGTCCCATACATGGATGATATGTAACATAAAAGACCTATTCTTAAGTATTTCGCTTCGCGACAAAATTTGTTTGTTATTTTTAATACACACTACCATGGGTAATGTAGTAATACATTACATAAAATAGATAAAATTGTTTAGTATCAACGTCACTGCTGGATGCATGCGGTTGTGACTTCTTTGTTTGTGTGAAATAACTTTGACATTCCGGTTAACCGAGTGCTGGATAATCGGAAATTTACTGTGGTAGTAAAGGAATTGTAAAGCTGAGACATAAAATCAAAAATACTTGATTCGATGTGGGAAGTCTATAATTTTGACGACGAACGTAGAAGATTCTTGTCGGGCAGTCCGGGTGATTAATACGAAAATTAATCGTACAACGAGCCCGTTTTATATCCAGGCACTCTATCTCTGGATACAAATGTCCTTGATCCCTGGCGGGAGAGAAGTATTCGCAACGCTCGCAGAACGTAAGATCGCGCGACGACGCGTAATTACGCGGCTCCGCTCTGGTCTTAACACTCTGCCAGTAATGACCTCAAATTATTGTAATCCCGACGATCGTACCGTTGCCGCAATTTACATCAATTCTTCCCCGTTCCCTCGACAACTTTACGAGACAGTCGGAGAAAAGAAGTTGCGCGGTCGCGAGCGACAGAGACGGCAACCGGAAGCGGAGAACGCTCGGGGGGAATATTCATGCAAATCCGGGAGGAATATCTCTGCTATCGACAGTGAAACCGGTCACTCGTCGACCGATTCTCTTTCCCCGGGGATTCTATCTCGATGGTCGCGTGCTGCTCGAAGCACGAACACTAAACGCGAGAAATAAAGAAACTGGCAGAGGGAGAAAGAGGACAAAGTTCATGGTCGCGGATCCTTCTGAAGATCTACGAACATGCTTCACCGTTGGACGTTATCCACGTTGAATCTCGAAGGGAAATAAAGATCGCCGCGAGGCTGCACACGCTGCTGATACCGACTGCTGAGTCATCCCGCTGGAGAAAGAGTGTCAAAGTGGTATCAGTCTCGATTAGAGAGCGTAATTGCTGCGCAAGCAGCGAGACTCGAGCTCGTCGAACGATCGAGGAGCCGTCAATTCTCGCGAAATCTCCTCCATAGAAATAGAAAGCGCGTAAATTCTATAATTCCAAGATACGATCGCGCGTTGAATCAGAATTTTTCTTCCCTGTCGATTAAATTCTGCCGAGGCTCGGCACTTGGACTTTTACTAGTTAACCTCTTGCACTCGGCTGCCTTTGAGGGGACGTCATAAATCTACCAAACAACTCGAATGTCCCCTCTAAGGCAACTATCACCATAATATGATCAAACTGAAATTATATAATTGGGTTTCGTTTGTCACGCATAGAGAGCGTTGTAATTGCTTTGCAAGAATAGCGTCAGTGTTATGTTTTTTTTCTTTGTGGTATTTGATATCGGTCATTTAGGTTACACCAGAAGCAAGTTATGCCTAATTTTGTCTATAACTGTTAATTTAGTGTCCATTTTAATATGAAGTGCAGAAATGAACATTTTCGTCATATTCTACTTTTTTATTTCCGTAAAAGGAAAAAAGCTGCTGAGACTCACTAAGAGATAGTAGACGTTTATGGTGTTGATTGCATAACAGAACGTATCTGTCAGAATTGGTTTAAAACATTCCGTTTTGGAAATTTTTTACTCAAAGATGCCCAACGTTCTGGTCGATCTATTGAGGTTGATAATGACCAATTAAAGCCATAATTGAAGAGAATCGTCATATAACTGTTCGAGAAATTGCAGAAAGGTTAAATGTATCGCACACAATAATTAAAAACCACTTAAAATATCTTGGGCTCGCTAAGAAGCTTGATATTTGAGTTCTGCATAAATTGAAGAAAATTCACTTAAATGCAATAAAACAGTAATCTACAGTAATCTCATTCGAAAACGATCATTGTTCAAGCGTAATAAATCAGCACAAACCACATACAAGATGTTCGGCCACCCCTAAGAAAAATTTTAATGGGAGATTCTAGAGACTATAATAAGTTGAAAATTAAGAATATCAATTTTTCGATTTAGGCTTCGTTAAAAAGTTATTAAAACATTAAATTAAAAAATTTCAAATCGTTCTGGAAAAATTATTTTTGGTTGCAGGGGTCAATTACAATCGTTTTTGGTGAATAGACATACCCCCGAAATCCTACGCATTTTCGAGAAAAAAATTCGAATAGGTCAAAAAATTTTTCGACAAAATTAAAAAATTTCAAATCATGCTAAAAAAATTATATTTAATTACAGGGGCCAAATACAAGCATTTTTGGTCAATAGACATACCCTCGAAATCCTAACCATTTTCGAGAAAAAAATTCCTTATCGAAAATCTAATGTGAGGTCAGAAATGTCTGCCCGAATTTTCATGCAAATCTTTAAAACGTCATAACTTCTAAACGGATTGGACGATTTTAATGTTTAAAAAAGCAAACTACGCGTATTTTGGTGGGGAATATGTACAAATAGCAAAAGTATTCGAAAAGTTGGTTCTTGACCCCGCAAAATGCGAAAAACCCCATAAAAGTGGTCCAATTTTCAAACAGCTATAACTCCTATAATTGTAAATATATTTCAAGGAAACTTTTTTGTAAAGTAGAGCTCATGGGTACTTAAAAAAAAGTATTAGATAACTTTTCTGTAGGGCGTCAAACAAAATTACTAAAAATGAACAAGTAATTTTTAAGAAAAATTGACAGGGGTTAGGTTCTTAAATTTTTCGGCGAAAAAAAAAAATTTCATATCGTTCTAAAAAAATTATTTTCAGTTGCGGGGGTCGATTACAATTATTTTTGGTAAACAGACATACCCCCAAAATCCTACGCATTTCCGAGAAAAAAATTCAGAAAAGTGCCTAAATTTTTTGACGAAAAAAAAAATTTCAAATCGTTCTGAAAAAATTATTTTCGGTTACAGGGGTCAATTACAATCGTTTTTCGAGAAAAAAATTCAGTACGGACGGAACTTTAAACGTTAATAACTTTTTAACGATGTCTCCATCAACAAATTGGTATTCTTGATTTTCGTCTCTCATGAGAAATTATTGAGGCTTGACTGGATAGTGATGTTGCATCCTCCATACAGCCATCATTTATTTCGAAATTTACAAAACTCTTTGAATAGTAAAACTTTCAAAACTGATGAGGACCCGAAGTCGCACCTGGTTCAGTTTTTTGCTGATAAAGACCAAAATTTCTATGAACGTGGAACCATGAAACTGCATGGAAGATGGCAAAAGGTGATTGAACAAGAAGGAGAATACATAATTGAGTCAAGTTTATTCTTTATATAAAAAATATGAGTTTTATTTCTTTTACTTTGTTGCTAACCCAATACATTATAAAACAACGTAAAAATACACAAAATAATCAAGTAACATAGTTTCTTAAAAAATTGACAAATGACGTTTCGTGGACTACCGTGTACCGTAAGAAAAAGGTCACGGAGGCCAAAGAGATCTCCATCTCGGATATAGATCCGGAAGAGGAAGCGAAACACGGATACGGAACGGAGGGAGAAGAGGAATAGAATTCTCAGAGCAGGGTAGTGCGTGTTTCTCGGATTTAATGGTGGAAAGAAACGAGAAATAATATGCTAATAAAGAAGATGCGACGAGGTCACGGACGCTACTGGTCTTGCAGCGTTGGATGTTCGCGGAAGGAAAAAAACAAACTTTGGGGCCAAATGTGACAATCAGTGTACAGGTTTACGATAACTGTCTACATACATATATTATTAAAACAGGTAACCACGCATCTAACTGTGAATCGCGGCGTGCGACAAACGAACAGGAAACGCGGTCTATTGTATTCGGAAAGGCACTCCCGCGGGGTGACGCATACCCAGAATCGTTTTGCAATCATATTAAAACGCTTTAATAATTTTGTACGGTCGTACGAATTTTTACAAAGTAACGATTTTGCAATATTTAAAATTTATACTACGCTATCAATCCAGGAATTAAAATACTGTTCGATCGTACTGCTCTCCTCGGATCTGCGAGATCTGAAATAAAATTTTTAATTTTGTAGGTGGTTCTTGATATTTGTTTTATTTTAAAATTGTATAGATGGACAAGGCTTATCGCTAGGCACTTATTTTTCGTGTTTATACTACACGTATTAATTCTTTATTGGTAGTTTACACAATTTTGCATCATTCTTTCAAACTTGCGTCATTTCAAATGTTTTAAAAATATTCTACTTACATTACTTATAGTTTACGAATAATTATAAAAAAATAGTGTATAGAGTATAGAGGGCGATCCCTGGGTCATATTTGACCCAAGAGAAGTAACAAGAGATTAAAATTCACGTCCCCCACTCTAAGAATTTCTTTGTCCAAGTACTCCCAGATTAGAATTGGTGTAACTTAGAAATAAGCATGATACACAGATGGTATGCCCACCGTATTTTTATATTTTTTTGACATTATAGGTCAAGAAATATAACAGTGTTTGATAATGAGTCCATTTCTCGTTTTACGTAGTAACTGGATTTGTTGACACTGAAATTTCTTTGTAGACAAAATCAGTATATCCTATACTCCTTACAGAAACTCTATTAAGAAAAAAAGAATTAACTTATATCTTATGTAGTGAGTGACATACTATTAAATGCATATATCACTAAAATAACCTATTATAAATGTTAACTGTCGATCTGTTAATGAAGCATTGTTCAAACATGTACGATGGTTTAGGTTTATTCCGTAATATAATTGGTGGCATAATGATTATACGGAATATGTCATGTCTTTGTAGCGACGCCGTCTAGCATTTTAGTCGTGTGACATCTAAATAGAAGTGCAACGTGTAGCATGAATCGAGCCATATGCCCCTCAAGCGGCATGATTCATTGTCAACGAGTGTACTGAAGGGAGAAAGAAAGACCAGACTCGAGTTAAGAGTAATGTGGTAAAATGAGTAAGTGGAATGTACACAGTGTCGAGTAATATTTTCTTCGTTGCAGACTTTACGAAGGTTAAATAAATCGCCTGATCTAATACGCCTCGTAATGCCTTCCAGGACTGATCTCTCTTCCAGTCACTTAACTCATTTGCCTTTCGATTTAATTAGAGACCGTGCGTGCCAACGTCCAATTAGCTAGAAGCCAACGAAACCGTGAAAAGAAATTTTCAAAAATTAAAAAGCATCAAATATTTAGCAAGTACACAGAAAGCAATTAGTTTTACTACGAAAGCTTATCATTTAGATCTTATTCGGACTATTTTTAATTGTACTTAAAAGTTTTCAGGAATATACAATTAAGAATAGCCTTAAATACTCTCAACAATTGATAATATTATCATGAACACAAGATTTTCTGCGAACCAATGAAACAATATTAATTATTAGAACATTTCTAGATCTAAATTGTATGTTGTTCAACATATATTACCATAAATTACACCACTTTTTGCAGCATTATATGAAAGCTACAATTTACGCTTTCTTACCTATATCATACTATCTTTTTCAATTTTTTCATTTTACGAACTATCTTTTGTAACAACCTTGTTTCCTTATCGTATTTAGAAGTTTTGTATTCTGTCGAGGGTTCATTTCCACGTAACTTGTCGGACACGACCAAGGCAAATAGTATAAGTGTAGCTTTTAAATTTCCGTTCTTGTACAGAAATGACCCATTGTTAGATAAATCATTACGGGATGGTGGATCACCAATGTAATACCGTTTGAAAAAATGTGGATTGATGAAAATAAACGACCTTAAAAGGATTCCGTAGCCAACTTTCATGGAAGGAAGATTCTTTTTTGCACGTGGTGGGATCGCAAAGGAATAATTTATTACGAGTTACTGCAGCGTAATGATGCAGTTACGGCAGCAACTGTATGACCAGTAGTTAGCGAAAGTGCAAGAAAAAGTGCAAGCAGAACGACCAGTCTTGCGTCTATCGTAAAGGCGTTATGCTATTGCACAACAATGCTAGCCACATAAACCATAGATCAATCAAGAAACATTTTCAAGCTTAAATACATAATCTGTTTTTCCTCGTCTCTTGATTCTTCAAAACTAACCTCTAACGATTACACACGTAAAAAGTATATACGATTATTCGTTTTACATTACATTCCATGTGATTTTGCGTACTCTTATACAGGGTGTTCGGCCACCACTGGGAAAAATTTTAATGGCAGATTGTAGAGGTCAAAATAAGACGAAAATCAAGAATACCAATTTCTTGATGGAGGCTTTGTTAAAAAGTTATTAACAATTAAATTAAAAAATTTCAAATCGTTCTAAAAAAATTATATTCGGTTACAGGGGTCAATTACAATCATTTTTTATGAATAGACATATCCCCGAAATCCTACCCTCCTTCGAGAAAAAAATTCGGGTAGATGATGAAATTTCTTGGCGAAAAAAAAAATTATTTCCGATTGCAAGGGTCGATTATAATCATTTTTGATGAATACACATACCCCGGAAATCCTACTCAGTTTGGAGAAAAAAATTCGAGGAGCGCGCGTACCCCACGAATACTCAAAATTGATTTTTTTGAAAACAATTTCTTGTATGAAAGTTTATTCTGTATCTCCGACTTATTTCTTTTAAATAAAACCTTCAAAAATCGAAAAATTGAATTTATTATCAAGTTTTACTTTCATCATTCTTTTTTACCGATTCACATAATTAACCCTTTGGTAGATAAATTCTTTTTCACGGAGATATGGTAAGCTACCCAAACTTCTTGACGTGTTCTATTAAAACTCAGTATTCCAAGTATATTTTGGAATGCTGAATATGGATAGAAAACAAAATAAATCCTTCGTTATAGAAATCTCTGTTATTCGAATGTTCAATCAAAAGCATCACCTTATATTCTTGAAATGCCGTTCCATAACGGTAACAAATAATTACTACAGGAATTTGATATGAATAATAATATCATCGAATATAACAGCAATAAATTTAATGTAGAATAAACATTGCATAGTATTAGGAAAGCTAGAGTTAGTGGCATTAAAAATGTCTCTATAAGAAATATTCCAAGCGCTCGTGGTATTAGAAAAAGAGCTGAAAGGAATTCAGCGACGAAAGGAACGCGAGTCTTTAGAATGTCTTCTCCATGCTCCTCGCAAATGTTCTTTACTGTTTCTGCGACAGTAGAAATTCGTGAAACAATACGTGACGAATATGTATCTCTCTGCAGTCATTTTTGGTGGATATACAAAAATTTACTTGTAAAAGTAGAAGGTGGAAGAATGATTAAGATTATGTATTGAAAAGTAAGTTTGGTTTGAAAAATTAATCTCGTTTATAGGAGTGAATAGTTTGAGTGTGGTTCTGAGAAAGAGTGAATGTTTACACAAGGAACAAATAAGAATGGGGAGTTTAGGCGAACTGCGTCGCGTACCCTCTTCTTCGCTCGAGTTCGATTAGTCGCTGCAAAGACGCTTTAAAAGAAAGATATACCTTTCTTGAGATATAAAAAACTGAAAAATAAATTATATTCAAGTTATTATACAAAAGATCAACTACGAATAAATAGTGTAGCAGGATATAGAGACATCTTGGAAAATATGTATCTTATTTCTAGTAATTTTTGGTGGATACCCAAAAATAAAAAATATTTTTGTAACTATGAGAAAAGTTTGGAAGAATAATTAAGGTTATAAAAACTACAAAGTAACTACAAATAAATGATTTAGCAGGATATAGAAACATCTTAGAAAATATGTATCTTATTTCTAGTAATTATTGGTGGATACTGTTGGATTCCGATGTTTTAGCAAATAATGATTTTATTAATACTAAAACTTAATACACGAAGTCTTAAATCTTAATAGTTCGGAACTCGGCAATTCGTCTTGAACAGTAATTCTGAGTGTCGTGACGAGTGACAGTCAGAGAGAAAAAAAGCTCTCTTCATATTCTGAAGAGTCCTTATTGTATATCCTTCCTATTTGGTGGGGATTGGACATTTAACCCTTAGTCCTAGGATGACTAACGTAGCTATCTCTAGGAGTTTAACGAAAACAAGAGTGACTCAGTCGACAAAGTCGCTGGGTTGAGATTATCAGTAAACTAAAGGATCAGGAAGTTAGTCATCCAACAATACCAAAAAATAAAAAATACACTTGTAACTATGAAAAAAGTGTGAAAGAATAATTAAGGTTGTGAGAACAGAAAAGTAACTACAAATAAAAGATTTAGCAGGATATACATAGAGACATCTTAGAAAAAACGCACGGTTCGACCCGATACATTATGCATGAAAATGTTCCGAGGCAGAATTTCGAAAATGGACGTTTGTCCAGCCATTTGATGCAAATGCCCCCAAGTGCGGCGTTCGACTCAAGGGAAGACGCACCCTTACTTTGCCGATGAAAACGGATCCCTATCGATGATATAAATTACGAAGACAATGGGGAACGAGAGTGTCCAATGGTTGGAAGAAAAAAGTTGCCGTTGGTTTGTTCGCCTTTGGAGCCCGCGGACGCGACGTTGAAGAACCGAAACAGGAAGTCGTCCGACGCGTCTGACAGCGGGGTAAATAAATGACACCGCGAAGGGACACACGGCGACGTAGGAGACGAGGGAAAAAAATGAAAGGGAAGAAGGAATGGGAGGTGCAGGATCTCTCGCGGCGACCGGTGACTTCGAACCGCCGCGACGACGCCGCGGATCAAAACACAAAGAGGCGAACGTTAACAGACGAAGGGAGGAGAACCGGCAGAAGGAGGAGAAGAAAACGAAGAAACGCGAACGATTCTCGACATGGCAGTCGGGGCCGGGAATCTTTGAGCCTGGTACCGGGGCTGGAGCAAATAAAGGAGCCACTGGCGGGCAAAAACGTAGCGGATGTCAAAAATGAAAGAAGAAAAAAAAAAGGCACGAAGAAGGAGGAGAGCGAACGAGAGAGGGGAGGGAGAAGTTTAAGGTCACGGACCTTCGTCGAGAGATCGCCAGAGGATCGCACAGGTGGTGGTGCTACCTAGGAGAGCGTTTAAACTTGCTAATGGAAAAGACCACCGGCCCCCGGGGCTATTTGAAAGCGACACGCCGCGCGGTCACGTAATTTACGCGTTAACCGTGCGCTGATGGACACGCGGAAACCGGGGATCCGCGCGGAGACTCGAACAGCGTGGGTGACGTTCCCCCAGGCCTACGATATCAATCGCGTGGGGTCAGCGATGACGAATGGGATGGAAACCGACGGTGAATTATCTTCGGGAAAAGCTCCAGCTACAACAACACTCATTAAGGGTGTATTGCTGTATATGTCATTTTTTCGACATTTTATGATTTTTTTTTTTTTTATAATAGATAGGCTGTTTTCTTCTGAGATTTTCTAGATATATTTATCTTGCAAATATGTTTTTTTATGAAAAAAATATTGAAAATTGTGGGAGTTAAAACTTCTTGTTTAATGGCTCTGAAAAAGGTGCTCCACTGACTCCCACGATTTCAACCGATTCGCTAATCTGAAACAGAGTAGTTATAGCACGAGTTATAGAAGTCAAAATCTCGATGAAAAAAGGAATGGTGCCACTTCAAGTTTCGAATTTCTATTTTTTAACTTTCCTTTTGTTTTTAACATATTAGACAAAATGGTAAAACTCTGGTTCCAACGATACAGGCGTGTCTGCTGAATATTCGGTCTGGCAGATCTTGAAATATCATGGAGGTCAGTTTAAAAAAACGCATTTAAACCCGAAATTATAACTCCTACAATTTTTAATATTTTTTTATGAAAACAAATACTGTACATACTTATAAGATAAATAAATGCAAAACAGCCTAGCTATCATTTTAGAAAAATTATAAAAAAGACCGAATAAATGACAATCTAGACAGCAATACCTCCTTAAGGGGGTATTCTGGTCTGAAGTGCGTTTTTTTTTTTTTTAGCTTTCTCGAGTAATTTTTTGCAAATAAACTGTAACACCTTTTGCAGTCAAATTTACAGGGTTTATTTATACATTTTTCAGTGACATTCTTGGATGAAACGAAATTGAAATTGGTGGCAGTGCATACTTTCAAACATAGTCGCTTTTATCACGTTAAATGCCAAACTAAATCCCTCAAATTGTCACTAATCCCACTAATTTTGTATATTTAAAAAAAAAGAATTCTCCATTTTATACGTTCTATTAATTTGTTCGAATGGCGGATAACGAATAAGAATCAAGAATAACACTTCATTCAAATAAGAAATTGTTGGAATAAAAAACTACACACACAAATATTTACTTGAAAATTTTCTCGAATAGTTTATTTGAATATAAAGAATATTTATTTGAATATAATCTAAGTTCATTTCTGCAATATCTATGATCTATACTCAATTAAGTTAAAATAAATAGAACTGATTTTCTTCTATTTAAAAAATTATTTTAATTAGATAGTACTAAGATTTCCCAGTAATGAGACTTCTAAAATTAGCTCTTTTTAAAATTGATAATATACATTTATTTTAATTATCACTGAATTTACCGACACTTCACTTATACCTATTCCTACCATGACTGATCAAATGACCAATTATTAAGAAAACATGTTTCATAATATAGGTTTAGTGTTAAGAAATAAATAAGATAAAGAGAAGACTTAAGCTCGTTATGAGTATGAAACAACCCCCCTTGGACGTGTAATTCAATCTCGAACTATGTATTATAAAAGCTATTGTATTTTGTATTTTATATTTGTTGAACTCGATAACCGATATAAAAACTGAAAAGTCATATCTTGTTAACTTTTTGTTTCGAATTTCTCAGAATGAAATAAAACCAAGTGGAACCAAAGATGATTCTTTCTGTAATAGCTGGTAATTCAGTTTATAACACCTTTGGTTGAAGAGCGAGTAATAAAACGTCACTGGAATGAGAAACAAGTTCTAAATGCAATCGAGGGTATTCTTGAGTGTCGCAATAAAAGTCTTCGTAAACACGAGATGGTATAAAAACTAACCAAGACAATCGTTGTTTGCTCAAAGTGTTTTAAGTATGTTTGTGGCACGTTCTGTGTAAAGGCAAATGTTTGTTTTATTTATAATGAACAGTTAGCGGAGATTCGGATTAAATAATCGTGCTTATCTAATTAATGAAACGGTTATGATGTGTGCAATTGGAATTATACGGCAGATATTGTTAAGAGATTGATTTTATCTTAACGTAAATTAAAAAAGGGGATCCTCTTCGTTTTTTTATAAATAATATTATAACCAAATACTTTAAAGAGTCTCTAGGTTGGAATTGTGTTAAACGGAAGATTAGATTATGGAATTTATGTAAATGAGATATTCAAATATTTAATGTTATCCAAAAGTTTAATTTGCTGTTAAGTTATTATTTTACTCAACCGTGACAATAGGAAAATACCAAAGTGATAGTTTTGTTCTCGTGGATCTAAATTTTGTGGTGTACAAATTCCATATATCCGATTGCCATCAATTGCTCATTTGGCGTAATCGTACTGTCTCGAGACAACCGGAATGCCTACAAAAAATAGATTAAAGAGTAGCAAGCATGGAAGATCGTTGACTGGCAGTGTTTACCATTCGTAAACGAGCTGGAACTCGCGTGAAATTTTCCCGCGTCCATTCCCTTGTCCTAGAGAACGTTCACCGCATTCTTTAACACCCTGTTGCGCACGCGACGATGATACTTCATCGTGAATTATTACTCCGCCCGTGAAATGCGCGCGCAAAGTCTCTTGAGTAGAAATATCGCTGTTCCCGAGATTGGCGCTAAAATTATGAGTCGAATATCCTCGATGTACAAGGCGCTCGTAAACTCTAAATTTTTTTTTTTTTTATTACTTAGCTTCGTGAAACTCTTGTGAGAGTTATATAACTATACATGAATGTAACAGTTTACCAGAATGATTATAAGTGGTGTGAATAACTTAAATTTGTAAGTTACATTTTTTAAGAAAACGGTATACATGAGGGAGATACAGATTTTCTTTTTTAAGTCTTTCTAGAAGTTCGACTCTCTGACAAGGGGAGGTCACGACCTGTCAACCTGGGATTTGAACGAAATTTGGCAGAGTTGTAGGGGCTGGTGTCCAAACGCAATCTGTAAAATACTAGACGTTTATGGCCAGCCGTTTGTTTAAAAAATGGCTTTAAAGTGTAAAGTTTCGAAGTCGTCGGATCGACGTTTTTTTTTCTTTTAAATTGTAGGTCTTGTGAGTTTCGTACAGAGGGCATTGAAAAACAATGTGGTTTAGGGAAGCAGCAAGACTGTAGTGGTTGGATCTACAACGGTTGATTGTAGTGGTAAGCTCACGTGTGAGTTTTTTGCCCCAGAACCACGGTTTGTTAGATTTTGTATAAAAGAATTCAAAATATTCTTTTCCTTTTTCCTTCTCGTTTTAATATTTCTCTAAAGTCTGTCATTGGAATGAACATCAAAAGAATTCCAGACTCTTATTGAAAAACCACTAATGTTACATCGGAGAACCGTCATTTAATTACAGAAGGACTCGTGGAAACTCTGAAGGATTCCGAAATAGAAATATCAAAGAGAACGTTTAATACTTTAACGGCCGCTGTCACGTGTACGTAATTTTATCGCTTCCGTCATCCTGTCATTATCCTTAACTTATTACGTTTATTGAGATTCAAATTTAATTTCGAATTATGATATTCCAATTTATAGTTCTTAGCATTTTCGTATTGCTCTCTTTAATCTACAATATCAGTGTAGAGAATCGTTTCAAACTGCTCGTATAAAATTGGTCGATGAATTGTCTTTGAAAGCAGTTGATAGCTCATCGACTTAAATTTAAACAAATTAATTAGAAATAGTTTCTAATGAAAGTTTCTGAGGACGAAGAAATGTATGTATATATTCACCATTACATTAACATTGTTTATACAAGGTGTACGGCCACCCCCGGGGAAAAATTTTAATGGGTGATTCCAGAGGCCAAAATAAGACGAAAATCAAGAATATCAATTTGTTGATCGAGGCATCGTTAAAAAGTTATTAACATTTAAAGTTCCGTCCGTACTGAATTTTTTTCTCGAAAATGCGCAGGATTTCGGGGGTATGTCTATTCACCAAAAATTATTGTAATTGACCCCCACAAACGAAAATAATTTTTTTAGAACGATTTGAAAAATTTTATTTCGCCGTAAAATTTCAGCACATAACCGATTTTTTTTCTCGAAAATGCGCAGGATTTCGGGGGTATGTCTATTCAGCAAAAATGATTGTAATTGACCCCCGCAACCAAAAATAATTTTTTTAGAACAATTTGAAATTTTTTAATTTTGTTGAAAAATTTCACACCTTCTCGAATTTTTTTCTCGAAAGTGGGTAGGATTCCAAGGGTATGTCTATTGACAAAAAATGATTGCAATTGACCCCCGCAACTGAAAATAATTTTTTTAGAACGATATGAAATTTTTTTTTTTCGCCGAAAAATTTAGGCACCTACCCCCTGTCGATTTTTCTTAAAAATTACTTTTTCATTTGTAGTAATTTTGTTTGACGCCCTACAGAAAAGTTGTCTAATACTTTTTTTATAGGTACCCATGAGCTCTACTTCAGAAAAAAGTTTCATTGAAATATATTCACTATTGTAGGAGTTATGACTGTTTGAAAATTGGACCATTTTTATGGGGTTTTTCTCATTTTCCGGGGTCAAGGACCAACTTTTCGAATATTTTTAGAATTTCTACATATTGTCTACTAAAATACGCGTTGATTGCTTTTTTAAACATTAAAATCCTTCAATCCGTTCAGAAGTTATGACGTTTTAAAGATATGCATGAAGGAAAGCATTCCTGGTCTCAGATTTGATTTTCGGTAAAGAATTTTTTTCTTGAAAATGCGTAGGAATTCGGGGGTATGTATAATGACCAAAAATTATTGTAATCGATCTTTGCAACTGAAAATAATTTTTTTAGAACGATTTGAATTTTTTTAATTTTGTCGGAAAATTTCACACCTTCTCAAATTTTTTTCTCGAAAGTGAATAGGATTTCGAAGGTATGTGTATTCACCAAAAATGATTGTAATTGACCCCCGCAACTGAAAATAATTTTTTTTTTCGCCGAAAAATTTAGGCACCTACCCCCTGTCGATTTTTCTTAAAAATTCCTTTTTGATTTTTAGTAATTTTGTTTGATGCCCTATGGAAAAGTTGTGTAATACTTTTTTGTAGGTACCCATGAGCTATACTTCAGAAAAAAGTTTCATTGAAATACGTATATTCACTATTGTAGAAATTATGGCTATTTGAAAATTGGACCATTTTTATAGGGTTTTTCTCATTTTAGAGGATCAAGGAACAGCTGTCCGAATATTTTTTGAATTTCTACATATTCTACACTAAAATACGCGTAGTTTGCTTTTTTAAACATTAAAATCGTTCAATCTGTTCAGAAGTTATGGTATTTTAAAGATTTGCATGAAATTTCAGGGAACGATTTCTGGCCAGAAATTATATTTTCGGTAATGAATTTTTTTCTCGAAAGTCGATAGGATTTCGAGGGTATATGTAATGACCAAAATTGATTATAATTGACCCCTACAACTAAAAATAATTTTTCCAAGACGATTCGAAAGTCTTTTTTTTCACCCAAAACTTTCAGCACTTACTCGAATATTTTTCTCGAAAGTGGGTAAGATTTCAGGGATATGTGTATTCACCAAAAATGATTGTAATTAATCCACGCAACCGAAAATAATTTTTCCAGAACGATTTGACATTTTTAAATTTAGTAACTATTTTTGAAGAGAGTAACTGTATGCAATACTGAACAGAACAACAAAAATATTTTGAATTTTGCTTGGTAGATACTAAATTGATTACATTATATTTTTAGAAAATTGATAGAAATTAATAAAAATCTAGCCTACTCTCATTTAATCATTTTTTGAGTGAAACGAAGTTATCAAATTATAAATTTAACCCAAGGATAGGTTAGGTCAGATTACGTTGGGTTGGAGATGCACTAGTCGGCAAACATTTACCATAACGAACGTTTAGAAAAATTCTAATACAATACCATTCCAGTCGATATTTTTGTTCACCACTCTTTTAGTTTGCAAGCGTCCTATATTGTTATCCGTGAATCCAATTACTGGACCAAATCGTTTTCCGCGTTTATCGTTCGACGTCTGGTCGGCAGTCTCAATTATCGGTCGTTTAATTTTCTAATCTTCCACTGAAGAGCTATTATCGATGACGCGGAGCAATGGTAACCACGGGATCGAGGCTCGCGATCGAAGTAGTCGTCGATCGCTGTAAGAGCATCGGCTGGTCGCGTTTTATTTCTGGATCGAGATTTATGACTGGAAATTCAATTATCCGGAGAGGAAACGATCACGCAGGATACGCGGCGATTTCTTCTGGTCTGTCCGTACCTGGGGGCCGGGGGATAGAGCGTTTTCTTTCGCATCGCGATAATGTAAACCGGTGGTTTCGGTGTATCGCTGCAAACATTACTCGCGAACGGTGAAAGTATCTATCATCGAGTACCGCGAATAAACAGGGACCAACCCAGTGGGATATACATCAGCGAGGGTCTCTCGAGCGCCCGGTGTCGAGCTGGTCGCTTTTCAAGGTCGAGACGTTTACGACTTTATGGGGCAATTACCGTGGTATACTGCAAGTTAGTTCGCGAGGCTTATAGCCAGCACTCCTTCTTCTTCGTCTTCTTTTCCAAGTGTCCGTCGCTCGCCGGGATCGTGCTGTGCGCGTTTCGAAACCTCTCTTCCAACCCTTTTTCCGAAACGTCTATCCACCGGAACGATATCAAGCGATATTTTATCAACGTTCACCGTGAAACTGGTTCTGCGATATTCCTTCAGCTACCTGAATTACAATTTCCTTAATGCGGACCGACCGGATTTCTGCCACGTCCAAGAAGAAGTCATCAACGCGACTTTTACACTCGTTTAAACGAAATTGTTACAATTTTCAATTTGTTCTGATATAGCAGTCAGGTTTCTTTACTATTATTAACTTTTTCGCTTTAAGAAAACAGTTTCACATATCTACCGAGATAGGAAAGAAAAGAATACGAAAGGGGGAAGGCGTTTCCATCTTGCGCTAATGGACTCCAATATTCCCACTAAATAAATATAATAATGTTGTTGCCGCCACGTGAAGGGTTTCCGCTGCAGTCGACATTGAACAGTGCCGTTTTTGAGGAAGTAACAATTTTTCACGGACCGCATGCAATTTCTAAAGGACTAGCATCTGGCCGGATGCCGGTTTCAGATTTCTCTGGAAACGGTCCCCGGTTAGACCACCCTCGACGGCAATTGATGTATCGCAAACCCTCACGTGTTGACCACCAGTACTCGGACTGTAAAAACAAGAAGGGTAATAAATAACCCAGGGATTGTGCAACGTCCTGCAGACCTTGATTTGCAGGATGAAACAAACCAGGCTGTGGCCGTTGCACAATCCAAAAACTGTCCAAAATTCGGATTGGGCAGGACAAGGCCCAATCCGAACATCGACGCCTCCAAGGAGGCAATAAGAGGGAGATACCGAGTTTTCCTCCAGGACTGGACATTGGGAAAAATCAGAATCCGTTGTATTCTCAACGAACGTGGACCTTTGAACTTGGTTTCGCACTGGACGCGAACAAGTGAACTGTACCTTTTTAAACTTGGACATTGTAAAGGATATCACCTTTAACTTTGGATTTACTAGATCACCTTACAAGTGATCGACATAGTTATTGTTATTGTTTGAATAAATTGTTTTTGCAAATCGATTAAATATTGATTGCTACATATTTAACTCCCAGAATCACCTACGGAGTTAACAAATGTATATACGTTTATTTATCAATAAATATTGATAGTAAAGCAACCCTAGCAGGCTCTGTTTTAAACGATGGGTTGATCATGCTCCGTCAAGGAATATATATACAGGGTGTTCGGCCACTCCTGGGAAAAATTTTAATGGGAAATTCTAGAGGCCAAAATAAGACGAAAATCAAGAATATCAATTTGTTGATGGAGACTTCGTTAAAAAGTTATTAACGTTTAAAGTTCCGTCCGTATTGAATTTTTTTCTCGAAAATGCGTAGGATTTCGGGGGTATATCTATTCACCAAAAACGATTGTAATTAACCCCTGCAACCGAAAATAATTTTTTTAGAACGATTTGAAAAATTTTTTTTTTCGCCGAAAAATTTCAGCACCAAACCGATTTTTTTTCTCGAAAGTGGATAGGATTTCGGAAGTATGTGTATTCACCAAAAATGATTGTAATTGACCCCCGCAACCGAAAATAATTTTTTCAGAATTAATTAAAAATTTTTTTTTTCGTCGAAAAATTTAGGCACCTACCCCCTGTCGATTTTTCTTAAAAATTCTTTTTTGATTTCTAGTAATTTAGTTTGACGTCCTACAGAAAAGTTGTTTAATACTTTTTTGAACGTACAAATGGGCTCTACTTCAGAAAAAAGTTTCAATGAGATACCTTTACTATTGTAGGAGTTATGGCCGTTTAGAAATTGGACCATTTTTATGGGGTTTTTCTCATTTTGCGAGGTGAAGGACCAACTTTTCGAATACTTTTGCGATTTGTACATATTCTCCACCAAAATACGCGTAGTTTGCTTTTTTAAACATTAAAATCGTCCAATCCGTTCAGAAGTTATGACGTTTTAAAGATTCGCATGAAAATTCGGGCAGACATTTCTGGCCAGAAATTAGATTTTTGGTAAACTTTTTTTTTCTCGAAAATGCGTAGGATTTCAGGGGTATGTGTATTCACGAAAAATGATGGTAATTCAGCCCCGTAAACGGAAATAATTTTTTCAGAACGATTTCAAAACTTTTTTTTCGCCGAAAAATTTAGGCACCTACCCCTTGTCGATTTTTCTTAAAAATTCTTTTTTGATTTCTAGTGATTTAGTTTGACGTCCTACAGAAAAGTTGTTTAATACTTTTTTGAACGTACAAATGGGCTCTACTTCAGAAAAAAGTTTCAATGAGATACCTTTACTATTGTAGGAGTTATGGCCGTTTAGAAATTGGACCATTTTTATGGGGTTTTTCTCATTTTGCGAGGTTAAGGACCAACTTTTCGAATATTTTTGCAACTTGCACATATTCTCCATCAAAATACGCGTAGGTTGCTTTTTTAAACATTAAAATCGTCCAATCCATTCAGAAGTTATGATATTTTAAAGATTCGCATGAAATTTCCGGGGAATATTTCTGGCCAGACATTAGATTTTCGGTAAGGAATTTTTTTCTCGAAAATGGTTAGGATTTCGAGGGTATGTCTATTGACCAAAAATGCTTGCAATTGACCCCTGCAGCTAAAAATAATTTTTCCAAGACGATTCGAAAATCTTTTTTTTCACCCAAAACTTTCAGCACTTACTCGAATTTTTTTCTCGAAAGTGGGTAGGATTTCGGAAGTATGTGTATTCACTAAAAATGATTGTGATTGACCCCCGCAACCGAAAATAATTTTTTCAGAATTAATTAAAAATTTTTTTTTTCGTCAAAAAATTTAGACACCAGTTAATATACCTGCGCGTGGTACATTTCAGCAGCCTATAACTTCGTTAGTTTTCTGAATTTCAATTTAATAGTCGGTAGGTATATTTTCGAGACAACATACTAAAAGAAAACCCATAAAAAAAATTCGATTTTTTAAATCCCACAAAGTAGAAAGGCCCCTTAAAATCGAAAACCGTTTACGCGACAAATTCTGATATTTTCTCTCGCTTGTTCGTTTCAGTTCAGAGCAAAGTGAGATGCTCCGAGCAGTGGATGGAGGTCGACATCGTGAGGAGCAGTCCACAGGCGAGTATATATCTCCAGCAGCTGAAGGACTTTCCAGGTAAAGATCGATTCGTGTTTCTGTCTACGCAGAACCACAGCATTACCGGCGTGCCAGTGAAATATAAACGGGAAGCGGTGTTTCGCGTATTTTGCACACTGAAACGTATCTTCTTTTGCAGACGAAGCTTGCAAAGCCCGGCTGAGCAACGGTGTCGCCACGTTCCGATTATCGCTCCTGGAGGAGGACATATTACGATGCGGTATCACGAAGGTCGTGAACAAAGTCACGGTAGGACATAATTACGAGGTCTGATTGCCGATAACGCGACGGGACAGCTACAACTTCCGAATAATTAAAATGTAGAATTTAAAGTCGATGGTCGATCGCGATGGTGACTTACGCGACTCCATTACAGACGCCATTTCCTTCTCAAATTATTAACAAGCCACGGGACAAAATGTTTCTTCTGCATATTATACGACAGAGAACTTTCACTCGTAACTGAAGAACACAAAAAACCCAATATTTGTGAAATTTAATTTAAGGAGGTATTCTAGTCTGGAATCTTATTTGTTGTTACACCTTTCAATGGTAATGTAAAACTTTTTCGAAATGGTTGCCATGATAGCTCAAGTCCTACTGGACCGATTGATAAATTTGGAGGAAATTTTCAGCACACGTGTTTTTACTATTTTCGTTAGTACGTTAAACATTTTGTAAAACACAGAGAATAGATTCTTTGGCTTTAAAGTGTATTATTCTAGTTCCGGCTATGATCACGTCCATACTGATTAATATGCTTGTTGACTTTCGTAGCAACCATAAACTCATCTTTTTCTTGAAGGACTCTCTAAAATATTCAATATTTTTATATGAAAAAAATTATGAATATTCTTCAAACACAGATCTAGATTTACGTATTTAAATTGGGTACAAAACTATTTTACCTTTCCCGCTAAAAATGTCCAAAGTATCATGAAAAAATTGCATTCTAGAGCAGAATACTCCCTTGAAACGTGAACGTTTCGAAATTTATTCGAGGGATCTTCAACCTGACAAGATAAAATAAAATATGATAATAATCGTATAAAAATAGTAAATAAAACGTGATTAGAAAAATACATAAGAAGAGAAAAGAAAATTTTGTATCGCAAGGGAAAGAAAGGAAAGGAAGTAGCTCTAAACTGAGTCGAACGTTGCTGATTATTTACGTTTAATTTTTTACCACGCGATTATACATTCGTTGTTTGCAATCGAATAAACGAAGAGAGACATACGTGATCTAGCGTGAAAAAGTCGCTCGTCCGCATCGACCCAAGTTGTCGCGACTCGTTTCCATTGTTTCCCTCGCGTAGGAGGATACCCGTGGATTCGAGTCAAACTGCAGACGTGTAATTGCATTGTGCAGGGTCAGAAGGTATACTTCCATCGGATAATAGTGGAGGAGCCCGCTGATTCGAGCAAGCACACGTTCACGGTGAAGTGTGTTATCACCGAGGTCTTGGTGAAGCCTGGAATCTCGATCGCGTCCAATCACACCACGGTTCGGCGCAGCGTGTTTCCAGCGGGCTTTCAGGAACCCGAGTGAGTTCTCGTTGCGTTAATACTTGTTTCAGATGTCGATTATTTGCTGCACCGTTCGCGAGTACGGCGTCAAAGAACACGGAACAGCTGTTGCACGCGGCTGACCGATTCTGCACGGGCAACAGTTGCGTCTTTCCGTCGAGGACAGCTTCACCTAATAGACTCTAGTAGACAGTAAGTGGCGTCGAAAAGTAATAGTTAAGATCCGCCACGAAGCCTGCCTTTCATTCGAGGGGCTCGCGGGCGAACACACCGTTTCGCAATCGCTCGAGAATTTATAGGCTGACAGCAGTGAAACTGTACCTGGTCAGACAAAGCGTCGAAGACGGAACAATAGAATCTATGATTTTTAAACGATAATAACAAAAACAATACACGAACAACTCGCATAAGGTTTTCTATTTTATTTTAGTATAATATAAACTAGAAAAGAGAAACCATATTAATGTTTGGAAAGTGTAGGCTCCCACTGTGTTCGTTGTTGGGAATTCCCAACATTTATTAGCGGACCACAGTTAGTGAACAAGATATCAATTTAGCGTACACCTCAGTACAATACAAATTGCCGTACCATAACGCCGTACGGGAACCATCCTTCGGGACCATACCTGTCCTCTCAGTGGGTGGGATTTTGAATATTTGAGGACTAGCCCACAAGGGATGGGCAGGCGTTGATTGGCGTTTGCAAATCTCCACCTATTTTGGAATAGGTTTAAAAACGCGGGACATGAATTTTTAGAGGCTAGAATAAGAACGAACACCATACGGACTGTACCATTTTGAAGTTAAACTGTTAGCACCAATGTAAATATTGTAAATAAATTCAAGAGTGTAAATAGTAGTGTGCTTTCTATTTTACTAAATAAAACATTCGTGGAACCGTTTTATTTAGTAAATAGATGGTTCGATACTATTTACAATATTTACATAGGTGTTAATAGTTTAATTTTCAATGTCCTTGGTTCGATTCTAATTTGTAACGGTTCTTGTGGTGTTTTTAAAATCTGAAACTTTAAGAAAATGTGATAAAAGAAGAATCGATATTTTTGAACTTCTAAATGAGAGGGTCACCTTAACAAAAATACCGTTTTCGCTTGGATTTGCAAATCGATATGAATTCTGGAAAGAACGAGGACAACGAGAGATACCTGCTGTGTTAAGTCAATAATTAACCGCGCCTTTACCAAATATGTTAACGAGCCGACACGTTCGTTAACCCTTCGAGTAGACAAGGCGAGGCTATTGAGACGTATTCGTTTAAAATAGTTGTCCGTTATTCGAAATACTTAATGATTTTAGAAACTCGAGAATATATTACAGTAATAATATGAGACAAATTTTTCATTATTTTCAATATTATTTTCTGAAAAAATTAATTTTTCTTTTAATCAACTATATTTTCAAGAACACCGATGTCAACAATTAATTATAAACTAAGTGTAGACACTGGGATTCCCTATAACTTACTTCTATGCTCATCTAAAATGATGAAAAAAAGTGTGCACTACTCTCTATAAATATAATGTCACTTATGGTCGTAGGTACATACCTTGTTGACAGTGTACAATTTTAAACATATTCAAGTGTTGCAAAGACATCATTGTTATTAATAGACTGCGGATGTTTATACATTTATAGGAAATTTTCATTCTCAAAAATGCACTTAATACGAAAAAATATAAGACACTTAAAGTAAAATACGAATTATTATATTTAGGGATTGAAACAACCCTCTACAAACGCTCCCATTTCATTAACTTTATTAATAAAAGTATGAAGATCCGTAGTCTAGTTATCAAGATTCCAATAAGATTTTTCTACACACTATATTAATATAAATTTCTTTTTAAAAACAGTTTTTGTACGTTTCACACAATTGTTTAAAAGTTGAAATCGTTTGAAGGCAGCGAGTTCCAATTCATTTCATCTACTAGTTTCACGACTTTCTTATAACATTTGCCATAAATAATTGTACTTTCATGATACTTTGAAACTTATAAAACGATACCTTCTTAAAATGTTTGATACCAAAAGAGTTATAAATTCGGCCATCTTTCTTTCGAACGTTTCAAAGGTTGCGATCATAGAGTCGACTCGCTGCTTTACGATCCATTTATTCATGGAGACTATAGCGCGCAGGTGCTGGGAAACCTGAAATGTAATTTTAGCCTCGGATATGTCGCGTCAGAGAGTCTACCTTCCTTTTTCCCGCGCGCTCGGTAAAACTCACTTCGCGAGTCATTCGTACTCTCCGCGTAACCGTGGCAAAAAGCTCCAGCTGGTCGGCGAGAACCCATTCAAGAGGATCGGTTTACACGCCTCCAACATGTAAATGTCACCTATAGAATACTAATAATCCTGCCAAAGTGTTTTCAAAGCCACGAATAGAGTTGGCCAAAGTGTAATTTAATTATACTTGCCGCGATAAAATTACGTCCATTCGCGGAATTCGCCACACGAAAATTTAAGGAATACCTAACTCTTGAGTATAAACATTGCAGAATCGATCAATTTGGATTTTCAATAATCTTTCCTTACAGTAGCAATACTGTCTTCTTGCAATACGTTGACGTGTCAAAACGTGTTAATCAACAACCGAACTAGTGGCTTCGAATTTGTACATTAAACGACGAATTGTATGAGTTTATTGACCATCAATCGAACAAAGTGCACGAAATGTTATTCAAATTGAACAAGAATTTTGATACTAAAGAAGTATGTTAAAAAATGCTCAGTTTTGCTAAAAAAATCTATCGTTATCGCTTCTCCGAAAAATGAAGTTATTGAATATGAGTCTAAAATGTAAACATAATTAAGATTGGCCTCAGCTATATTTTGTTTCATCGTCTTCTTTTCTGGACATCGAACCGTCCACGAAATAATTAACGGAGAAATTAACAGGCAGATGAATTGGGGCTTCAAATCGAGAAAACCTAAAGTACCATGTAATTATTGTTAGATGGGAACAATAACGCGTTCTTCTACTTTGCATCCATATGACTGTGCAAGTATGACTTCCAATTTGGTTTCACTTTTCCTAATTAATACATACACATATGAAACTGTCTGAATATATAACATAAAATACATATATTTAGATATTTTTTGAAGTAATAACAACTTGTGAAAAATCAAAGTAAATAAATTAACACGTTCATATTTGATATCGACAGAAGCAAAACCAAATTGCAAAAACTGCAACTCGACCCTAACAAGCAATCACATTTTAACAAATGTCAAAAATACGAAGAAACAAGATAAAAACTCACCCTACCAAAAACTATCAAACAACTAAATCACGTTGAATCGTGCAAAAAAACATTACAGTTTTCAAAAGAAATAGGAATCCTGAACCTTATACAGGGTGTTCGGCCACCTCTGGGAAAAATTTTAATGGGGGATTCTAGAGGCCAAAATAAAACGAAAATCAAGAATACTAATTTGTTGATTGAGGCTTCGTTAAAAAGTTATTAACGTTTAAAGTTTCACCCGTACTGAATTTTTTTTCTCGAAAATGCGCAGGATTTTGGGGGTATGTCTATTCACCAAAAATGATTGTAATTGACCCCTGCAACCGGAAATAATTTTTTTAGAACGATTTGAAAAAATTGTTTTTGGCCGAAAAATTTCAGCACCTACGTGTCGATTTTTCTTAAAAATTCCTTTTTCATTTTTAGTAATTCTGTTTGACGCCCTACAGAAAAGTTGTCTAATACTTTTTTGTAGGTGCCCATGGGCTCTATTTCAGAAAAAAGTTTCATTGAAATATATTCACTATTGTAGGAGTTATGGCTGTTTGAAAATTGGACCACTTTTATGGGGTTTTTCTCATTTTGCGGGGTCAAGGACCAGCTTTTCGAATATTTTTAGAATTTCTACATATTCTCTACTAAAATACGCATTGATTGCTTTTTTAAACATTAAAATCCTTCAATTCGTTCAGAAGTTATGACGTTTTAAAGATATGCATGAAATTTCTGGCTTCACATTAGATTTTCGGTAAGGAATTTTTTTCTCGAAAGTGCGTAGGATTTCGAGGGTATGTCTAATGACCAAAAATGATTGTAATTGACCCCCGCAACAGAAAATAATTTTTTTAGAATAATTTGAAATTTTTGAATTTAATTGTTAATAACTTTTTAACGAAGCCTCCATCAACAAATTGGTATTCTTCATTTTCGTCATTAAAAATTTTCCTAGGGGTGACCGAACACCCTGTATATATAACACACCGATTCAATTTAAATTGAGTAAGAGTATTTTAGTATACAGGGTATCCTATTTAAGTTAAGATTGTAAAAAAATCTCAAAGACATGTGATTTAATAATTCCAAAGCGTCGAGCAACTATTCAGGGTATGACAATTGAAATTTCTAACATTCTTACTGAAAACCCCTATATTTCTTCCAGCTACGAGGATCGTTCAATACGTCCTTAGGAAATCCAAGTGCTGGCGCTCGTAGCATCGAAAATGGTTTGTTTTTAGTAAGCATCATGACTCACTAGACAGCTGTCAAAGTCTCAGTTATATCCACCATGTGGTTTCATTTTTATTGTCGATCGAAACAAGAAACTTCCTCTTGCATCAAAACAATGCACAAGTGCACACCTGTGCAGTTTCGATTCCAAAGTCATGGAATTAAAGTTCAAATTATTACAACATACACCGTATTCACCGGATTTGGCCCCCAGTGACTTTTTTTATTTCCAAACTTAAAAAAATGCCGTCCAAACAGATGCCTATTTTGAGAACCTTCCGAAATCTTACTTTTTAGATGGCTCGAAAATGTTGGAGAAACGCTTGGAAAGTGTACAGAGCTAAAAGGAGATTATGTTGAAAAATCTACTTAAAATAATTTGTTTTTCTATCTTTTTCTAAGGACTTATTGAACGACCCTCGTAACATTCTTGCTTAAGGTTTTCTTCTTCGAGTCCCGGTTCGTTGGCAAACCATCGAGAAGACACGGAACTCTGCAGAAACTCTTCGAAACGACACGTTTTCCCAAGCGATCGGTTGCCAAATTACGATTTACGCGTGTTTGCATACCGGCAGCTCTTGAACAGATGGTAGAAAAGTCGTAATGCAATTTTAGCTTGCCGAGGAACGGACGGCTGTCACGCGTGGGCCTCTCTTCCTGTTTCCCGTCGACGAAAGTCACTTCTCGCCGTGGCGACATTCTTCGAGTATACTCCCAAGACACGAGCAAGGGACTCGTGACGTAACTTTTTTTTCGTCGTTCCTGTTTTGCGGCTAAGCTAATTTATTGGCACTAATCGATCGTAGCTCGCGCCGGCTGTCCCGCGGATTCCTTGGGATCCACGATGTCGCCTCTCGACCAGGAAGCCGTAACAAGCCTTTATTGTTGAATTATCGCGCGCGGCTGATACCGCGGGGTCGCGAGCCACGCACCACCGGGAAAATTCTTTCTCGATCTTGATAACTGTTTCT
The DNA here is from genome assembly GCF_051014445.1 of Colletes latitarsis. Lineage (NCBI taxonomy): Eukaryota > Metazoa > Arthropoda > Insecta > Hymenoptera > Colletidae > Colletes > Colletes latitarsis. The sequence continues at coordinate 16,393,066 of NC_135141.1, read as the reverse complement.
GCTTCCACGAAGTCGATGGAATTGCATACCTAGCCGATCGGATGCGTTCATCGAGATTAAGGATCGCCGACTACATTGAGGAACGATCGACCGGTCGAAGAATACTTCGAATACTCCTCGATTGCGACGTTCATTTACATCCATTCGATCCACCAAAGATTATTATTATCATTAGGTTGTTTCATACGTTCTAGAACATTCGTGTTACCGTTTTGCATTATTTATTTCTTTATTTATTTACGCACGAAGAAATTACACTTTGGTACAAATGGAATAGAAAGGTGATGTACAGGGCGTTCGGCCACCCCTAGGAAAAGTTTTAATGGGGGATTCTAGAGGCCAAAATAAGACGAAAATCAACAATACCAATTTGTTGGTGGAGGCTTTGTTCAAAAGTTATTTTTTAATGTATATTAAGTAATAAAAAGAATTTTTTTCTCGAAAGTGCGTAAGATTTCGGGGGTATGTCTATTCACAAAAAATAATTGCATTTAACTCCCCTAGCTAAAAATAATTCTTTTAGAACAATTTGAAAAATTCTTTTTTCGCCGTAAAATTTAGGCACTTTCTCGAATTTTTTTTACGAAAGTGGGTAGGATTTCGAGGGTATGTCTAATGACCAAAAATGATTGTAATTGACCCCCGCAACCGAAAATAATTTTTTTAGAACGATTTTAAATTTTTCTTTTCTGCCGAAAAATTTCAACACCTACTCGATTTTTTTTCTCAAAAGTGGATAAGATTTTGGAGGTATATATATTCACCAAAAATGATTGTAATTGATCCCCGCAACCAAAAATAATTTTTCCTAAACGATTTGAAATTTTAGAATTTAATTATTAATAACTTTTAACGAAGCCTTCATCAACAAATTGGTATTCTTGATTTTCGTCTTATTTTGACCCCTAGAATTCTCCATTAAAATTTTTCCCAGGGGTGGCCGAACACCCTGTATAGTTTAGTAATAGTGAAATCAATACTTTCCACTACAAACAAAATAATATTTTTATAAATGTATTTCAGCACATAACCGATTTTTTTTCTCGAAAATGCGCAGGATTTCGGGGGTATGTCTATTCACCAAAAATGATTGTAATTGACCCCCACAACCGAAAATAATTTTTCCAGAATGATTTGAAACTTTTCATTTTCGTCAAAAAATTTAGGCACCTACGCCCTGTCGATTTTTCTTAAAAATTCCTTTTTCATTTTTAGTAATTTTGTTTGACGCCCTACAGAAAAGTTGTCTAATACTTTTTTATAGGTACCCATGAGCTCTACTTCAGAAAAAAGTTTCATTGAAATATATTCACTATTGTAGGAGTTATGGCTGTTTGAAAATTGGACCATTTTTATGGGGTTTTTCTCATTTTCCAGGGTCAAGGACCAACTTTTCGAATATTTTTAGAATTTCTACATATTCTCTAATAAAATACGCGTTGATTGCTTTTTTAAACATTAAAATCCTTCAATCCGTTCAGAAGTTATGACGTTTTAAAGATATGCATGAAGGAAAGCATTCCTGGTCTCAGATTTGATTTTCGGTAAAGAATTTTTTTCTTGAAAGTGCGTAGGAATTCGGAGGTATGTATAATGACCAAAAATTATTGTAATCGACCTTTGCAACTGAAAATAATTTTTTTAGAACGATTTGAATTTTTTTAATTTTGTCGGAAAATTTCACACCTCGAATTTTTTTCTCGAAAGTGAATAGGATTTCGAAGGTATGTATATTCACCAAAAATGATTGTAATTGACCCCCACAACCGAAAATAATTTTTCCAGAATGATTTGAAACTTTTCATTTTCGTCAAAAAATTTAGGCACCTACGCCCTGTCGATTTTTCTTAAAAATTCCTTTTTCATTTGTAGTAATTTTGTTTGACGCCCTACAGAAAAGTTGTCTAATACTTTTTTATAGATACCCATGAGCTCTACTTCAGAAAAAAGTTTCATTGAAATATATTCACTATTGTAGCAGTTATGGCTGTTTGAAAATTGGACCATTTTTATGGGGTTTTTCTCAATTTCCAGGGTCAAGGACCAACTTTTCGAATATTTTTAGAATTTCTACATATTCTCTACTAAAATACGCGTTGATTGTTTTTTTAAACATTAAAATCCTTCAATCCGTTCAGAAGTTATGACGTTTTAAAGATATGCATGAAGGAAAGCATTCCTGGTCTCAGATTTGATTTTCGGTAAAGAATTTTTTTCTTGAAAATGCGTAGGAATTCGGGGGTATGTATAATGACCAAAAATTATTGTAATCGACCTTTGCAACTTAAATATTGTAATAAATGTATTTATTATTGTATTAATGTATTTATTACAATATTTCTTGGTGTACATTATTAATGTGGTTTTCACCGATTTATCGAACAGCCCTGGTAGTTATCGTTTGGCTTGCTAGAGACTAAACGGGAAATTTTATTGCCTTTTTTCTCTCCCCTTCGTCATCGTTCCATGACTTTAATATCGTTTATAAATCTTCATCGTTCAATCTGCAGGACGAATGATTCCGCGAAAACGACGAATGATTCTGCAGAAGCACGTCCGCGATTCAGGTCAATGGAGACACTAAGCCTCAAAGTGGTCCAGGTCGTGCACCGTTTTCCTATAACTGTCCACCAAAACATGTAGATCATCGCGATCTTGTCATTCGGTGTCGCGAGGTGCCGTTCGTTCGGTAGTTTTTACCCGGAAATTGCATTCGTTCCGATCGCCAGATGCAACGCAACGTTATAATGTTAATCTAGCCTCATTGTAACGCGATTGGAAAGATTCGAAGGAAATTTCTTCGAACGATTTCCTTTCGTTCTGTATTTCTTATAGCGATCCCGAATCATGACTATTCGATTACATTCAACGGTATTTGGCACGAGTATTGCTTAGAAAACCTCGTGTTTGATTTCATCTATTATTATTTACTTTTGCAACTGATTACACAATAGGAAGCATACGATTTGTTTCGACGTCACTGCCGCGAAAGATTCTCAATTTATAAAATTATATTAATCCAGATTAATAAAATATAATAAAATATACATATTATATATTTACATTTACGTTTCATATTGCGTAAATTCATTTGTGTAATTACAGACAGAAGCAAATTTGCAAATGAAATTTAACATCTTTATTCGTTGTATATAAAAATTGTTCAATTGAGGTAATGTTTTTAGAAATTTCGTGGCTCCTGTTGTATACAAATTTAATCCATGTCGTTTATTTATTGCTTCAGCATGGTCGAGATCAGGGGTGAAATTTCCGAGTCGGCGCCAGTGCCCATTTTAGGGGTTGGCGTGAGGCAAGGCGGCACTCTGGTCACCGGAGAGTTGAATGTCAGCCCAGGCACGCCTCTGCAGATGGAAATCTTCTTGGACAACCACTCCGCACCTGTTTATGGTCTGCTGGTCAGCTACATGTTGGTTACTGACACAAAATCGCAAGAAGAAACTATCATCATTAACGGGTAACAGGAACTTTTCGAATTACTTTTCAAATCTGTAAGCGACAATCACTATAAACCATTGTCTAGTTATACCTGAAACAGAATAGCCAAAAATTAAGAGCTCTGTATGCTTAAAAAAATTAAAAACATTTGCATATTCATATTATTAAAAACGAAAGACTCAATTTATATGGAATAGTCAATAATTACAAACTTTAGATAATTTTTATCTAAATTGTTAGCGTCTGTAATGGAGTATCTTTGATTATATACCAAACTAAAGAAACATTCATCGCATCAATAGTGAATATTCCAATAAAAAAATATTTATTACAATACTATAGGGTGTAAACAAAATAACTCGAATTTAATACAGAATAGGCTAGACTGTTGAAATCTGTAGATTTTTAATTGTAACTAAAAGTGTACCTAATATGGCCTACCCAAGGAATATTAATTAATTCGTGTACACATATATGGATTAATAAAGTTACTTTTTTGGAAGAAAATCATCCAATGAAAAGCGTACAAGCTTATTGGACGATCTAATAATATAATAATATAATATATAAGACAGTCTTCGATTTAAAAACGATGTAAATTCATCCACTATCCACGTAATTGTTCTGCATAATCTGTCTTCAGCTGCTCCGTGGATCCCTATCTCTTCGAGAACTTTAACACCGTGGACGGTGACTTCCTGACAGCGAAATTCCGGGCATTCAAGTTCCCGGAAAGCACATACGTTCAGTTTCGTGGCACCGTAAACGTCTGTTTGGACAAGTGCCAAGGGGTACGTTGATTCTCCAAGTGTCACGTCCATGCAAACTGTTTCAGCTTCGTTTAAATCAGTTCTGTCCACGAAAGTCTTCTATGCGTCTTGTTTCCTTCTACGAGACGTATTATGTTTCTATATTGTAGCATATGAACGTATTGGAAATCGAAATTTCTGCTAAACTAATCACTATGTTGCGGATGTTCTGAAACAAACGTAGTTTCTTTAAGTTTTCTTATTACAGGAGAAAAAAAAGAACAGGCCTGACAAGAATTATGAATCTTACTGACGTTTTAGTCGATGATATTTCTTTTCCATAGTTACTATTTATAAACAATTCAAATTTGTAGTACAATTTATTTATATTTAAATATGAGCTTTGCAGGAAAGTATGTTAGATGAGAAACAACGTCTGCTTCGAAAGAAAATAGCAACAATTCTGATGGAACAGCCTTCTAGCTATAAGAATTATTAAATTAAATATATGTTCATGTTTATTGCTTACATGGAAACTTAATACTGCAATTTCATTATCTATGCATACGAAGCAAGAATAGATACTTCCGCAATGTTGTTTTCCTTCAAATTTTAATATGTTTGAGTTTTACAGTTTTATTTTAATCTGTATAACGAATTTTTATATAATTCCATCCAGCGATTAACATTAGAACTACTGACAATTATGGTGTATTTATTTTTACCAAAGAAATTAAAACAATAGATACGTGAAGAAATGTATAATGCAATGAAAATAAGTATTTATACAGGGTGTTTGGCCACACCTGGGAAAAATTTTAATGGGAGATTCTAGAGGGCAAAATAAGACGAAAATCAAGAATACCAATTTCTTGATGGATGCTTCGTTAAAAAGTTATTAACAATTAAATTCAAAAATTTCAAATCGTTCTGGAAAAGTTATTATTTTTTTAAAGTTCCGCCTGTAGTAGTGGTTTGCACTCAGCATGAGAAACTCTACTTAGTGACGTATCGACAACCTTACAGTTTTGTGAGTGAGAACCACTATTACGCATACGCAGCTGTTCGCAAATCGTCGTTCTACAGGCGAAACTTTAAACGTTAATAACTTTTTAACGAAACTTCAATCAACAAATTGGTCTTCTTGATTTTCGTTTTATTTTGGCTTCTAGAATCTCCCATTAAAATTTTTCCCTGAGGTGGTCGAACTATACTGTATTGAATTTTTTACAAGTTTTATTAGAAATTACGAATGTATCATTTTGACTGCTTTGGTAGTTCTAGTGTTGATGCACAATTCGACAATAACAACTTATGGAATAGATCAAAGAGTATATGAAGAAAGTAACGAAGCAAGAAAACTGATTTCCACTGAGCCTGTGAATTTTGACTGGTGCAGATCGAATGCAGCAACGGCCAAGTAGGCTTTGGTAGGAAGAAGAGAGCCATAGAAGTCTCGAGTACCGACAAGAACAAGATCTTCGAGGTGACCATGTCCACGTTCATCAAGGTCGATTTCGAAGAGGACGCTGTAGTCGACAAAGGTAACACCCATTGCGATTACTTTGTTCCAGTTTCTACATCGTTTGACCTCTGTTTCGCGCAGCTCTATCAGAACTGTACATCAGAAAGGGGAAGAACAGGACGAAAGCCAGGGCAGTGATCGCGGAAGAGGTGAGGGAGCAGACATCGCCGACGACGATCAGGACGGAGGAGAGGGCTTTCATAGCGCAAGAAGTCAACGAACAGTTCAAGTACAAGGTCACGGAGACGGAGATGAACGGATCCTCGTGTAGAACGATGCCCTTCGCCATCGTCCTTGTCCTTCTTTGCGTCTGCAAGCTCTTGTAGGATCCGGAAGGGACGAACGATTCGCCAATTGTAAATAGAAAGCAGCTCGAGAGCCGGCGGAATTCGGGTTACCACTGAGAAACAAAAAGGACCGAATGCCTCGCCAGGCGTTAGTATAATTATTTTCCTTTACGCGTAGGGAGAAACGGTGTGATATCGAATCGAAACGGATGTCGATCTACTCCAAAATACGCACACGGGTTACTTTTGAATTCGGGTCGACGTACGTAAATGTAACCGTGCTCAAAAGCATTTCTCCGCTCTGCGACCGCCGGAATTTTCGTTCCTGTCCCTTCGCGAGCAATCCAGATCCTTCCTTTTCTGCGCGTTCTTAGTTGTTCGCGATCAATCGCTTGATAATACAGTCGCTACACTGCCCGGAAGAAAATTGGCCTTTGCGAGCGGAGAATTCCGAGGACCTAGTCGCGTGACGAGCTATAACATCGCGCTACGACTTAAGCAAACATAGACGATCACGAGGGTAATTAATTGCTGCTTTAATCTTAATTATAACGAACTGACGCGCAAATGTAAAATAGCTATTGATAACGCGAGTACGAACGCGACGAGCTCGTCCTTGTCTGTCGGGAAGGAGAAGAGACCGTCAATAAAAATGCGCGTAGAAACATAAAAAAAAATATATATATATATATATACTTGGAATGTTTAACACTCATGTATACATGATGATTCCGTATAAAAATATATCTATATACCTTTGGCTTAAAGTAATATCAGATAGAAAGTAACAAACACGAGATTCCGATCATGCATTCATACCCGCAGGTCATCGATTGCATCTTCAGTGATTTACATTCGGAAAATTCCGAATTTACTCTCCGAAATGGGCGCGTTAAGTGCCGCCGACAAACTGAGTCCAAGCACCAGTCTGGTGTCAACGGGATCGATTATACCATCGTCCCAGAGTCTGAAAGAAATCAATTTTATAAAACAACGACCCGATAAAACTTCCTGCATTGAGATTAAACTTACCTGGCAGTGGCGTAGTACGGACTGCTCTCCCTTTCGAACTTCTCTAAAATAGGTCTCCTAAGATTCTCTTCCTCCTGCGCAGTCCACTGTTAAAATCATCCAAGGAACAGTGTTAAATTACATTTTAGACTTGAAATACAAACTTATGGAGTACAAGTATAAAAACTTCTCATCGAGAAGATTCAAATAACGTTTTTTTTACCCTGACAACCAGGTGACAATACGAAATTAATTGTATTAGTATAGATCAAAATTTTTAAGAGCAATTCTACGAGGAGTTGCGAATCACATTAGGTCAAACATTTTAGTCAGCCTTTGTTAGGCCTGTAAACAAGTAAAAATTAGTCGATACAGTCCTCATGTCCTGTAATAAGGAACTGATGTTTCTATACTCCGTTCAACGAGAAGAGGATTTCTTTATTCGTCCCGTGTGAATATACAAGGTGGGTGAAAAATCGTAGTACAACTGTTTAGGCAGTAAATCTACGTAAAAAAAAAATAAGGAAAAAAATGTAATATACAACTTTTGTTCGTAGTACTATAATGCAAATATGAAAAAATGATTATTGCACATAAAAAGTACATTATATTTTTGATAATAATAATCTATTAAAACAAAAAAATTCACAAAATAATATAGAGACTAGAATAGAATAGAATCTCACAGGCCTGGCCATTAAATGTTCTCATACATGACTATTCAAAATGGGAAAGAAGAAATGCATACGTATGTGTAACGCACTAAGAAGATGCAAAGTAATTAAAAATAAATGTGTTAAAAGGTGTGACGTTATTAACAAATCAGATTTCCTATTTTAAACTTAAACCACAAGACGAAAATCACGCAATTTGTAAAGAAGATTACATACTTTGACTTCTGAATGATTTTAAAACCCGTAATATAAAAAAACCTTGAACATTTTTTTCTATTTCACTCACTTTCCATGTTTCTTATTTTAGCCTGTAGTGCGATCAAGCCTTAATACAAATATCTACATTACACTTAATATCTTACTAGATAACTTTCGCGTCACGGAACCAAGCCAACGAACATTACAGAGGGATTACTGTACCCAAATAGTCCAATGTCTGACAGAAATCACAATTTATCAGACTGTGTAACAATCTATTTCGTTTCATTTGTTGCAAATTATCAAGATATGGCAAGGTATTCTAATCGAGAGTATGTTGACATGTTACTAGCTTTGGGAACTTGCGAAGGTAAAACTAAAAAATGATATGAATATGTTACAATCCGTTCAGTCATCTTCAATTGGTCATGTACAGTTGTGTATGCAGCATCGAGGACATTTTCAATAGTACCTGTGCAATAATAAAGTAAAATGAAAGTAATAAACTTTAAATTCGATATTCTCGAAAACAAAGCCTCGAATGAAAACATTGAATACCAAATTTGTTCCTTATTTTTTTACGTAGAATTACTTCCCAGTCGGTTGTACTACGGTTTTCCATCCACCCTGTATACGTTCGATTTGCTTCATCGCTTAGGCGTTTGGTTACATTTCCTGCCAATTCTCGTTGAATGGTGTACTATTTGGAAACGAGATGATGGCACATTTTGTTTTACAAACTAAACGAGGCAAGAAGCAATATTATTGATTAATTCGATCACGAACCAAACCTCTGAACAAGACAAGAACCTAAAACAGTAGAGGGGATTAGGTGAAGAGTGTAAGTGATTCTCTTTGCCCCTTGCATCATTTAGCTTGAGCGTAGTGTGCCAACATCTCTTCTCCCAATAGTAGATCGTACCTCCCTCCCATCTCGCAGACGTTGATCCTTGGTGATCTGAACCATCACTCCTGCAGCCTGATCACCTCCCATTATAGACAGTCTGGAATTCGGCCAGATATAAAGAAACCTCGGGGAAGAAGATCGACCACACATGCCTGTATACAATAAGTCCCATACGTTACAATACACCCTGTATATACAAATTTATGATTTAGAAACAACTAGTGGAAAACAACAATTCTGATGTCAATGTCTGTAAACGCTATCTCGGACGGAACAACCACGGTGGAAGAATAGATGACGACAAAATTGTTCACAAAAGCGAACAAACTTTAAAATCGATTTTCTCGAAAACGGAGTCCTGGATAAAAAAAAATGTTATACCAAATTTCTTTCTTATTTTTGTACGCAGAATCACTCCCTGCTCGGTTGTACCACGAATTCCGGCCCACCCTGTATAGCGTTTAGAACGATATTTATTTTCCTTTTCACTCTTTGGTCTATTCCTTATTTCTTTTTTAAAATTTTTCAACAGTGGACGTGTTAATTTAAACATTCGTTTACGAATCGTACCGAAGTTCCCTGCTCCGTACGAGCCCCCAGTTATCACTGTAATTTTAGGTACTTGGGCACAAGCTACAGCAGTCACCATTTTCGCTCCATTTTTTGCGATCCCGCCGGCCTCTGCGTCGCTGCCCACCATAAAACCTGCAGTTTTACAACAAACAGAAACAACAGACTATTTAGAAAAGATTCTTTAGATAAGAAAACGTTGGTCCTTTAATATTCAGGCACATAAAAAAATGTTTTATAAAAAGTATTTCTTTTGTCACGTTTAAGATAGGAAGCAGTTGTTGACGTTAATGGAAATTACGTTCTAAATTAAGTATTAACACATAGTGTAAAAATGTAATATTTTTGTTTACTTAACGAACAGCTAGAATTTTCTAGTAGATTTAACACTAAACCTACTACTTCGCATCTACCCATTCTTACCATAATCAGTCAAATGACTAGCCTTTCATTTTCTCTTTTACCAGGCATTGTACTCCTAATGTTTGAATTATAATTAGAATATTGTGTTTTGAAGTTTATTCATAAGATATCTTTCTCTTTTAAGTAGCATAGTTTTTCTTAGAGCATGCATTTTAAAAATCTGTACAAAAATATTCAATAATTTTAATCTAAATGTGCATACTTAGCACTTCAACTTCATATGGAAAATTTACAAACTACGTGGAAATTTTTCAATTTTCATCGAATAGAAGATAAAACGCCTTTAAAAACGAATTTTGTTTCAAGTCGATACCGTAGTTAGTTTCAGAGAAAACTGTTATTTTCGAAAAAATGCTGACTAGTAATTACGCAAACATCCTGTATACAAATTTAAATTCATTTTCAATTAAATAAACAATTTATAACCCAATTTCAAAATAAACATAGAAGACAGCATAAATAATAGTAGTTGATATATTCTTCGGATAGAGAATGAAGAGCCCTTTAAAATGAAACTTGTTTCAAGTCGATAGCTTAATTAGTTTTGAAGATATAACGATTTTCGTTTCATGTCGATCGTGTAACTAGTTCCGGAGATACAAGGGTTCAAAACGTTTGTTTACTTTTCATTGTTGACATCGGCGCGAGGTCAATGATCGCTCGTAGTAAATAGTAAATAGTAAACATTACGTCACTCGTGCGAGAAAGAGAGAGAGAAAGAAGCTCGACGCGTTAGACGGAGACAGAGATAGTGGAATTTGCAAAATTATCCCTTTATTTAAATTACGATATCTCCAAAACGAAAAGTCGGATCGACATAAATCAAAAACCACTTTAAAGGGGTAGTCTTACCGCTTCTAACAGTAGCTCAATTATGGAGAAAACACTAGTAGTTTCGGAATTGCACGCATGTAAAGTTTGACTATACGCGTTGTTAAACTATTCTAAAACAGTAGATACTGAAGATTATCTCCTTTCATCTTTGCTATATATTTAATATTTACATCAGAAGCTAACCAGAATTTGATACCACAAAAAAATAGATGTCATACAACCGGTCAAATGACCAGTCATGGTAGGCAAAACAGGCTACATATTTTTCTCAGAAAACAAACAATAAGAATAGAAGTGGATATTGAAGAATTCATTGTACGTATACTATAAGAAAAGTCGTAAAGTTAGATGGCACTAAAATATCATTGAAAACGATAATTTGACCGGTTGTGGTAGGTTTAGTGTTAATAATACGATGTTATCTTTCTATAGAATATCATATTCGATGACCTCTCCTTTTAACAAAATTCCCAGTAGGCAACTATAGTCCCATAGTAAGTTGTTAAACTGAACGCACCCGTAACGTTCTGCAAAAAGATCAGAGGTATCTTCCTCTGCGCGCAGATCTGCACAAATTGAGAGCCCTTTAACGCGCCCTCCGAGAATAACACGCCATTGTTCGCTAGAATTCCCACCGGATAGCCGTAGAGCCTCGCGAATCCTGTAACCAATGTTTCGCCATATTGCTCCTTGAACTCGCGGAATCTAGATCCATCCACGATCCTGGCGATCACCTCCCTGGCGTCGTACCGTCTCTTCAAGTTCGTGCCAACGATACCGTAAATTTCGTCAACAGGATGTACAGGTAGTTCCACGTTCTTGTCCACGTTCACGTGCATCACTTTTTGTCTGTTCAAATCGTTGACAATTTGGCGGGCCAGGTACAGAGCGTGATGGTCGTCTATGGCGTAATGGTCGGTAACTCCAGATATCCTGACATCAAGTAATTATAATGCATACGTATAACTTATTGTTGTATTATCTTCTTTTAAATAACAGATTTATTTATAATAATATACAAAAAAAAACCACCTTAACTAAAAACTTAACACCTATGTAACTCGTTTGTTCCTCTCGTGACTCTTTTGTCTCCTCGACACCCCCCGGTATTCCTCTCTCATTCCTTGCTACCAACCTCCAAAACCAAATCACCACCTATGTCATTCACAGGAGATTATCCCCTAACACTTACAAACTTCAAAGGTGTGTATCCACTAGTTGCTTATCGATGCATGCGTATCCCTATCAAATAACCAATCGTGAGAAATATTCAGTTAGCAACGACCTCATACAGTTGTATACGTTATTTGATAAAGAAGGAAAAAAGGAAATCTCCGCGTTGGTGGGTCTCACAAATGTATAAAAACAGAGAAATATACAGGGGATCCTGTTTATTGGTTGATTCAAACTTCAAATCTTTGTATAGATAGACTCATATTCGCCGCCATTCTCGAATCCCCGAAGCTATACGAAACGCCAGAACTCATATACAAGGTGGTTGTGCATTAGTGTGTGTAAGTGGAGGGGCAGGTTCCTTTGGACACGGGCCTGTCGTCTGATAATACTGCACTGTCTTTTGCAATCCTTCCCATAGTCAACTCACATGTATTTATGCACACACTACAGCTGTCAGCCCATCAATACTAATTCAGTGAATAGTTTGTCAACTGACCGCCATCTATGACAAGAGGCCACTAAAATCACCTCCGAATTTTCAAGTCGGTATGGCAGTCAGATTGGGCCGCGAAAGTCCATAAGGTGAAAGCATAGACGAGGTATACGAGTAGACCTTTCACCCAATGTATTTTTTCGGTCCATTTTTCTGGGACTCTAGAGCCCCATTACCATTTTCGTGTCACTCGCAACATTACCAACAGATTTAGAAATGAATTTCGATGCTTGCATAGTCAACTCACATGTATTTACGCACACGTTACAAGTGCTGCCCATCAACACTAATTCAGTGAATAGTTTTTCAACTGACGAGGACGCTAAAATTACCCCCGAATTTTTCGCTTGGTATGGCAATTGTTCGAACTGCATTGTTCGAATTGTTCGAATACTACAGATACGGAGGTTATACATATGTGTCTTGATAAATCTAAAAAGTGATTCATTACAGTGTTATCAGACGGCAGTCCGGTGCCCAGAGTAAGCTTACCCCTCCATTTACGCACACCAATTCACAGCCATGTGTACGTGAGCTTAGGTGCTTTGGACAGCTTTGGAAATTCAAGAAAGAAGACGAATGTGAGTCTTGATTTCTTGCTTTCGAAACAGCTGAAATCCGATTTGTGTCAACCTGCATACGATTTTGAGTCTCTACTGCCCAGGCATTTTTATTTTACAACCCATGTATACCTATTACACATAAACGAGATAAAGAATAGACCTATCGTGGGATGAACGCTATCGCTGTACCACGAGTGTCTTATAACATAAGATACTCTCCTCCAAAGTGGAACAAAATGTTAAAAAGACCATGCATCAAATTGTAAGGGGATCCTCGTAAGAAGGCTTTAATCTTCGTAATGGTTTTAATGGGTCACTAACTTATGGTCACTGGTGGTCAACAGTGAGGTGGACATCAAGGTCAGCGGTCCAGTGAAGATCCAGAAATGGTCAAGAGGTGGGATCAATTGAAATAGTATTGTTCTCTAGACCAAGCGGTTCTTAACTCTTCACGTTGACATTGTCTCCCCACTCTTCGACTTCCCCACTCGAAGACTACCGCTGGACAAATTCTTCAGTACCCCTGGAGCATCCAGGGGAATCGGGTCTCGCGGGCCGAAGTCAGGCCATTCGTGCATCGCTGACCACTGGAGGGACCAGGAGTGACCAGGAGTGACCAGGACTGACCAGAGCTGACCACTACTGACCAGAACTGACCACTTACTGACCAGTGCTGACCAGTGCAGATCCGAATACTGACCACTACTGACCACTACTGACCAGTGCCGGACCGTGATGACCACTGGTAAGAATTATTTAAAATTGCTCTCCCCACTTCTATTTTGTCGTTTGATCCCAATTGAACGTTATGGAACTGTTCATCGCTTTTGCTAAATTACGAATCGTTTCTTATGTTACAGCTGGACCTTTGGTGCTTCCTTGGTAATGGTAACTAATGCTCGACAAGTAGTAAGCCCACTTTACTTATTTATATTATTATCACAAAATTGACCAGTTTATTTCATTTGTTTGGTCATAATTCAATGTTCTTTGACTGTCCGGTTTTATCTCATTATTATATTTTCCTCCTCTATTTCTTCTGTTGTCTTATTTTTTGAATTGTCAAGATTGTGGTGAATCATATACCATTTTTGTTTGCATATTATTTTATGAATTTTGTTGACCCATGTATAATTTTTCTTTGCATACTATTTTATGGATTTTAATGTCACTAATTAGAATAAGATTTTTATTCTTGTTCTATTTCGCTAAGACATTTTGTTTAATTCTTGGGTATTTCCACTCTTCCATTTCTTCGTTGGATTTTCAATTCTGCTCAATCTTCTCTGTTTCTGTTCGTCTTCGTTTCTATGATTCTTCAGATAATTTTTGTGATCGTTTGCTATTTTACTTCGACATTACACAATGACTTGTTATCTCTCGTTACGCAAGTATAGGTAGGATGCTTTGTTTGTATCATGTGTAAATTTTGTACATTTTCTTAGGTAGGTCTAACATCGAGAATCTTATAGATTCTCACTCTTAGCTACATCAGCATGACAAATTATTCCATCGCTTCGTCTAGTTTGCATGGTGTTTATTAAATTTCCTTTCGTATGTCACTAATATGGGTATCAATTTTAGTTTCAGATTATTCGCAGGGACATCGAGGGAAGACGCCACAACCGCCGAGGGACATTTAATTCTAAGTCGATTAGATTTAAGCTTCGTCGCGAATCTTAAAATTAACGTCCAAGATTTCCTTATTATATGTATCTCTGCGTTGTACCAAGCAATTATTCAATAAGTAGCTTCTCGTTTTCTCGTTCCCTCGTTTCTAGCTTCGGTCACCACTGTTTCATCGATTGAAACATGTGATCGGCCGTGTATCTGGTCCTACAGATCTAATCGCCTTCCCTTGGTAAGCTTGATTGAGGGAAAACGGCACTTCGCTGGAAGGTGTGGAGTTTCCGTATTCTGCGGAAACGCATACCTTCCAGCGGAAGTCGACTCTGTCTCAGGTACTCTCTCTTTGTCAGACAGCCTAAGTCGGGTCCTTCGGGCTCCCGGCGGGTTGCGTTGGAGAAATGGAGACCTCGATTCGGAGTTGCAGTTCTCTGTTTTCTTGTTGAGATCGAGTTAGCAAGGGCAGTAGGTTCGATCCTCGGATCCGCTGCACGGTTCAGCGTCGCGTCGCGTCGCGTCGCGTATTCCACGATTTAGCTTCATCCCTTTTTTTAACCACATAATTGCTTGGTACAAGGAACTTTGTTTCCTTCTATCGTCCGAATTTTAGCTTCAACTTGACTAGACTTGAGCTTCGACGTTAATTTTAAGTCCCCATTGTATGCGTCTCCCAATATTGCCAAGTAATTATTTAACAAGTAGCTTCTCTCGACTCGTTCTCTCGTGTCTTGCTTCGGTCACCACTGTTTCGTCGAACGAAACATGTGATCGGCCGTCCAGTTTGTCCGAAAGATCTAGTCGCCTGCCAATGATAGATCGATTTCTAGAAATAGAAATCAATCTACCAAGGGCAGTGTCGATTCGATCCGAAGATCTACTGTACGGTTCAGCATCGCGTCGCGTCGCGTCTCCAACAATTTAGCTTCATCCCTTTTTAAACAAAATAATTACTTGGTATTTAGTCTTAAGTCCCTAGTGTAGCCGCGTGTCCTGCCAAGTAATTATGTAACAAGTAGCTTCTCTTTCACTCGTCCCTCGTCCCCTCCGATCACCACTGCTTCCATGTAGAAAGCAAGTGATCGGCCGATTAGCTGGTCCGAAGGGTCAGTTGCCGTCCTCTAGTGAGACGATCCAAGGGAAAGGGTATTTCGGCCGCAGAGGGGATCAGGGACTGTTCCTGTCTACGGTAGCCCCGACTCAGGATCCCTCTCTCTGTCAGACATCCCGAGTTGGGTCCATTTGGCTCCCAACAGGCTGCTTGGGGGAAATGGGGAACCTGTGTCGGGTGCGTCGATTCCCTTCCCCTTCGATCGGACTTGCCAAGAGGCAACGAGCTGGCCCTTTTGACCTCGCTATTCGGTTCGCGTCTCTCGTTCCTTGCACTATTGCATAGTGCATCGCGTCGTATCGCGTCGCGTCGCCCACAATTTAGCTTCGTCCCTCTTTTAAACAAAATAATTACTTGGCATGACTAATCTAGTTTCTAAGGATGTAAAAGGGAGATCGATGGAACTTGGATTCCATCTATCTCCTTTCGGGTCTCCACTCGCAGCAACCTCCACGTGGTGAGACCTGGTAATCGGTGTCACCCACGATAGAAAAGTTATTCTTCGTGGATGACACCGAGCTAATGGCTGCGAATTTAGAATTGTTTCTTGATATAATAAACGAATTTAGATTTATAGTTAGGCAGGTGTTTGGTTAACCATTATGTTAGGCAGCTTATTTTTATTTGAAGACAAATTCTTTTGAAAATTCTTTCAACTCTCTTCGTTGGTTGTGCATCGTACATTGATTGCACTTTCGTTTGTTTCTTCTTCTTTATTAATGGAGGGTGGTTGGGAATCGGTTAGTGCGGGTCTCCATTCGCAGCAACCTCCTCGTGGTGAGACCTGGGTAATATTATTTACGTTTAATTAATAATCGTATCACTCTTAGCTGGGTAATGCAATTATTAATTAAAAACTAAATAATATTAGCAAATTGGCTGCGATTCGCTTTGCATAGGTCATCATAAATATAGAGCTTCTTCGCTAGACTATTTTTGATTCTCATTGATTCATCAAAGATTCTAGAGTATTGTCAAAGACGAGGTATACGAGTAGATCTTTCACCCAATGTATTTTTTCGGCTCATTTTTATGGGATCTCGAAACCCCATTACCATTTTCGTGTCATTCGCAACGTTACCAACAGATTTAGAAATGAATTTCAATCCCTAAACCCACACACTACAGTTGTCAGCCCATCAATATTAATTCAGTGAATAGTTTGTCAACTGACCGCCACCAACGAGAAAAGGACGTTAAAATCACCTTCGAATTTTCAGGTCGGTATGGCAGTCAGATTGGGTCACGAAAGTTCATAAGGTGAAAGATCTACGCGTATACCTCGTCGGTGATTGTATATCTTAATTACGTTTTAATACACACCAATGCAACGCTTGCTTGTCCATAATGTTACACAACGGAAATACGATACGGGGATACGCAACTAGTAAATACACACCTTAATGATCCAATAGTAGTTTCCAATAGTAATCCATTTTTACCCGAATCTAACTTTCATTATTTCGCATTCCAATATAAGATTCTAATTATTATAATTTATTTAGTAAAAATCAAAACTGCGATTCTAAAATAAAGAATTTTTAAAGGTCATAATGGATCTGAAGTCCACTAAGCGAGGATTAAACATCCTGAACCCAATGACGTAATTAAAAAATGATGACCTTAGTGATTATATGCTCACTAAGAGGTCGCACATACCCGAACAGTTAAAGAAACATAATTCCATTTTTAAATTAAATGCAAGAATATATTGCTGCAACCTGTTTCAGTTTCTAGAATCGTTTCATACAACGGTGCAATTAGTTACCTGCAACCATAAAAATTTAGATTTTTTGTTTCGTATAAACCAAGATGGTAATCAAAAATCGATGGTTTCCTAAGTGTCCAGGTGCATGTAACCCTTTAACGTAGACATTAATTACCGGCAATGAACCGCAGCACCGCCTAAATTCTCTGCAGAAATGTCTTCGCCGGTGGAAGCCTTCACCAAGGGAGGCCCACCCAAGAAGATCGTTCCTTGTTTACCGACGATGATGTTCTCGTCGGCCATTGACGGTATATACGCACCACCTAAATACATTAGCCATATACTATCACGAATAGAGGATAAAATTTTGCTCTAATCAGTTACAGGAATTTTTTCAAATGACTGATTTTTACGAAGTCATTCAGCAATAATATATTACTCCTCCCATAAGTTCGTACCGTTCGAATTTTTGTCGATTTGACGAGAGATAACATCCATAACTTAAAACGGAACATACCAAAGTATCAATCGCTAATTTCAACAAAATTTGGCACACTGGCAGAGCGATCAAAAATATTTGACCCGTATTTTTTTATCTGCCATTGTTCGTGTTGAAGGGGTGAAATCCGCCCTCAAAGTAGAGGCAGTAAAATGTATTTACTCCAACATGTCTCAAAATATCAAAAATATTAGATGCATTATATGCATTTGTTTAAATTATAATATTGAAAAACGAGTTTAAGAAGAATAAGTTCTAGTACAAAACTCGATACGAAGTTATGGGACGACCTAATACATAGAATATGTAAAATGAAGATTTGCGTTCATGATTGGCATTGAAAATGAAGAAATTAAATTAATCTCCATAGCTGTGGGTATCGTTTGAACTAAAATAAATTAAAAACACCGTATGATCTTAAAAAACATTCAGCTTTGCATAAAATATTATTTTATCCAACGATAAGGAAACTTTTACAGACATCATTAATTTTGATACATGCGATTCATGGACATTTACTTTATATGTACACTAATGATTCTTAAAATGAACTCCCGACGTAATTTGTAAATTGAACATTTCTATCCTTCCGAACTTGGGGGATTCTCCATAGAACCCAGTGAAACATGAAAGACTGATTTGTGAAAAGACCACAACTTATTAGCTTTAGAAAAATATTCTTAAAAATATGCTTTTTATCACGTTACATTATTTAATAATTTAACAATAAAATTGCATACGGTGAATATGTATCATCAAATGCATTAAATTCTGACAACAAAGTTGTTTCAATGTTATATTATAAAATTTTACTAATACACATTTATAGATTTTCCGGAAAAAAATATTGTTTTAATCCTTTTAAAAATGTTCTGATGTGATATCAGCCGAAGAGAGCATGGTAACAGCTTATTGTGCGACTAAAAAGTGATTAATTTGTCGAAAAATGATACAAATAACAATGCGTCGAATTTCGCTTCTACTGTACGTGAAAGGAACATACTAACCACGGAGCGATTTTCATTTTAAGAATCATTACTGTGTATCTATTGTACAAATTTTTGAACCCTTATAATTACAAGGTCAAGATTTCATCACAATTTCATTATTCTTTATTCTCGTCTTTTTTTAACGTTAACAATCAGCCTTTATACAGGGTGTTCGGCCACCCCTGGGAAAAATTTTAATGGAAGATTCTAGAGACCAAAATAAGATGAAAATCAAGAATACCAATTTGTTGATGGAGGCTTTGTTCAAAAATTATTAACGTTTAAAGTTCTGTCCGTACTGAATTTTTTTCTTGAAAATGCGCAGGATTTCAGGGGTATGTCTATTCACCAAAAATGATTGTAATTGATCCCCGCAACCGAAAATAATTTTTCCAAAACGATTTGATTCCATTGTGTACAACCTTGTGGTATTGGATGTGACATTCACCCTTTCTCTGTGAAAATCACCTCGGGCGAGTTTTGATATGCACTTCTGGATTTTCATAAGACAGGTTGAATCTTATTCAACGTAAGGTGTTCGCATTTCCATAAGTGGACAAAAATCTAAGGCTGTCGATAACGTCGGTAAGTAGAATTTTTCATGCTGCGTGAGAACCACTAGCACTGGCCTGCCGCAACTTTCCACGCGGACGCAGCTGTACGCAGATTGCCATTCTACAGGCGGAACTTTAAACGTTAATAACTTTGTAACGAAGCCTCCATCGACAAATTGGTATTCTTGATTTTCGTCTTATTTTGGCCTCTAGAATCTTCCATTAAATTTTTTCCCAGGGATGGCCGAACACCCTGTATGTAGCCTTGGAAAGGATTAAGTAGAAGAAACATGCAATAGTCAGACCTGCCGTGCAGCTCCCCATAACTACTGCGATTTGTTCGATTCCCTTTGCGCTCATCATTGCCTGATTGTAAAAGGTTCTGCCAAAATGCGTTTTATCGGCGAACACTTCGGACTGTTGGGATAGATTCGCGCCACCACTGTCCACTAAATATATGCAAGGTAAGCGATTCTCCTCCGCGATTTCCTGAGCCCTTAATTGTTTCTTCACCGTAATCGGATAGTAAGTACCACCCTTCACGGTTGCATCGTTCGCGATTATCATGCACTCGGTCCTAACAAATAATCGAATTTTACTAGAGAACTTTTTTTGTATACTGTAATCCAAAATCAATGATATTTACCCTTTTACTCTACCTATGCCAGTTATAATACCACCAGCTGGCACTTCCTCGTTTTCGTACAGTTTGTAGCCAGCCAATTGTGAAAGTTCGAGAAAAGGGGAGGTTGGATCGAGGAGCACGTTTATTCGCTCTCGCGGCAAAAGTTTTCCTCTTTTCGTGTGCCTCTCTTTTGCCTTCTCATCGGCACCCTCTACAATTCTTTCGGTGATCTTCCTCAATTCGCCGACTAAAGTTTCCATTTGCACGTAATTCTCCTACAAACAAATCTTTTCTTTTATACTTTGTTTTCGTCGATTAATTCTTTGAGCGGGTAGGAATTCGGGAAATTCGTAGGACAGAAAAGGAAAGAAGGGGACGTGTTTCGTCCGGGCCTGCTGGTGGACTCGTCAATAAAGCTTTCTAGCAGGCCATGCCTTAGACGACTAGGATATTGGGAAGTTTCTTTTTTTTCACTGTGTGTGTGTGCAGTACCTCGGGGGTTTCCCTCTATGACCTGCAATTAGTTTGATTGGTTAGTTTTTGTTGAGGTTTATGTTATGTGGGGTTTTATCTTGTTAGATTACCTGACTGGAGTTAGAGGGAAAACTTTCAAAAACCTCTATGACTTGCATCTTGCGATGAGAGTGATAGTACTTGAGTTAGTTAGGAAATGATTAACGTAGGGGTTTTTATGCGTATTGTGAGAGGGATGTCTTCCGGTCTGTAGTTCCCTAGTGAGGCTACTAAGGAGTTTGGGTGGTTAAGATTGGATTTGAGTGTTATCCTATTTATGTATTCAGAGATGTATTCTATGTTAACATCGATGTGTAGGGAAGCTATGGAGTGGTATCTGTGCCTGTTAAGTATAATCCGGAGGTATTTGTTCTGTATGACCTGTATTTTGTGGAGATAGGATTTGAGTGTAGTGCACCAGACTTGCGTGCTGTATGTTATTATTGATCTAATGCAAGTTTTATATAAGCGGATCTTGGTTTTTAGGGAGAGTGGACTGTTTTTGGCAATTAGTGGATATAGTGAGTGGAGAACGCCTATGCCTTTGCAGACTCTATCCAGGATATTGGGGAGCCAGTTAAGTTTTTTGTCGAACCATATATGCTCAGATATTTAACTTTGGTTGACCATTGTGTGAGAAGATTATTTACCCGTATGGGATATTGGGAAGTAGTTCGAGGAATATATACATATACAGGATGTTCGGCCACCCCTGGGAAAAATTTTAATGGGGGATTCTAGAGACCAAAATAAGATGAAAATCAAGAATACTAATTTGTTGATGGAGGCTTCGTTAAAAAATTATTAATGTTTAAAGTTCCGCCAATACTGAATTTTTTTCTCGAAAGTGAGTAAGATTTCGGGAGTATATCTATTCACCAAAAATGATTGTAATTGACCCTCACAAACGAAAATAATTTTTCCAGAACGATTTGAAATTTTTTAATTTTGTCGAAAAATTTCAGCACCTACTACTTACTACCCTCTGTCCATTTGTCTTACAAATTCGTTTTTTATTTTTAGTAATTTTGTTTGACGCCCTACAGAAAAATTGTCTAATACTTTTTTGTAGGTACCCATGAGCTCTACTTCAGAAAAAAGTTTCATTGAAATATATTCACAATTGTAGGAGTTATGGCTGTTTGAAAATTGGACCATTTTTATTGGGTTTTTCTCAGTTTACGGGGTCAAGGATCAACTTTTCGAATATTTTTAGAATTTCTACATATTCTCTACTAAAATACGCGTTGATTACTTTTTTAAACATTAAAATCCTTCAATCCGTTCAGAAGTTATGACGTTTTAAAGATATGCATGAAATTTCAGGGAAGCATTTCTGGCCTCACATTAGATTTTCGGTAAGGAATTTTTTTCTCGAAAGTGCGTAGGATTTCGGAGGTATGTCTAATGACCAAAAATGATTGTAATTGACCCCCGCAACAGAAAATAATTTTCTTAGAATAATTTGAAATTTTTGAATTTAATTGTTAATAACTATTTAACGAAGCCTCCATCAACAAATTAGTATTCTTCATTGTTGTCATTAAAAATTTTTCCAAAAATAATTTTTCCAAAACGATTTCAAATTTTTTTTTTCCGTTGAAAAATTTCACACCTTCTCGAATTTTTTTCTAGAAAGTGGGTAGGATTTCGGGGGTATGTGTATTCACCAAAAATGATTATAATTGACCCCCGCAACCGAAAATAATTTTTTTAGAATTAATTAAAAATTTTTTTTTTCGTCGAAAAATTTAGGCACCTACCTCCTGTCGATTTTACTTAAAAATTCCTTTAATTTTTGTTTGACGCCCTACAGAAAAGTTGTCTAATACTTTTCTGTAGGTACCCATGAGCTTTACTTCAAAAAAAAGTTTCATTGAAATATATTCACAATTTTAGGAGTTATAGCTGTTTGAATATTGGACCATTTTTATGGGGTTCTTCTCATTTTGCGGGGTCAAGGACCAACTTTTTGAATATTTTTGCGATTTGTACATATTTTCCACCAAAATACGCGTAGTTTGCTTTTTTAAACATTAAAATCGTCCAATCCGTTCGGAAGTTATGACGTTTTAAAGATTCGCATGAAAATTCGTGCAGACATTTCTGGCCAGAAATTAGATTTTCGGTAAGGAATTTTTTTCTCGAAACTGAGTAGGATTTCGAAGGTATGTCTGTTGACCAAAAATGCTTGCAATTGACCCCTGCAACTAAAACTAGTTTTTCCAAGACAATTCGAAAGTCTTTTTTTTTCACCCAAAACTTCCAGCACTTACTCGAATTCTTTTCTCGAAAGTGGGTAGGATTTCGGAAATATGTGTATTCACCAAAAATGATTGTAATTGACCCCCGCAACCGAAAATAATTTTTCCAAAACGATTTGAAGTTTTTGAATTGAATTGTTAATAACTTTTTAACGAAGCCTCCATCAACAAATTGGTGTTCTTGATTTCGTCTTATTTTGGCCTCTAGAATCCTCTATTAAAATTTTTCCCAGGGGTGGCCGAACTCCCTGTATAATAAAGAAACAATTTATGGTTCGAAGAGCACTACATCTGTAGGCCTTTAAATTTTTTTTAGATGCAGCTGTGCATATGCAATTAACAATTGCATCATTTCTTTAAATAGAAATGCATATCTTTTGTACACAGATCGATTCTTCTGTTCATTCTACGTAAAAAATAATTAGGGTACCATGGCAAAAAAATTATTAGATCTCAAGATACTTTCAAAAAATGTCTTTATTGAAGAAGATACTCAAACACTTTATGACTATGTTGTAAAGGTAAACACCTTTTCGACATTGTTATCATAACAGAAACTCATTTGTACGAGTAAGCATTTCATCATTCAATATCGTAACTCGAGTACGAAAACTAAGAATTTGAAAAAGTGTAACTGTATTTCACTAAATACAAGAAAATGTATTATAACGAAGTTATGACTTGAAACAATTGCGTGGGCCACCCTGTATGGCGCATGTTCCCCGTTTTGCGTACGCCACTCAATGAGTATGTACCTGGTCCTTCAACAATCCAAATTTACGATTCCACTCTCGTTCCTGCGTACCCCATCTGTTGGTAAAGTATTGCGCATAAAAATACCTCTGAAATACGGAATACGCATACGCTTTGCCAGTTGCTGCAGTTGTACGTTTGTGGTTACACCTTCAGGGATTTTAATTTTGACTTTTTTTTCCTCTTTGAGACTCCTCGCCCGCGTTTGGGCGGCGCGATATAAAGTCCGTGACCTTCCATGGCGAGATTATGACGTTTCATTTCTTCCAGCTGACGTTGCATTGCCTTCTTATCGTTCACGACCTTCGCGACTCCTGCCACCCCTTCGACCAATGAGCCGATAACCCCCAATAATGGCAAAATCGGTAGGATACCGCCACGTTTCGCCGTTAGAAGTATTTGCTTCTTCGTGGCACTCTTTTTTTCTTTTTCAAACTCACACCGAATTTTGTCTTGTAGCAGCAGCCTTTTCCGCGAGACTGGAATTTCTCGCGGTAATGCGTTCTCGCGCTTTCGCTGCTAGGATGTTGTCAGCCACGTGTCGTTTTACGAAATCGTTATTCTGCGAATACACTATATCATGCTCGCAGCACGCGGCGTCCAGCGGATTGATACCTTAATCGCCTCGCGAGGCGATATACAGGGTGTTCGGTCACCCCTGGGAAAAATCTTAATGGGAGATTCTAAGGCCAAAATAAGACGAAAATCAAGAATATCAATTTCTTGACTGAGGCTTCATTAAAAAGTTATTAACAATTCAATTCAAAAATTTCAAATCGTTTTGGAAAAATTATTTTCGGTTGCGGGGGTCAATTACAATCATTTTTGGTGAATACACATACTTCCGAAATGCTACCCACTTTCGAGAAAAGAATTCGAGTAAGTGCTGAAAGTATTGGGTGAAAAAAAAGACTTTCGAATCGTCTTGGAAAAACTAGTTTTAGTTGCAGGGGTCAATTGCAAGCATTTTTGGTCAACAGATATACCCCTGAAATCCTATTCAGTTTCGAGAAAAAAATTCGAGTAAGTGCTGAAAGTTTTGGGTAAAAAAAAAGACTTTCGAAACGTCTTGGAAAAATTATTTTTAGTTGCAGGGGTCAATTGCAAGCATTTTTGGTCATTACACATACCGCCGAAATCCTACTCAGTTTCGAGAAAAAAATTCCTTACCGAAAATCTAATTTGAGGCCAAAAATGGTTCCCCAACATTTCATGCAAATCTTTAAAACGTCATAACTCCTGAACGGATTGGACGATTTTAATGTTTAAAAAAGCAAACTACGCGTATTTAGATGAAGAATATGTAGAAATTGCAAAAATATTCGGAAAGTTGATCCTTGACCCCGTAAACTGAGAAAAACCCAATAAAAATGGTCCAATTTTCGTTGACGCCGGCGTGCATCACCGGTGGGTCACGCGTGTCTGTTCCGTGGGGCGGCGTGCATCACCGTGGGTCACACTTGTATTTCACAAAATAGGTGGTACAAAATAGGTTTATTTTTCAATTCTCAACATTATAAACAGACATTGAACATTAAAAACATAACTATCAAATATTATAAACACAACAATTCAATATTATAAACATATGTGTGATTTTTCTACAAAGGCAGAGGTACTGACGTTGCCAAATTACTTTAGGTGGGCTATGAAGGCGTTGGCGCTATGAACGTTTTTTATAGAAAAATGTTTACAGAATTGTCCCGTCAGGTTTACTTAACATTTGCAGGTATATGCAAATTGATCTTGGAAACTATAGCAATACAATGTATTAGTTGAAGTCTACGGAATTCACTGAATCCAACAGGAGTCGTATAGCTTTCGTAGTTTTGTTATAAATTGAGGTCAAAGTTGAAAGATTTTCAACGCGCTGAAACAGCGTAATCTGTGGCTGCGCCGCCCTACAGAACAGAACGTGAATTCGGGCGCCGCCTCTCAGAGAAAACTCTGAATATCGGCGCCGGCGTCAACGTGTTAAACAATTTCAAATCATTCTGAAAAAATTATTTTCGGTTGCGGGGGTCAATTACAATCATTTTTGGTGAATACACATACTTCCGAAATCCTATCCACTTTCAAGAAAAAAAATCGGGTAGGTGTTGAAATTTTTCGACAGAAAAAAAAGTTTCAAATCGTTCTGGGAAAATTATTTTTGGTTGCGGGGGTCAATTACAGTCACTTTTGGTGAATACACATACCCCTGAAATCCTACGCAGTTTCGAGAAAAAAATTCCTTACCGAAAATCTAATTAGGTGCCTAAATTTTTCGACGAAAAAAAAAATTTCAAATAGTTCTGGAAAAATTATTTTCGGTTGCGGGGGTCAATTATAATCATTCTTGGTAAATACACATAACCCCGAAATCCTACCCATTTTCGAAAAAAAAATTCGAAAAGCTATGAAATTTTTCGACGGAAAAAAAAGTTTCAAATCGTTCTGGAAAAATTATTTTTGGTTGCGGGGGTCAATTACAGTCACTTTTGGTGAATACACATACCCCTGAAATCCTACGCAGTTTCGAGAAAAAAATTCCTTACCGAAAATCTAATTAGGTGCCCAAATTTTTCGACAAAAAAAAAAAATTTCAAATAGTTCTGGAAAAATTATTTTCGGTTGCGGGGGTCAATTACAATCATTTTTGGTAAATACACATAACCCCGAAATCCTACCCATTTTCGAAAAAAAAATTCGAAAAGGTATGAAATTTTTCGACAAAATTCAAAAATTTCAAATCGTTCTGGAAAAATTATTTTCGGTTACGGGGGTCAATTGCAATAATTTTTGGTGAATAAACATACCCTCTAAATACTGCGCACTTTCGAGAAAAAAATTCTTTACCGAAAATCTAATTAGGTGCCTTTTTTCGCCGAAAAAAAAAATTTCAAATAGTTCTGGAAAAATTATTTTTGGTTGCGGGGCTCAATTACAGTCACTTTTGGTGAATACACATACCTCCGAAATCCTACGCAGTTTCGAGAAAAAAATTCGAAAAGGTGTGAAATTTTTCGTCAGAATTCAAAAATTTTCATTCGTTCTGGAAAAATTATTTTCGATTGCGGGGGTCAATTACAAGCATTTTTGGTGAATAGACATACCCTCTAAATGCTGTGTCGAGAAAAAAATTTAGTACGGGCAGAACTTTAAACATTAATAACTTTTTAACAAAGCCTCCATCAACAAATTGATATTCCTGATTTTCGTCTTATTTTAGCCTCTAGAATCTCCCATTAAAATTTTTCCCAGAGGTGACCGAACACCCTGTATATGCTATCGGTCGCGTGGCTACGTTCCGCTGTATTCAAATACATTTGACTTATTTTTACATTCGACATTAAAACGAAAATTGTTGATAACCGGAATTACGAAAAAGACAAAAATCTGGTACTTGATCGTTTATCAATGAGAGATGCATGTTTCATGATTCTAACCTGATAAACAGATGAATTAACATCTTGTGTGCAGCCAATAATAGTCGCCTCATCATGAAACGTCCTAGCAAAGAAACATAAGTGTCTTCTTAACAAGTTACTTTTCCTCAACATCGTTTATTGACTTTCAACTTTTTCGAGCACGCACTACTTTTCACGTGATGCACTCTCACGACTCACAATTCACTTATTTCAAAAGAGAGTTTCTTCATACATTTTATCACATTTTATAAAAAAAGTCAGAACGCAGATACATTGATAACAATATTTCTCTTACACTCTAGTGACAAAAATAATTAACTATACGTTTCATTGTTTCTTCGAAAAATTATATTTGAATTAATAAATTTAAATTAAATATATATAGAAGTAATACTATTATTGTTAAGGTCGATTTAAATCAGAAATCAATCTAAGGATGTTCATTCTTATAATGGAATATTTCAATAATACATATACCTCGTCTGTACTAATATGTTATATGTGTCAGAATTCATTTTTAAAATAATAATGTAATTTTTGTATAAATAATAATACATTCATTAGATCGATTATGTACTATAAACTTTAAATTTCGTGAAACCATTTATTAGAATGACAGGACATTAGTATTTCTTAACGATTCGTGTAACCTGTCATGTATAAATTACATATATCGATGTTCATTTTTAAACACATGCTAGTTCATATTTAACGAATAATACTTTAATTCTTAGATTTAATAACAGATTCTAAGCTTTAAATATCCCAAAGTTATTAACACATCTTTATTTATAACGAATCGCGTGACTTGTTGCATATAGGTTAAACGAGTTCAGGTTAGATGTTCACATGTTCAGACAAACGACAGACTTCTACTTCTACTATAGAAGCTTGTAAGGAGAAGGGGATTCGTTTTGTGTGCGGTATTCACTGGTATTCCCCTTAAACGGCAGAAATTAATGCCTTCTGACGTTCTAGAATTGTTTAATAGACAATTTGTTTACTATTAAGGTTATTCAGCATCAATTTACGTTATTTATGACGGAAAATGTATCGCGCGAGAACATGGAGCAATTCGAGGTAACATATCTTTGACTATTCAAAATTTTCATTCCTGTAACTATTGCCGATTACAAGAGGTTATAATAATCAGAATTATTAGAAAATTACACATGTCTACGTTTTAACAGAATCCCGACCATGTGCCCCTTGAAAAACTCAAGCTAAAAGTCAGAACTGATGGTGTTGTTGAGAATATCAATGCTTTGGTATGTTTATTTATGAAAATGTTAGTTAACATTGCATGAATTATTATTCTTATTCTTTAATAATAACTCTCAATTGTTTTCCACTATTTAATAATACTCTATAATGAATTTATCCGTGGCTTCGTTCTTGTAAAATTACTGATTTCTAAACTATGAATATAATACAAAGTGTCATTGCCAATTTACTTTTAGGATAAAAGGTGGGCAGATGATCATTATTTTTTGAATTACGAAGCTCCTAAACTGTATAACGAAGATGGATCTGAAATTATGGGGGCTAAAGAGCATTGGATAGAAATTGTCAAATATATGATTGATGATTTAAAATGGTTACTTAGTCTTCCACAGTACAGGTAAGCCCATAACAGCCTAAAACAATATTAATTTGCAATGGTAAAAATATTGTATGTTCGTATATATCTTCATTGTTTTTTGTATTATTATATGTATGTATTATTATGCATTGTTTATTTAGGTTCTGGTCGAACATTGTATACAATACCTCGATAATAAATTCGTTGGTATCTTTTTTACAAGAAACACCACCATTTTATGCTTTAGAAAGTTTTCCAAACTGTCCAGAAATGTTGAAACTTCTAGAAACTCTTCGTCGCTATGTACTTGTGGTTTTCTCACGTTTTGTTACAAACAAGGAAAGCACTGGAGAATACATCAGCCGTGAATTTCTTGGAAACTTATTGTATGAAAACTACATATTTACGATACCAATTATCTTTGATCTCTGTCAACTTTATGGCAGAGAAAATGGAAAAGTAATGGAGAAAATTTTAAATTGTTTATTTACATTAGAGCCACGGTACAATAATGATCTTCAAAAAGCTGTTCCTTGTCTTATAGAGGTGATGCATTCATACATAAAAAATAAATGTTATCTCAAAAAATGTAACTGAATATAAGTATTGTTAGTATAGGCTCTTGAAAATGTTGAAATAAAATTCACTGGTTGTTATGTTTGCAATGCCAATGAAGCAGTCTCACTACCGAAACAGGGTACTAGTTCCACGGAACTTACATTATTTAATTTAGAGGATATGATATTATATGTGTTAGATATATCATCAACGATTGCTGTGTTTTTAACAAATTACCCTCCTGCAGTGAGTACATTTCATAGAGAGGATTTTATGAATAAGTAAGTATATCTACTTATAACTTCATTTATGCAAACTATTTTTGATAATTTCTTTTCTTATTCACTAATTAATTAGAATTGTTTCGATATATGAGAGCACAATACCTGAAATGTATAAAAAATTAGATAAATTAGGAAATAACGACGCAAACATACCAAAATATATGGAACTGAAGCATAGATTGGATGTGATAAGGGTTGAAATTTTACACCTTTTTCGCACTATACTGTACGAACCCATACAAAGTGTTCAGGAAAATTTGTAAGTTCATGTATACTCAAATAATAAAAGTCTATCATTTATTATAATCATAACAAACGCTATTATGAAATTACGTTTAGAAATACAATGACAGAAGCAGGGATAAAGGAACGTGTGGAAGAATACCTTACATTTTTAACCAGTGCCATTTCTGAGAAAGAATTTATTACAGATTACGATCAGTTTTATCCAGTTACAACGGATCTCGGAATACTGTCGAGTATTTGTCCTGAAGTGTATCCTTTTTAACTTAACATAATTGAAATTGTTACAATTAAAAAATTAGTACACAGTCAGTTCTACAATACTTAACAAATATTCAGTGATACGTTAAAATGTAGTTACATAGTCGACTCAATATGTGCAATTGTTGAAAACCCCAATGCTCCATTTACTGCTTATTCGAATAATTTAGCTGTAAGTAAAAAATTTATAAACAATACTGTTGTTTTTTCGTTTGTATCTAATATCATTTTCCCATAGGAAAGTATTGCTGGTCCTAGTGGTATCCAAAATCAATTAGTAGCACCTAGAGATAATATAAGTCTTTCGAATGAAAAAGAAATAATGAAGGACCCTGTTATATTGGACTCTCTTATTTCTGAAGTTAAAGATATTTTCTTTGATCTAAACGAACATTTCATACAGGTAACAGTTGTAACGTGAGTACGAATTTGCGTTACCAAAATATATTTAATAAAATTGTTCATTGTATAGTTATGTTTGGATCATTACAAATATGATACTGCGTCTGTGATAAACGCTGTATTAGAAGATACATTGCCACCCCATTTGAAAGAATTGAAAGATTTGAAAGACTTAAAACCAGCAATAAACGATACACCGCCAGATTACACGGTACACGAACTTCGTTTTTATCATTATTGCAAATAACAATTTCTTATTAGACATTGTAAATATTATATATCATTCTTATAGGAGGTGTCAATCAACGAAGATCTAGCTCTGAACATTGGAGAATTGAACACGCTCAGTGACGACGACGACGATATTAACAATATTAAACCCCATGAAATTGTCGAAGTACCCAAAGACTACATAGTGAAAAAGTAAGTTTTTAAAGAGTAGAGTAATTCATTTTTACTTGTACACATAACATACCAAAATAATATTTATTTAGAAACAACAACTATACTTAATAATATTCATAAACTTATTACAGTTATAGCCTTGTAATAGATGATTACGAGGATGAATACGATGACGCATATGATAGTAGAGATGTACGCGGCGTTGCACGCGACGATTCCGTCGATATAGATTCGAGACCCTTCACGACACCAAGAGTTTGTATTTTCGTTTAATTTGAAAAATCGACACATTTAGTTACACGAAAATTGCGTAAACGATTTATTTTATTGTAGGTGCTCCTTGCTATGCAAAAGACCGAAACTGTTGATGAATCGGAATCTGAGGACGAAGATGTAGGAGCAGAACAGAACGGTAAAGATCATTTTATACAGAACCCAGCTGAACAACGAAGGCAACAAGCTCATCGAGGCGGAAGGACTTCAAATGTGGTCGGTAAGTTATATAAGTTGTATTTATTACAACGCATTAATAATTGCATATCTTTTCTGTAATTCACAGGACCAGAGTTGGGCAAATTTTCACGAATAACAAATAAAAATTCCAAATTTATTCGTAACTTAGTTTTTGCCCGCGGATTCTAATTTACAAATGAATCTAAAATTGGCTCCTCTTCAGTTATTGGGATAATAAAGAATGGAGGGTGTAGACAAGCAGAGTGCAAAGTAAAATAGTATCCGCCTCGTTTCTTGAACGCCACTTGTTTACATGGCATGGTGTTACAAAATAAAAACTGGTCTAACTCTAATCTATTTATGCGAGCAGTCTATATCAGTGGATTAAGTTAAATTTTGTAAATGGATCAGAGTATCAATATATTTTTGTTAATATCTCGGAAAGTATAAGTTTCTGGCACGTCTAACCGGTCTTATTGTAATTCTTGAGACGTAATCTTTTAATCAAGACCCCCTTTCTCATTGTCTCAGTAACTAAAGTTGTGCCGTGAAATTTGCCTAACTCTGCGCAAGTAAAACATCGAACACATCTTGTCGCGTCTTTTTTCGTGCGTAGGTAAACCCAAAGGTCAAGGGCAAGAGAAGGATATCTTATATAATAGACAACAGAAAAATACCCATAAATCAACACGTGCTAATCACAATCGACGCTCTGGTGCGCAATACAAACGAAACCAAGGAATGGTTCCATCTTAAATTTACTTATACTTTTACAATATTAATGTAAATATTGCCATGTGATAAATACATTCGTACCTACGATAACTCCACGGCATTCAATACCTTCGATATTTGAATTTGTTACAAAACTACTAACGATTTTCAGTGATCTTTAACAATTGTAAGAGCTCTTATTTTGTTTATTTGATTAGCCACTAATTGTTGATATTCTTCCTCGGGTATCATTGCACTAGACGGCGATCCCGAAACGTTTGGAATAGGCATTAAGTGTGTGAATAATTTTGTCGTGCTTCCATAATAATCTAACTGTACCATGATTAAAGCATGTATGCTAGGCTTAATGTATTCTAATCTCTTGTCTAAGAATGAAGGTAATTCGACAAGTAATTGACTATGTACGGTCTTCAAATCCTTTGCAGCCGCTTCTTCTGCTTTGCGTTCTCTTTCCACTTTTGCTATATGACTAGCCATTTTATCTTTTTTTTCTTGCAACTTTTTAAGACGATTATAACTGTATTTCCAAGTAGTTACTAATTCTTCCCGTTTAGCTATCGCTGCAGCTATTAGAGCAAATTCGTCTCGTAATTTTTTTAAAGGTTCTATAAAGGTTTTTTGGCAAAGAGTTGCCATTTCTTGTACCGTTTTTCCAACCTATCAAATGGCACAAGGATTTTTATGTCGCTAAATATTAAAGACTAGTAATTTCTAAATGTACCTGGGTAGTAACAGAGTGATAATCTTCCACTATTTTTCTAAATTCATCGTTCAGATGCACCAGACCACAAGTTGTCAGATTAAACGTTAGTCTTTGGTCTGCACGATCCAAGTTTACTACAGCTTCTATGTACTTTTTCATTTCTTTCGTAAGTTTTCTAATTGTATCTTCGACACTTAAAAAAATAATGTCTTAAGTATAAGACAGTCAACTTTTTAATATAGAAAGTTCGTTAATGCTTTGAAAAATTGCTTATATGTTAAATTTAAAAGCACAACAATAACAAATAATACGTACTAAATAAGTCTTTGAACTGCAACGTCAAGCTCTCTATCCTCTGCAGAAGATAACAGAGGTGGTGCTGATGTGGGTCTTTGTTTTAAATGATTCTTCTTTAAAGGATTCCTGTATACATCGAAATAATGTTTATAAAGATGATGGTCTTAACCTCTCTAAATTAATTAGTAATTGTGGACAACTAGTTTACTCACCACGTCATATTGTACCTTAATTTTTAGTATTTTCATAATCTTTTATGTCTATTTTTGTAATCAATGTATGTATATAAATAATTTGTCACGATTATTAAATGACGCCCTTCGAAACTGTTATCAATGTTATCACTGTTTAATAAACTGATTCACATACTTCCACCTCTTAGTGCACTGGTCTTCTCATTCTTTTTGGACGAATGTAAATATGTTTCACAAATTTCGCTATATCAGCACGTTCGAAACATTTAAATCTAACGCAAGGTTTTCTAACCTATAGTGATTTTATCACTAGTTGATTCTTACGAACCAGATTACATTTCCGAAACATTGCTATAGTCAATCAAATTTTGTACATCTTCGTTAAGGAGAGTGACATAAAATCAATATTTATTATTTCTTCTTTTTGTACAGGCATTAAACATACAGGAATTGAAACATTATTGATACAATAAATTTCAATATATCTTAAATTATCTTAAAAGCTGATGCAAATATAAATGAAACTTAATGATCTATTATAATTAATTCGTCTATGCCCCAATCTTCATAACTGTTGTCTGGTAAATAGCGCCTGATCACAATTGGTATTTTCCTTTGCTTTAATTCTTTCATTGCAATTTGCAGTGGATCTGTTTCTCCTTCTAATTCTACCATTACCGGAGCACACATAGCTATCTGTAATGCCCTTGTCCCTAAAACCCTTGCCCGCTCATATCTGCAAATATATAATACAAACATAAGTTAATTAATGTAAAACTTCAACTAATTAATCTGGCTCTTACAAAGCCACGAAAATTAGTAAGGTCATCGATAAAGTAAACAATTATTATGTTCTTTGATCAGATTATTCAATTCTGTTATTTCAAAAGGATTTCTTTTTGATAAAATTTCAAAGTTACATACTTTGTCATATATCTTGTTGTAATCCGTTTTGATCTTTGCACACCACCAGTAGCTTCGCCAGCTGCTAGTAATTCAATATTTTCTCCATCCTCTTCTTGTGGTTCCAATTCTATATTGTCATCATCATCAACATCATCGAAATCATCCGCTACCCTTTATATTATACAATTTCAGTGTTTTTAAATTATTCAAGTCTATAATATTCTTAGGTTACGATCAGTATGCACACGAAAGTATATCATTAGAATCAACCAATACAATTTATACAAAAATATAACGAGTCTCTATCCAGTAATATACACTTACAATATAATTTGAATGAATCTTTATTATAAAACAAATAAATATTCTGAATAGTAGATATATATATATAATTTTCAAAATTTATGATCAATTAAACAAGTTACTTACTCATCTCCATCAAAATCATCGTCTGCCATTTTTTCAAACTTGAAAAAACTTTATCGACGTGCTACAAGATTAAATGTATTCAATTTTATACTAATTCAGCGTGATCAACGATACTTTCAATCACAGATGCCAGATTCAGCACCCGGTGCCCTACTCACGCATGCCAGATCACGCGTACGTGAGCTCGTAGAGTTTCGGAAAGTCGACAAAGGCAAAATGACGCATGCCCTCTTTCTCGATTCTCCGAAGTTGCCCGAAGTAGTTTCGGACCGCCTCGTGGGAGTCGACAGAGAAAGGCTCACAATTGTCTTCTCGCTCTTAACAACTGAAATCCGACCTCACGTCAACGGCATACGATTCGGAATCTCGACTGCCCAGGTATTTTTACTTGCCTTTCCTAGAGTTCATTACTGAACTCAGCAAATTACTCCTGATTTCTATTTGCCTCTGATGACCTCTGATGACCAGTGCTGACAAAAGTACAAAACTCCCGACAACTTTTTACACCATACAGCCACTGTTACTGACTGCTCCTGATTACTGCTTGCCACTGCTGGACTCTGCTGACCATCGCTTATATTTATGACAACCTATAATGATTACTACTGACTTCTGCTAACCTCTGTAGGTCTTTGCTGATCTCTGACAGCGTGTGCTTGTCTCTGCTGAGCTTTCCTGGCCTCTGCCGAACGCTACTGAACACTGCAGGTATTTCTGATAATGTATAACGATTAATACTTACCACTGCATACCCCTACAAGTCTCTGCTTGCCTTTGCAGGTTCGTGCTTGCCTGTGCATGCCTTTGCTGACATCTGCTGAACACTGCTGACCACCCCTGATGCTTCTGACATCGTATAACAATTACTACATGCTACTGTTCACCCCTGCTGATCTCTGCTTGCCACTGTATGCCTCTGCTCGTCTCTGCCGACCGCTACTGACCACCTCTGATGCTTCTGACAACATATAACGCTTACTACTTGCTACTATTCGCCCCTGGTGATCTCTGCTTACCACTGCTGGCCTCTGCTGACCATCGTTTATATTTCTGACAACGTTTCACGATTACTACTGACTTCTGCTAACCTTTGTAGGTCTTTGCTGATCTCTGTCAGCGTGTGCTTGTCTCTGCTGAGCTTTCCTGGCCTCTGCCGAACGCTACTGACCACTGCAGGTATTTCTGATAATGTATAACGATTAATACTTACCACTGCATACCCCTACAAGTCTCTGCTTGCCTTTGCAGGTTCCTGCTTGCCTGTGCATGCCTTTGCTGACCTCTGCTGAACACTGCTGACCACCCCTGATGCTTCTGACATCGTATAACAATTACTACATGCTACTGTTCACCCCTGCTGATCTCTGCTTGCCACTGCATGCCTCTGCTGGCGGCTGCTGACCACTGCTGACTACCGTTTATATTTCTGGCAACATACAACGATCACTACTGGCTACTGCCACCCTCTGCTGATCTCTGCCAACATCTCCCGACGTCAGCTGACCATCGCTGACCACTGCTGACCGTTGCTGACAAATTGGGGTCACGATGTAATATAACATGATATGTTTATATGTATTAAAGTGTTGTATAATGTAAATCTATGGCAATAAATGATATAATTTCAAACAATTCTATGTGTTCTCATCATTTTTACCCTTCTTTTCCTATCGAAATCATTCCCTTAGTTATAAGACATTCCGAATCTTTTAAAATTTTCCAAGTTCCCCGGAAAGATTTCAAATTTACCGCTGCCAGGAATTTTTGTGAATTGCTGGAAATGACGTCATTTCTAAGAATTCCTGAAAATTCTCGTATCCCTGAAACTTCTCGGAATCCCTGAAATTTCCAAGAAGTTTCAGGCAACGGCAAAAATTCCGTCCTGAATTTTTCGGCAAAATTTTAAAGAGCTGTTACGTAATATTACGTAATATTACATAATGTTACGTAATATTACGTAATTTTTGCTGAAAAATTCCGGCCGCGAGAAATTTTGAAGTGCTATTACGTAATATTACGTAATATTACATAATGTTACGTAATATTACGTAATTTTTGCCGAAAAAATCCGCCTGGGTAAAATTTTAAAGAGCTATTACGTAATGTTACATAATATTACATAATATTACGTAATAGCTTTTTAAATTTTTGACGAAAAATTCAGGCCAGAATTTTAGCTGCTACCTGAAACTTCTTGGAAATTTCAGGGATTCCGAGAAGTTTCAGGGACGCCGGTAAGTTTCAGGGACCCGAGAATTTTCAGGAATTCTTAGAAATGACGTCATTTCCAGGAATGCGCAGACATTCCTGGCGGCGGGAAATTTGTAGAGGGAAAGGGGGGTAACAAATGATGAGAATACATAGAATTCTTTGAAATTATATCATTTATTGCCATAGATTTACATTATACAAAACTTTAATACATATGAACATATCATGTTATATTACATCTGTCACAAGTTGTCAGCAACGGTCAGCAGTGGTCAGCGATGGTCAGCTGACGTCGGGAGATGATGGCAGAGGTCAGCAGAGGCTGGCAGTAGCCAGTAGTAATCGTTGTACGTTGCCAGAAATATAAGCGGTGGACAGCAGTGGTCAGCAGCGGTCAGCAGAGGCCAACGGAGGCCAGCAGAGGCCAACGGAGGCCAGCAGAGGCATGCAGAGACAAGTAGAGTTCAGCAGGAGCAAGCAATAACAAGTAGTAATCGTTATACGTTGTGGAATGCATCAGGGGTGGTCAGTTGTGGTCCGCAGAGGCTAGCAGTGGCAAGCAGTGGCAAACAGAGTCCAGCAGGGGCAGACAGTAGCAAGTTGTAATCGTTATACGTTGTCAGAAGTAACAGGAGTGGTCAGCAGTGTTCAGCAGAGGTCAGCAAAGGCATGCACAGGCAAGCAGGAACCTGAAAAGGCAAGCAGAGACTTGTAGGGGTATGCAGTGGTAAGTATTAATGGTTATACATTATCAGAAATACCTGCAGTGGTCAGTAGCGTTCGGCAGAGGCCAGGAAAGCTCAGCAGAGACAAGCACACGCTGACAGAGATCAGCAAAGACCTACAAAGGTTAGCAGAAGTCAGTAGCAATCGTTATACGTTGTCAGAAATATAAACGATGGTCAGCAGAGGCCAGCAGTGGTAAGCAGAGATCACCAGGGGCGAATAGTAGCAAGTAGTAAGAGTTATATGTTGTCAGAAGCATCAGAGGTGGTCAGTAGCGGTCGGCAGAGACGAGCAGAGGCATGCAGTGGCAAGCAGAGATCAGCAGGGGCGAACAGTAGCATGT
This sequence comes from Colletes latitarsis, assembly GCF_051014445.1. Lineage (NCBI taxonomy): Eukaryota > Metazoa > Arthropoda > Insecta > Hymenoptera > Colletidae > Colletes > Colletes latitarsis. The sequence goes on along the minus strand of NC_135141.1, from coordinate 16,355,419 downwards.
AGTAATTATTATACAATGTCAGAAGCATCAGGGGTGATCAGCAGTGTTCAGCAGAGGCCAGCAAAGGCATGCACAGGCAAGCAGAAACCTGCAATGGCATGCAGTAGTAAGTATTAATCGTTATACATTATCAGAAATACCTGCAGTGGTCAGTAGCGTTCGGCAGAGGCCAGGAAAGCTCAGCAGAGACAAGCACACGCTGACAGAGATCAGCAAAGACCTACAAAGGTTAGCAGAAGTCAGTAGCAATCGTTATACGTTGTCAGAAATATAAACGATGGTCAGCAGAGGCCAGCAGTGGTAAGCAGAGATCACCAGGGGCGAATAGTAGCAAGTAGTAAGAGTTATATGTTGTCAGAAGCATCAGAGGTGGTCAGTAGCGGTCGGCAGAGACGAGCAGAGGCATACAGTGGCAAGCAGAGATCAGCAGGGGTGAACAGTAGCATGTAGTAATTGTTATACGAAGTCAGAAGCATCAGGGGTGGTCAGCAGTGTTCAGCAGAGGTCAGTAAAGGCATGCACAGGCAAGCAGGAACCTGCAAAGGCAAGCAGAGACTTGTAGGGGTATGCAGTGGTAAGTATTAATCGTTATACATTATCAGAAATACCTGCAGTGGTCAGTAGCGTTCGGCAGAGGCCAGGAAAGCTCAGCAGAGACAAGCACACGCTGACAGAGATCAGCAAAGACCTACAAAGGTTAGCAGAAGTCAGTAGTAATCGTTATACGTTGTCAGAAATATAAACGATGGTCAGCAGAGGCCAGCAGTGGTAAGCAGAGATCACCAGGGGCGAATAGTAGCAAGTAGTAATTATTATACAATGTCAGAAGCATCAGCAGTGTTCAGCAGAGGCCAGCAAAGGCATGCACAGGCAAGCAGGAACCTGCAAAGGCAAGCAGAGGTTTGTAGGGGCATGCAGTAGTAAGTATTAATCGTTATACATTATCAGAAATACCTGCAGTGGTCAGTATCGTTCGGCAGAGGCCAGGAAAGCTCAGCAGAGACAAGCACACGCTGACAGAGCTCAGCAAATACCTACAAAGGTTAGCAGAAGTCAGTAGCAATCGTTATACGTTGTCAGAAATATAAACGATGGTCAGCAGAGGCCAGCAGTGGTAAGCAGAGATCACCAGGGGCGAATAGTAGCAAGTAGTAATTATTATACAATGTCAGAAGCATCAGAGGTGGTCAGTAGCGGTCGGCAGAGACGAGCAGAGGCATGCAGTGGCAAGCAGAGATCAGCAGGGGCGAACAGTAGCATGTAGTAATTATTATACAATGTCACAAGCATCAGGGGTGATCAGCAGTGTTCAGCAGAGGCCAGCAAAGGCATGCACAGGCAAGCAGGAACCTGCAAAGGCAAGCAGAGACTTGTAGGGGTATGCAGTGGTAAGTATTAATCGTTATACATTATCAGAAATACCTGCAGTGGTCAGTATCGTTCGGCAGAGGCCAGGAAAGCTCAGCAGAGACAAGCACACGCTGTCAGAGATCAGCAAAGACCTACAGAGGTTAGCAGAAGTCAGTAGTAATCGTTATAGGTTGTCATAAATATAAGCGATGGTCAGCAGAGGCAAGCAGTAATCAGGAGCAGTCAGTAACAGTGGCTGTATGGTGTAAAAAGTTGTCGGGAGTTCCGTACTTTTGTCAGCACTGGTCATCAGAGGTCATTCGAGGCAAATAGAAACCGGGATTAATTTGTAGAATTTAGTAATGAATTCTAGAAAAGGCAAGTAAAAATACCTGGGCAGTCGAGATTCCGAATCGTATGCCGTTGACGTGAGGTCGGATTTCAGTTGTTAAGAGCGAGAAGGCAAATGTGAGCCTTTCTCTCTCTCGTCCCACGAGGCGGTCCGAAATTACTTCGGGCAGCTTCGGAATAATCGAGAAAGAGGGCATGTGTCAGTTTGCCTTTGTCGACTTTCCGAAACTCTACGAGCTCACGTACGCGTGATCTGATATTGGGTGAGAGAGCACCTTCGGTGCCTCGGCACCTCTGCTTTCAATGGTTATGTATATGATAACACTCGTACCAACTGACACTACATTTGATATAAAATTCCTTATGAAAGATACTAAGTTCAAAGGGAATTTTCAATCGGCTACAATTAATGGAGGCTTTAGAGATTTAGGTCATAGAAGCACTCTTCTCTAAACTAAATAATTACCAAAATATACAATTTAAAAAAATTTCATCAAAAAAGAGTATAACTACACTTTTTAGGAGCTTTATTCTATTTGAAAAAAAGTGTGTCAGGGAAGTAGATCTTATACCTGACAACTTTCTTTTCTACAACATTTTTTACCTTTAATCAAAAAAATATAAACCGATACAGTTGAGACTCACTTTGTAAGTGTTTCTTATAATCATTTGAATCGAACATTGTGTTTGAATTAATTTCATTATTAAAAAAAGATGGATTTTAAAATAAGAAAATATTAGAGTTTCTTTTTTCGATAAAAAATTCTTCTTTTATTCTGTATTTTCGATAAATTATGAATTTAGGAAGCAAAAAGTAAAACTATTATTATACATGACAAATAATTATACAAAAAAAAATTATGTTTTTACGTTTATAAAAATTCTTACTAACTGCTTACTAATTTTTAAATTAAAATCTGATGTTTCGATGTTTAATGAAGTTTTTCATCGTTTAGTTATGTTTCTCAAGTTTATAGGATGAACGTTATTAAACTGTGACAACTTTAATCGATAATTCATAATAATCACATTACAATGTAACTTACGTAACGTTATCGACAACCTCGGAATGGTGTTAATTGCGAAATAAGAAGAGCAAACTACCGATCGAATTTTTGCAGTTGTTTAGCACCGAATGCAAAACACGTGACGCAGATTAGAATCGTCACATCTGCATTTAATGTTTCAAAATACGGTTCGATTACGAACACCTCTATTTAGATTAAAGCACAGTACGTGCAAAAATGCCAAGGGCACAGGTGTACTGTTACTATTCTTGCATTATTATTCAAAATATTTATATAATATTATTATTCTTTCAACAATTAGATTTTCCTATACTTATTATAAAATCCCAATTAATTTTTTCAGATTCCTTCTAAACCGACGTGTAATAAATTTCCATTTATTTTTAAAAATTTTAGACAAGAATTTGTATTTATTTGTAACGAATTTATGGTTGCTAATTGGCGAATATGTTACATCATACGATATTAAAGCAACAGTGATTTTTGGTTAAATATGACCAATACTTGGGAATATTCGATTGGAAATCTGACATTTTCTTTATTTGACACAAAGTCATGATTGTTGATCTTTACCTATTAAGAAATTTCTAACAAGATGAAATCAATACTACATTCTCTGGCCATCGGATTGAGACTATTGGTTACTTTCGACAGTTTTTTAGTGAAACTGCAATAGCAAGGATTACTTATTATGAAGATGTTGCAAACATACGCACTAATAATTCGCGTGTACAGTTTAATTTTGTTTGCAAAATAGTGAATAAATTTCCAATTTCTTTTCACTCGAGGAATATGTATATTACGCTTGTCTCATTGTTTTGAGACACCCTGTACAGGGGCGGATGACAATTGCTCACTGCAACTAATTGTTATCCTAAAGAAAGTTAAAAACTCTGGCTCGATTAACTCTTTGGGGCATGCTGGGATTAAAAGAGTCCCATCTTTTTGATGCACCGTAATGCATGGTGGAACATTTTTAGTCCCACCACTTTAGTCGAAATATTGCAATTTATATTTCGTCTTATTTACGTAAAGCAGTTGGTAATATCTTCAACAAATGCTAGAAATGTATTCACTTGTGTTGGCAACATTCAACATGCCAATACAGGTTCATCAATTGTTGCAAGCGGAAAGTTTATTGCGACAATGTTTTATGTTTTTATATTACATGATGCCTTTATTGATAAAAATATACCAATTTTGTTAGTTTAAAACGCAATAAAATTTCTATGCAACATGGGTCTATTTTATTATCTGAAATCCTGTGCCGCAAAGAGTTAAGAAATAAAAATTGATTTACTGAATTTGCACGGAAACGGTAGGAAGGAATAGAAACAATTTGACCAATTATTTATTTTGATTTTGGAACATTTTCCAAACAGTTTCCCCTTTTTTGTCCAATTTCTATTAATATAATTATCTAATATACCAATCTTGTTTAATTTAAACCGCAATAAAATTTCTATGCAACATGGGTCCATTTTATTATCTGAAATCCTGTGCCGCAAAGAGTTAAGAAATAAAAATTGATTTACTGAATTTGCACGGAAACGCTAGGAAGGAATAGAAACAATTTGTCCAATTATTTATTTTGATTTTGGAACATTTTCCAAAAAGTTTCCCCTTTTTTGTCCAATTTCTATTAATATAATTATCTAATATACCAATCTTGTTTAATTTAAACCGCAATAAAATTTCTATGCAACATGGATCCATTTTATTATCTGAAATCCTGTGCCGCAAAGAGTTAAGAAATAAAAATTGATTTACTGAATTTACACGGAAATGTTAGGAAGGAATAGAAACAATTTGACCAATTATTTATTTTGATCTTGGAACATTTTCCAAAAAATTTCCCTTTTTTTGTCCAATTTTAAAAACTATACGATTCGTGACTACTATGATCGCGTGCGCGGGCACGCATACGTACGAAAGGGGCAAGGATGCTTTACTGCATCTCGTTTCTCTCTGTGTAGACACTTCTCCGCTCCGATTCCGTAACGGAGCGAAAGTAAAGGCAAGGCTTTCGTTCTCTCTATGACGGCCAAGCAATTATCGTTCCACCTGTGCGGTTGGATTTCATCTCCCGAAACACGTTCTCGTTTCAAGGCCAAGGACACACCGAAGTAGTAGAGGGAGGTCAGTGTTCGTCGTGTCGATCTTCCTCTGCATCGTCGGCGTGCTCCGCTATCGACAAGAAAAAAACAGAAATGAAAGCTGTAGCACCTCTCCATCTGCTAGTCATCGATCACTATTTCCTGCTCCTTACGCGTTATTATCCTGATTCCCTATTCGTTGTTTCCTATTCGTCGTCCTGTAACCTCTAATCCAGTGGCCTTAACCCCCTGTCGCACAATGACGGATCAGACTCGTCACAAGTTTCACAATTATGAGGCTCGTTCGTCATCGAGTCTTATAAATTAAAATATACAAATTTCTACATTCACGAGGTACTCGTAAAACAAATCTATTCTTTTTCGAGACCATTCTTATTACAGTAATTATACAGAGTGTTCGGCCATTTCTGGGAAAAATTTTAATGGGGGATTCTAGAGGCCAAAATAAGACGAAAATCAAGAATACCAATTTGTTGATAGAGGCTTCGTTAAAAAGTTATTAACAATTAAATTCAAAAATTTCAAATTGTTTTGGAAAAATTATTTTTCGTTGCGGGAGTCAATTACAATCATTTTTGGTGAATACACATATCCCTGAAATCTTACCCACTTTCGAGAAAAATATTCGAGTAAGTCCTCAAAGTTTTGGGTGAAAAAAAAGACTTTCGACTTCGTCTTGGAAAAATTATTTTTAGTTGCAGGGGTCAATTACAATCAATTTTGGTCATTACACATACTCTCGAAATCTTATCGACTTTCGAGAAAAAAATTCATTATCGAAAATATAATTTCTGGCCAGTAATCGTTCCCTGAAATTTCATGCAAATCTTTAAAATACCATAACTTCTGAACGGATTGAACGATTTTAATGTTTAAAAAAGCAAACTACGCGTATTTTAGTATAGAATATGTAGAAATTCAAAAAATATTCGAACAGCTGTTCCTTGATCCTCTAAAATGAGAAAAACCCTATAAAAATGGTCCAATTTTCAAATAGCCATAATTTCTACAATAGTGAATATATTTCAATGAAACTTTTTTCTAAAGTAGAGCTCATGGGTACCTACAAAAAAGTATTACACAACTTTTCCATAGGGCATCAAACAAAATTACTAAAAATGAAAAAGTAATTTTGAAGAAAAATCGACAGGGGGTAGGTGCCTAAATTTTTCGACGAAAAAAAAATTTTTAATTAATTCTAAAAAAATTATTTTCGGTTGCGGGGTCAATTACAATCATTTTTGGTGAATAGACATTCCCCCGAAATCCTACTCACTTTCTAGAAAAAAATTCGGAAAGGTGTAAAATTTTTCGTCGAAAAAAAAAAAAAATTTCAAATCGTTCTGAAAAAAATATTGTTAGCTGTGGGGGTCAATTATAGTCATTTTTGGTGAATAGACATACCCCCGAAATCCTACGCATTTTCGAGAAAAAAATTCAGAACGGGCATAACTTTAAACGTTAATAACTTTTTAACAAAGCCTCCATCAACAAATTGGTATTCTTCATTTTCGTCTTATTTTGGCCTCTAGAATCCTCCATTAAAATTTTTCCCAGGGTTGTCCGAACACCCTGTATATTATGTTGTTTTAAATCTTTTAAATTAAACCACAGTACTTTATTTAACGCGTTACTTTATTAAGTTAAATACGAATCGTTTTGTTCTCTGATTTTGGCCCATTTTTCAACTAGCTGTACAATACCCATATTTAAAAAAGAAGGTTCCTTATTTTTTAAGAACATATGGTGATTTTTTAGTTCTTCCAAGAATCTGAATTTTTTAGTGAAAGAAACAGATTGAAATTAGATGTGACAATATCGAGAGAATACGTTGGTTGGGATAGATACATAGAATGTCCCAGTCGAATTAATTAAGGGTTAAATGATCTTGATGGACGTAGCCTGAACTTTCGGAGAAATGGAAGTAAAACAAAGGCAAACGACTGGATAAGTGACTCGAAGCAAGTGCAATTTATCCCTTGTTTAGCTTAATTTATTTGTTTACTTTATCTAGTCGTTTCAATTGATCTCAAACTTATGTTAATGTAATTGAAAAATTAATGAAAACTATCCATAGACAGGGCAAAACAAACACCTAATAAGATTATTATTTTATGAAAAAGCGATGTTTTAATCAAAGTTTGGAAACTTTTGACACAACTCGAGTATATTAATACTTATCGAGGACTATCAATAATCTTTTGACACTGCTGAGTCACTCGCAATCCTCTTATTTATAGTTCTGAAATGCTTAAGAATCACCAGCTTCTAAAATAACAACACGTTCGAGTGAATGAATCATGTAGGAAGTTTCACCAGACGATTTAAAGTATGATTAATCTGTCGATCATCTTAATCCGCTTTAATATAAGGCGCACGTGTCGCAGGTTGGCCTCTGATCTCCGAAAAGACGCCGACAACGTAGAAACCGACCTATGACTCCGACAGCAAGGTCTCTTCGATTTAATATAACATTCACCGATGAAACATCGTCGCTTCCGGCTGTTAGCGAAGAATCACGCGGAGGTGTAAAAACGTCTGCGAAATTTCTAGCAGAAATATCACCAAATAAATTCAGAATTCGTGCATTCCTTTCATTCTACGGTTCGATGTAAATACTTTGAGTTTATTTTAGGGGGGTTGAAGTTAATGATCAATTGCAACTTAAAATCGAAATTAAGTAAATATTTACATGTTATTTCCCTGTGTAATGGAAATTATTAGAGTATCCGATGTAGACTTTTGTTAAACTTTTTGTTAACTTTGTTAGAAACATGTCTACAGTTCTCAAGGTTAGAATTTTTACCCTGCTCGTAAACGAAGAAAATTTAATATATTTTTCACGCAACTAAACTCCCCTATTTAGCTTCTTGGTAGGTGAGAAGAAATTAGAATAATTAATATTTTACTCTTCTTATACTCGTAGTTGGAAATCAATCTTCACCCTTCTTATACATAAGAAAAGATCAGAAAAGTCAATGCAAATATTTAGAGTTTTGTCATCCTGTTTCTACAAAAAAAAGAATTAGAGTATCGTTGAAAATCTTGTTAGACATTCATTTTCATCCTTCTTGTGCACAAGACAAGATTTGAATACTCACCCTAGTTGGACATTTACTTCCACCCTTCTTGCAGGCGAAGGTAAGCAGAATATTCAACCCAGATAAAAAGCTTATTTTCAGTCCCCCTTGTATATAAGAAAACATTGAAATACTAAATCTAGTTATACATCTATTTTTACCCTTCCTGTACGACCGAGTTAAGCACCTATCTCTCTTGAACATAAGAATAAATTAAAATTCATTCCCTTCGTAAATGAAGAAATATCGGAATATTTAAATCAGCTAAAAGTCCATTTTTACAAAATTACAATATTCACCACGATTAAACGTCTATTTTCACATCTTTCATTTGTCTGAGATATGGTTTCAACAAAATGGTGCCACACGCCACTATCTTTTTGGCTGATCACTTTATTGGGATCGAAGTTCAACGATAAGACTATTTCGAGAAATGCAACTGTCAACTGCCCACCAAGATCTTACGACTCGACGCCATTAGATTTTTCTTATGGTGCCACGTTAAGTCTCTCGTTTATTGACAATCTCGAAGCAAACATCATTCGTTTTATTGTGTCATACAGCTTGGTTTATGCGGCAAAGTTATCGAAAATTAGGTTTATCGCGGTGGTCATTTAAATAATATTGAATTCAATTCAATTCGAAATTCTTTTTTTCTCATTCCAAAAGGCTGTGCTAATATTTGAAAAGCAACAGTTGAAATTTTGAAACTCTCGAAAATTATGATGCTGTTATAATAATGAAAATAAAATAGCAGGCACATCAGATTAAAGAAATTCAGAAATTCATTTGTTCTCATTTGAAAAATCTGTGCTACTAATATTTGGAAATATTAGTTACGTTCCACAGTGTAGTAGTAACATCAGGCATGCCAGCAAAACAAAGACATTTAAAAAGTGAACAGTTTCGAAATTGCAGGTTTATAACTCGCGATACAAGTCTCGATCGTTTGACTCACCCCGTATACGCGTAAAGAATCCAGTATTTAACCTACTTAGGCACAGACACTCTTTGTTTTCCCGTACGTAAGGAAGAATTAGGCTAGTCGACTCGTCTACCTAGTTTCATGAAGCTCTTTCCCGCGCGTTACCCTCGAACGTCCCCACTGATCGATTCGCGTAATCCCCGAGCAGACGGATTCGCTCGCGCGATCGGTCTTCTTTATCTGCTGGAATTCGCGGGTCGGGAACACATAATTTCTGGTCGATCGTTCGCCGACAGACGACGCGATATATCGGGACGCGGCCGCGGATGTGAATGGTCTCCGACGATCGGGATCGAAGAAACGCGCGTCGCTCGTGGCAGATAAAACCGGACTTGCATTCAGTGAGTAACGAGTCTTCGAGTGGCAGTTCTGCTGGCTGCAACCGCACTCACCACCGAGTGCCATTCAGCGTTGAACAGAAACTTTCGATAATTGTTTCCACTCCGATCGACCGTTCAAATTTACGCCTCTCGGAACCAGTGATCCCGGTTACCACTTTCAAGGTCAAAGAAAATCAATTAAACTCGTTCCTTTTCGCACGAATTTTCGAAACACGAAATCAGATAGTTCACATTTTTTGTGGAAGGAAATACTTATTTTCGGAATTCCTCAAAGGGCATTTCGGTCAACGACACCGCGAGTGGCTTTCGCGAAGCGTCTTGCGAAAGTACCGGGAAATTGCAGGATAAGATTGCAGTCGCCAGTGAAAGGAACTACGAATTTCATTGGTATAAAGTGGATCGACGAAATTTTCAGCAATCTCGAAGATCGTCGATCGATTTCATTTCAGAAATAACGTTTGAAAATCGATTCATTTTTTCGAGATAGTTTGTCGATCGTGCGAATGGGGAAAACAAGGGGATTATATGGAATGTGAGTCGTAGAACCAGTATAGTGAATCTCTTAATGATAAAATGTCGAACCGTTCGGAATAAAATACGAGTGGATTGTAATAAGTCTTCTTTCAGATACGTGGGAAACGAATGTATGGGACGTGGTCGGAGAATTTGAGGATAGAAGTTTTCTTAATTGCAGAAAGGTCGATTGGTTGCTTTGGAAACAAGTTTTGTTCGTTCACTTGGGAGACTTTTGGTTCATGTCGTTTGTCCTGGGCATGTGGGAAATACTCTTATGGGAGGAATTGGAGTTCGATTGAAAATCGAGGAGACACTAATCACAAACAAAAAGTTGAAAGAGATAAATTACCAATTTAACGTATCCGATTATATCTCACTATATCTTGACGCTGGATTAATTTGAAGAAGTCTTTATCAGAAAAGGGAAAAGTAAAAAAGGAAAAGACACAGACTACCTGTAAAGCAGTGTATTAAGGGATTAAGCGTTGCTGGTTCTAAAAAGAGACTATTGCGATAAGAGGCGATCTAACGTTTTACGATACAAAATTGCTTGAATATCTTATATTGCGCCACAACGTTTCAGAAAATTTCATCAACGGATTAAAATGACTAATGTAAACGGAACGAGCAATTCAAACGGGCATGTGGATAAACATTCAGAGACGAAGGTAACTTGTTTGTATGATATTCTTCTAAATTTGTACGCGACACGAATCTAAATTCTTCATTGTCTTATCGAATGTTTTTAATCTGCTTGAGTGGATTTCCCTGTATCGATGCTTATCGATTTCCATTATACTTTAACGTAAAATATTAGGTCATTTAGTAAAATATTAAATGTCGTTTTAAAAATGTCCAAAGTTGGCTCTGAATTGCATCAATTATCATTTTAACAAAGAAATTAAGAAACAACGATTTAGAATTATCGCTTAGCACTTTCCAACGTCGAACGAAGCAAACAAGCGTCAGAATGTCGATCGTAACGCACTCGCTTATCGCGCAATACACATATTATCGTAAAAATAAGACTTTAATAATAGCAAGCAATAAAAGATGAAAGGAACAGAGATTTTATAAACATTTTTTCCCCAGATGGAGCCTGACATCGCGGAAGAAAAAAGGCGGGAAAAGAAAGGAGTCACTTATCAGGTAATTGTCGGATTTTGAATTTTTGTGCTATCATTCTTCGACAGAACGATGCACAGCTTCTGTGAATTGTGCAGAAACTGCGATCTCTACGATAGATACGTCAAGTTTACAGCGAGATACTGCGAATAATAAATCAGACGTTTGCACAATAATTGAACAATCTATTTAGTAATAAAATCGAGGCCAAATATCTAAGAATACAGATAGGGTGATTTTTATTTGAGACAGAAACGTTGACTTTAAAATTAATGAAACGCATAAATAAGATCAAATGAAGGTCTACGAGAAGAAGGGGGAATGTAAATTTTCATGAATTTTGAGTTTTACGAAGAAGATGGGGATAAAAATAGTACTCGTTTTCTAAAGTTTAATGTATTATACAAGGTGTTCGGCCACCCCTGGGAAAAATTTTAATGGGAAATATTAATTTGTTGATAGAGGCTTCGTTAAACAGTTATTAACGATTAAAGTTCCGCCTCTATTGAATTTTTTTCTCAAAAGTGGGTAGGATTTCGGGGGTATGTCTATTCACCAAAAATGATTGTAATTGGCTCCCGCAACGGAAAATAATTTTTTTAGAACGATTTGAAATTTTTATTTTCCGTCGAAAAATTTCACACATTCTCGAATTTTTTTTTCAAAAGTGGGTAGGATTTCGGGGGTATGTCTATTGACCAAAAATGATTGTAATTGATCCCCGCAACCGAAAATAATTTTTTCAGAATTAATTAAAAATTTTTTTTTTCGTCGAAAAATTTAGGCACCTACCCCCTGTCGATTTTTCTTACAAATTCGTTTTTGATTTTTAGTAATTTTGTTTGACGCCCTACAGAAAAGTTGTCTAATACTTTTCTGTAGGTACCCATGAGCTCTACTTCAGAAAAAAGTTTCATTGAAATATATTCACTATTGTAGGAATTATGGTAGTTTGAAAATTGGACCATTTTTATGGGGTTTCTCTCATTTTGCGAGGTCAGGGACCAATCTTTCGAATATTTTTGCGATTTGTACATATCCTCCATCAAAATACGCGTAGTTTGCTTTTTTAAACATTAAAATCGTCCAATCCGTTCAGAAGTTATGGTGTTTTAAAGATTCGCATGAAATTTCAGGGAAGCATTTCTGGCCAGCAATTATATTTTCGGTAAGGAATTTTTTTCTCGGAAATGGTTAGGATTTCGAGGGTATGTCTATTGACCAAAAATACTTACAATCCACTCCTGCAACTAATAATATTTTTTCAGAATGATTTGAAATTTTTTAATTTAATTTTTTAATAACTTTTTAACGAAGCCTCGATCAACAAATTGGTATTTTTGATTTTCGTCTTATTTTTACCTCTAGAATCTCCCATTAAAATTTTTCCCAGAGGTGACCGAACACCCTGTATATTGCGTATAATAAATCAGACGTTTGCACAATAATTGAACAATCTACTCAGTAATAAAATCGAGCCTAAATATCCAAAAATACAAATAGGGTAATTTTTATTTAAGACAAAAACGTTGACTCTAAAATTAATGAAACGCATAAATAAAAGCAAATGAAGATCTGCGAGAAGAAGAGGGAATGTAAATTTAATGAATTTTGAGTTTTACGAAGATGGGGATAAAAATAGTACTCGTTTTTTAAAGTTTAATGTGTTATATATTATTTGAAATTAAAAGTATATGTACGAAGTTGACATTATGTTGAAAAATAAATTTCTATTTTCTTAAAGATGTTAAAACTTGACGTTTCCCCTATTCTTTATGCGAATTAATGACAAAATGCAAAGAAACTTTTATACAAAAATTCAAAAGGGACATGCATTTTTAATTACTGTTACTCACAATGAGAATCGTTTCAACGTTTCATGAATATATTTCTTATTGAAAGCAAACTGTATAATAGCGTTAATTACTGTGACATTGTTATTCAGCTGTTTCATATTTTTCTCGTGACAATCGACTAATCCCTTGATATGCATTGAATGATGAAACAGCAAGAATCGTTGAAATTATTGTAACTATAGTTCGTGTTTTATGGTATCAGTAATGATATATCAAATGAATCATTTACTATGCCATAACACATAAGTAAACGAAACCATAATTAAAAGAATATAATACCAATACTTTTCTTCAGAATTTCCTATCATCGAGATTTATATTTTGAAAGCTTACGAAGCTCCAAAAGTTTTCTCAATAAAATTGAATGAAAATTTTACAAATTTCATTCGAAGACAAGTTTCCTTCCGTTTCAATTGTTTAACTATTCTTTTTGTTAACATTAATCCTTAATGGAAGCTATGACACAAAATTATAGACGAGATAAACAGGAATTAATAGTTTTTCTCTTATCTATATTAACCTGCATCAAAGTGCACAATTTTAAACTGGTTGTGGAATGATTTACGATGCGTAGTAATCTTTTGTGAATTATGACTCTAATTGGTTCACTATTATTATCAAGAGAACGAAGATTAAATCATTAATTTCGTGTACCATGTAAATATTATAACAGAAAGTTTAATGATAGGTATAACTTTCTGCGTTGGATCAATATTCGTTCTATTCATTATTGCTTAACGATATATTACGTTTGACAAATTAATACCTGAAGTATATTGATAATTGACGCGCTATTTAATTTCTCATCTAACTGCAAAATATTTCGTTTGCAACCTCTCAAATCTATTTTTGATAATTTTTTAAATATTAAGAGTAGACAAATTAGTTTATATTATAATAATAGTAATTGGCAAAAAATTTAGTTTGCGCAAATATTACAATGTAAGTAATTGCTATTGAGTTCTTCGTTACACGATCCAACAATTTCTTTTTTATTTCATAATACAAATTAATTAACGTTTAAAACGAGAAAGAGGTTACAGTTTTTCATAAAATTCTATGGTATGTTTGAAATATTGCTTTAAATTTTAGTACAAAATACTAGGTTACGAGAACTATAATGTGAAACATAGCTGAAGCACAGTCCATTTTAGTATGAACATTGAACATCGAATTTCTAGAAGGAACGAAGCTACTCCGTCTCTTAAAAACCATTTGCAATATTGCCTAACGATAACAAACATGGTGAAAAATATTTCGAATATTTAAAATATATTTGTAAACCCTATGCAGTCGAAAATAAACAATAAAATTATAAAGAAACGGTTCCAATTTCTTGAATAAGTCATAAATTTATAAATATGTGTATTTTAGCGTAAAGATAGAAGTCTGTTAAAGTTCATTGTCTGACGTTTAGCTACGGTTCTGCCATTCGTCTGTTAGAGCCTCGAGGATCTTCTCGTGCAGACCAAACAGTTTGAAATACGCCAGTGAAACGAACACAGGGTCGATCACGCACATTTTTCGAGAATCGAGGACGAAGTCTATCAGACCTTACCTAAGATCGAGTTACGATCGCCGTTATATGTATACGACGAGTAACGTAGCCATAGAGAGAGGACCGAGCTGTCTTGGCTTACGTAAAAAAATTTCAATGACTGGTCTGTTATCTGGGTAATAAATTACATGGGACGCTTAATTCCTGTCACTAGGCACGCAGAATTTTTCCTTTTTCTCTTCGCGACGCGATCACTCGCGTCACAAATCTTGCGAGTAAATTGTGCATAATTGCAATTTCCAATTTTCGTCTAAGCGAAACATAAATCGTCTCGAAATACAAACTAATTTTGACCAATGAATTTTTCAAACTGGCGACACTGACCAAGATAAATTCTGTTCGAAGAAATTTGTGCAATTTCTTGACAGTTCAGCTTCCACACAGTGGAGCTGATTAGAAAGATTTGCGTAACTCGAAATACCGTGATATTATCGAACGTTTAACGCTGCTTTACGTAAACCTTACGGTGACACTTCAAGGCTTAATTTAATTATTCCACGACTATCTTGCCCATCTTCTCGGTCATCCTTTTCAAACCGGTTTCGATATTGGTCATAAGAAAAGTTCAACGATAGCGGGGTTGATCGGGGGAAAATCCTTTCAATCGACTCGATTTTATTTTAGCGTTTGGTCGTTTGATCAGCTAACCCTTTATATTTACTCGTTTATCGTTCGCACGTTCGAAACCAGCGTCAGATTTTTATCTAAGGAATATTAATATAATATATGAAGTATCGCGTAATTAACAAAAAACAGATACAAGCAAAATGTTTATTTAGATAACGAGTTTCCGTACATAAAAATTGACATTGGAACACAAACTTAACATTCGATTGGAATCGATAGTTTTTATCGATTTGTGATTTCTAATATTTATTGAAGTTGCCTCACAAATTTATCGGTCATGAATTTTATCTAAGATACTATACGAATTTTCCACTCGTATTATCACTTTTAAAATCGTAATTGACTGCCATTTAAAATAATCTCTCTCGCTTATAATAATTATTCTTCGAAGTTCATGTAATCGATTCTACCGAGTTCCTCAATGGTGGTTGCTAATTACAAATTATAAACACGACAATTGTGCGTTACAGACGACTTTATGTAACATGGGAATTTCAATGCGTGGTGTGGAATTTAGAAAAAATAGCGGCACTTTGATTCCTCCAAGGCTTCGACAGGAATAAATTTCTACCCATTCGATCTGAAGCTTGCAATTAATCAAAATCAATTATATCCTGTAATTGGAATTTTCTATCGAACACGATTCGAAATGTCAAAGATTATGTAACGTAGCTATTTTTGTTGTTCGACCCCCGGTGGGTTATCGCCGAATTAAGAGATAGCGAACGATCTTGTTGTTAAACACATCTAGCGATAAGACAAATTAAAAGATTACTCTCTGAAGAGTAGTTTTAAACATTATAAAATACTGATACAGAATTTTAAATATGTTCAGACAGTCTTTTGGAAAGCAATTCATATTTTGCAGCACGATAAGAAAATTTATCTGAGTCAAAAAGTAATTAATATTTAAGAAAGTAAACAACTCGAAAATAAAGATATTGCAAACACATTGTTATTCATAAATGGCCAAACAATGATTATTTTTGGACGCTTGTTTGCGAATTTAAAATATTTGTATAGTCATTGAAACTAATTTTACAGAAACAACATTTCTGATTGTCCTCGAAAGATAATATAGTATAACAAATTAAATTAATGGACATATTAAAAATTGAAAAAGTACAAAATTCAAAAATATTATGTTTTTGATACATCTATGTAGTTTAGTTTTTTTCATTTTGCACACCTTTGTCTGAATTCTTTTGGATATTTAGTATTACATGTCCTATTGTGTCCTACGTTTTGTTTTATAATCTTTAAGAACAATAATATTAGACCAACAATAATTTCGCATACCATTTCAATAAAATATATTTAAAGTACTACTTAGTACTTTCTGAAACTAATACTTTTGATTATTTCTGCGGAGAATTTATAAAATTATTGTAAAGAAAGTAATAACTATCGTTGTGTTTTTATATTGATGACAACTTATGGATTAATTGTTTATCCTCGAAATGATAGTACCATTATGTATTGAAATTTTTACAATCATGAAATGGGAATAATGATGAAAATTATGCAGGGTGTTTGGCCACCCCTGGGAAAAATTTTAATGGGAGATTTTAGAGGCCAAAATAAGACGAAAATCAAGAATACCAATTTGTTGATGGAGGCTTTGTTAAAAAGTTATTAACGTTTAAAGTTCCGCCTGTACTGAATTTTTTTCTCGAAAATGCGTAAGATTTCGGGGGTATGTCTATTCACCAAAAATGATTGTAATTGACCACCGCAACAGAAAATAATTTTTCTAGAACGATTGGAAATTTTTTAATTTTGTCGAAAAATTTAGGCACCTACCCCCTATTGATTTTTCTTAAAAATTCCTTTTTCATTTTTAGTAATTTTGTATGACGCCCTACAGAAAAGTTGTCTAATACTTTTTTGTAGGTACCCATGAGCTCTACTTTAGAAAAAAGTTTCATTGAAATATATTCACTATTGTAGGAATTATGGTAGTTTGAAAATTGGACCATTTTTATAGGGTTTCTCTCATTTTGCGAGGTCAGGGACCAACCTTTCGAATATTTTTGCGATTTGTACATATCCTCCATCAAAATACGCGTAGTTTGCTTTTTTAAACATTAAAATCGTCCAATCCGTTCAGAAGTTATGACGTTTTAAAGATTCGCATGAAAATTCGGACAGACGTTTATGGCCAGAAATTATATTTTCGGTAAAGAATTTTTTTCTCGAAACTGAGTAGGATTTCGGGGGTATGTCTGTTAACTAAAAATGCTTGCAATTGACCCCTGCAACTAAAAATAATTTTTCCAAGACGATTCGAAAGTCTTTTTTTTTCACCCAAAACTTTCAGCACTTACTCGAATTTTTTTTTCGAAAGTGGGTAGGATTTCGGAGGTATGTGTATTCACCAAAAATGATTGTAATTGACCACCGCAACAGAAAATAATTTTTCTAGAACGATTGGAAATTTTTGAATTTAATTGTTAATTATTTTTTAACGAAGCCTCCATCAACAAATTGGTATTCTTAATTTTCGTCTTATTTTAGCCTCTAGAATCCCTCATTAAAATTTTACCCAGGGGTGACCGAACACCCTGTATAAAACCTTAGCAAAATATGAAAAATATAAGAATAAACTACAGATTTTGATTTAGTTTTATATTTTACTACAATAGTATAAAGTTTATTATTACTAGGAGGTACTTTTGAAAGGAATTAATAGGTATTTATTTTCTTTCAGATAATTATGTCTTTGTGTGCAAATTCCTCTGTTTTGGGCCCAGCCATGGCTTTTGGTTACAGTGCTGTGGCGTTGGGACCATTAATGGCACCCACGAGTGACGTCAAAATTGATAAGGTTCAAGCAAATTGGATAGGTCAGTGTTGCTCCTATAATTCTTACCATCTAACCCCATACAACTATATTCAGCAAAATAAAAATGGAAACAATTGTCTCTATGCAAAATACTTCATTTAGTATACTTAAAGGTATTCAGTATCTTAAAGCACTTAATAAAAATGCTGTAAGATACAAAAGCTTAATAATTCATTTTTTTTAATAACATGTCCATTCTTGTAATAATTTAGGAGAGAATATTTAACATTTTAAAATAGAAACATTTACTTCTAGACAAATACTAATTTTATTGTAATATTGAAAATTAAGGGCACAAAAGCAACGATAAAAATATATCTTGTGGCGTGAAAATATTTAAAAAATTAAACGACGTGCATATAGTGAGTTGGCACAAGCTATCGAACAATTTTTTATTTACGTTGCTATCCTAGTGTGGGTTCTTTTCAAAACATAATGAATTAAATTAAATCTAAAAGGACTAATATACATGTATGTATAAGTTAAGTGTAGATTTTTAGTTTTCCTTTTTATAATTTTCTTTCACTCAAAGTGCCCCTGGAAACAAGCAACCTGATGCATACGCGAGCATGATTTTACGCCCGTTTAGACATCGATTCTAATAAACTTGCAACATCTCAAAAACCAAGCACAAATTATACTTATTTTTAAACCCACAACACACACATAAATCAAGCAGTATAGTTGATAAATAAATATTTATCATCCACGCGACGAATATAATACGATGCAATAAAAAAAAATTAACTTCGATTTTTTCAAGTCAGGGTCAATTTTTTTGGTAACTTTTTACAACAAATCTTCGCTGAACGAAAGATGTCGAATTCTGCTGAAATGTAGAAATACATGTACCGTTTTACAGGCGAATCTTTAAATGTTAATATTTTGTAAACAAAGCCTCAATTAACAAATCATTACTCTTGACTCTAGAATCAGCCTATACATTTTAAATTTCAATTTTAAAATACACATATCATTCTACAGGCGGATCATTAAATATTAATATTTTGGAAAGAAAGCTTCAATCAACAAATCACTACTTTTGACTCTAGAATCAGCGTTTAAATTTTAAATTTTAATTTTAAAATACATATATCATTCTACAGACGGATCATTAAATGTTAATATTTTGGAAAGAAAGCTTCAATCAACAAATCACTACGCCTGACTCTAGAATCAGCTTTTAAATTTTAAATTTTAATTTTGAAATACATATATCATTCTACAGGCGGATCATTAAATGTTAATATTTTGCAAACAAAGCCTCAATCAACAAATCGCTACTCTTGACTCTAGAATCAGCCTATATTTTAAATTTTAATTTTAAAATACATATATCATTCTACAGACGGATCATTAAATGTTAATATTTTGTAAACAAAGCCTCAATCAACAAATCACTATTCTTGATTCTAGAATCAGTCTTTAAATTTTAATTTTAAATACATATATCATTCTACAGGCGGATCATTAAATGTTAATATTTTGTAAACAAAGCCTCGATCAACAAATCACTACGCCTGACACTAGAATCAGCCTTTAAATTTTAAATTTTAATTTTGAAATACATATATCATTCTACAGGCGGATCATTAAATGTTAATATTTTGCAAAGAAAGTCTCAATCAACAAATCACTACTCTTGACTCTAGAATCAGCCTTTAAATTTTAAATTTTACTTTTGAAATACATATATCATTCTACAGGCGGATCATTAAATGTTAATATTTTGGAAAGAAAGTCACGATCAACAAATCACTATTATTGACTCTAGAATCAACCTTTAAATTTAAAATTTTAATTTTAAAATACATATATCATTCTACAGGCGGATCATTAAATGTTAATATTTTGCAAACAAAGCCTCAATCAACAAATCACTACTCTTGACTCTAGAATCAGCCTTTAAATTAAAAATTTTAATTTTAAAATACATATATCATTCTACAGGCGGATCATTAAATGTTAATATTTTGTAAACGAAGCTTCAATCAACAAATCATTACTCTTGACTCTAGAATCAGCTTTTAAATTTTTAATATGAGGTTGTCGAACATTCTGTATATAATTCCCTCATACCTCGTGTAAAATCTTTCGAAACGTTTAACTAGAATCCATTGGGAGGTTGGAGCGTTTCAATTAACGATCCAATTAATTCACAGCCACCGTGACGGCGCTGGGAATTCCGTTTGGCTGCATATTGTCCAGTTACACCATGAGACGCGGAAGGAGACTGAGCCTGCTGACAACATCAATCGCCTCGGTTGTCGGCTGGCTTGTCATTTACTTCTCTGGGACATACGAACAGATCATTGTGGGCAGAATAATTTCCGGAATCGCGACCGGTTCGGCCTCGGTCCCGGCGACTGTTTACAGCGCGGAAGTCGCCTCTCCAAAGTGGCGCGCCACAATGGTCACATGGACCAGCGTGGCCATTGCCATCGGTGTCTTGATTGTTTACGTTTTCGGCTACCTGTTCAAGGTAAGGGTCGAGGAAAAACATTTCGAAGTAGAACAACACCGGTACTTCCATCTGTTACGCAAATACACGACCCCACACTTATTGGCCGATCACACAATACTGTCGCTTTTACTAACTTAATATTATTTACTTAAAAACTTTATATGCTGTTCACTTTTATATCTGCACCACAATCGCGATAACAATTTCTATTTAGGCTTGTTACATACTTATTTGACGTTAATTTGCTCTGCATAACCGCACACTTATTGGCCGACCACACAATACTGTCGCTTTTACTAACTTAATATTATTTACTTAAAAATTTTATATGCTGTTCACTTTTATATCTACACCACAATCGCGATAACAATTTCTATTCAGGCTTGTTACATACATATTTGACGTTATTTTGCTCTGCATAACCGCACACTTATTGGCCGACCAGACAATACTGTCGCTTTTACTAACTTAATATTATTTACTTAAAAACTTTATATGCTGTTCACTTTTATCTCTGCACCACATTCGCGATAACAATTTCTATTCAGGCTTGTTACATACTTATTTGACGTTATTTTGCTCTGCATAACCGCACACTTATTGACCGACCAGACAATACTGTCGCTTTTACTAACTTAATATTATTTACTTAAAAATTTTATATGCTGTTCACTTTTATATCTGCACCACAATCGTGATAACAATTTCTATTCAGGCTTGTTACATACTTATTTGACGTTATTTTGCTCTGCATAACCGCATACTTATTGGCCGACCACACAATACTGTCGCTTTTACTAACTTAATATTATTTACTTAAAAATTTTATATGCTGTTCACTTTTATATCTGCACCACAATCGCGATAACAATTTCTATTCAGGCTTGTTACATACTTATTTGACGTTATTTTGCTCTGCATAACCGCACACTTATTGGCCGACCAGACAATACTGTCGCTTTTATTAACTTAATATTATTTACTTAAAAATTTTATATGCTGTTCACTTTTATATCTGCACCACAATCGCGATAACAATTTCTATTCAGGCTTGTTACATACGTATTTGATGCTATTTTGCTGTGCATAAAATCCAAGTTATTAATAAAGAAGATGGGTTACAGCTGAAATTTTTGTAATAATTAATTTTTACTGTTATGGAAAAATGTGTCAATAAGAATCGGATTCTGTCGTATTAAAATGTTAATGTCTATATCTACTAAGTAACGAATATAAATTGAACACAAATTATAGTAAATTATATTAAAAGGGTGTCTCTTTTAACTGGACTCTTTGGAATAATTCAGGAGGGATTGAAGATATCAAAAAAATAACATAATGCAGCAGAATTATGTTTTTAATATCTGCAGTAGTGGGGGAGATTTCAAGGTCAAGTATGTTTTTTGAAATGGAATTTTTTTGCGATGTTATAGCTCCTTTTGAGACGAATTCAATATAAATATAGTTGCAGTACAACATGTGAACTAACAAGTTTAGGCATAAGTACCTTCATACTTTCTGAGCAATAAAATTTGAAAAAAGGATGCAGTTATATTTTTTGGACACTCTGTATCATTATTAAAAGTAGAAAGGACGTTGTTTCGTTTTACTTACTATACTTCCTGACAGACGATTCTCTCCCACCTTTGCCCATAGAAATAAAAATAAATTCGCATCCGCGAAATCAACCCTCCGAATTCAGAAGCAACGCATTATTAAATAACGCAGGATTTTTCTCTTTGAAAGGACAACTGGCGATTGGTGGCTTTGATGTGTGCCCTGTTTCCGCTGCTCTCGGGCACGGTGACCTTGGCCGTCGTCCCAGAAACCCCGATCTGGTTGCGGGACCGAGGTCGTCTAGACGAGGCGCTGGAGTCCCTGAAGAGATTCCGCGGCATTCCAAAAAATACACCCCCCTCGCCGGAGCTGCTGCAAGAACTGCGACGACGACCGCAGAAGAAGAAGCAGAACCTGCTGAAACATCTGCTGAAGAGGAACGCGTTGGTGCCGTTCACCATTATGCTCAGTTATTTCTTCTTCCAGCAGTTCTCCGGGATCTTCGTGGTGGTCTATTACGCGGTTGATATTATTCAAAGCGCCGGTATCACGATAGACCCTTATCTAGGGGCGGTTCTGATAGGATTCACCAGGTTGGTGGGCAGTGTATTGGTGGCCTGCGTGTCCAGGAAATTCGGACGACGAATACCTTCGATCGTTTCCGGTTTAGGGATGACGATCTTCATGGCGATACTGTCCGTTTATCTAGTGATGGACGATAAAGGTTACGTCATAAAGGATGGCGGTGTGATACCGGTGATTTGCGTGCTGATGTACATATTTACCAGCACCCTCGGCTTCCTGGTGGTTCCTTTCGCTATGGTGGGCGAGGTTTATCCCACGAAGGTGAAGGAAGTGTTGACAGGACTGACCACCTGCGTAGGATACATCTTCAGCTCGATCACCGTGAAAACTTATCCGGACATGGAGGCCACTATGGGCAGACACGGTGTGTTCATCTTCTTTACGGCGTTGTCGCTGTTAGGCACGTTGTTCGTTGCATTCTTTCTGCCTGAAACCAAAGGCAAAACTCTGATCGAGATCGAAGAAATGTTCTCCAAGAAGAAGGACGCTGTCGATCCGCAGGAGAAGGAGAGGATGGTGGACCTGAAAGACGTTACTGCAGGAGTATAGACTCTCTTGTGATTTCACTTTGCTCGAAAAGATGTGTAAACTAATTGTTAAATTAGTTCTTGTTTGAATTGGAAATTCAGGCTGCTGCTCGAAACCGGCGTCTCTTTTTAAAAAACTTCGACAGTCGAATTTGAGTCTGGAAAAAGAAAGAGTGTGATTAGATACTGCTCGAGAATGTTTAAAATCGATTTATATCATGGAATTGTCCTAGTTAGGGCAAGAGATTGTCTCCGAAAGATGATAAAAGATTGTAAATACTGCCTAGAAATATTTGGGGATTTATAAAAAGTTTTACGAAGAAACGAATTTGCATTTAAACTAGTCCAGTATACGTTTGGATGAAAAATTGTACTAGCGTACTACGTATGTGTAGCTTTTGTTATTTAACAAATTAACATTAATACGTGAAGTTACCATGCTAACAATGATTATCTGCCGTCTGTGTTCACATACTTTTACTATAACTTAAGAATTATTTAATATTAAATTAATGTTATATTATTATCAGGGCATATTAAGTAAAAGGAAACATTTTTATACCGTTAAGAGGGTGTTTAATATTATAAAAGACACTAATTTTTTATAATGTTGCGTTTTTTAACATCGATAATTTACAAATAAATTAATACAAACGTCTGAGATATGTATTCGATTATTTAGTTTAAAGAAAAATTTTTATATGTCAGAAAAAGCGTTTTCGCCGATTGATTTAACAAATAAACAATGTGATCTTAAAACTATTAAGTCAGTTTTGTCATGTACAATTTTTGATGTCATCGTTTGCACAATTGGAAAGTGTATTTATGCCAAGATAGATATTGTAGCGACACTTATTGTCACTTCAACCAATCATCGAATGTCTCGACGTTAATGCAGGGCCTATTAGAAATCACAGATAGAAATTTTTAGAATCAGTATTAATAAATGCAAGGCAATTCTATTTAAGCAGTAAATGTCTCCTATATCTGTCACAAACTACGACGTATGTAAATACGTGACGAAATTTACCTTCATAACAATAACAAGAATCGAAAGAGTTCCCCCACAAACACCGATATGTTGTACACTATTATTTAGGTATCTAGATTTTAAGTTAAATTACAAATAAATAATAAATATAAATATCTCATCAATTATAAAGAAGCCACAAAGATTGTTCGCGCATTAAATAACAAAGAATTCTGAGATTTTGATGAAATCTCAAACTGCATAAAATTAGAAAGTATCAAAACTAATAGTATTATCCTC